>NW_028168192.1:0-452270 GCF_964237585.1 Gallinula chloropus | reverse complement strand
CCTTGCTGGTATCTCCCAGGTTCTCAGCCTAAAGAAAGCCCCCAGACCCAAATGGAGAGGGGCTGCTTGGGGGCCCCCTGGGGGCCCTTCAGGCCAGCTAGGTCTTTGGGTCCTGGCTCCTTCGCTTTGGGAGCTGTTGCTGCAGTTGGGCATGTTGGCCGGAGAGTGCTTCTCCGGCCGCGAACTGCAACCTTGCAGGAATCTCCCAGGTTCCCCGCCCAACGAAAGCCCCCAGACCCAAATTGAGAGGGGCTGCTTGGGGGCCCCCTGGGGGCCCTTCAGGCCAGCTAGGTCTTTGGGTCCTGGCTCCTTCGGTTTGGGAGCTGTTGCTGCAGTTGTGCATGTTGGCCGGAGAGTGCTTCTCGGGCCGCGAACTGCAACCTTGCATGAATCTCCCAGGTTCCCCGCCCAACGAAAGCCCCCAGACCCAAATGGAGAGGGGCTGCTTGGGGGCCCCCTGGGGGCCCTTCAGGCCAGCTAGGTCTTTGGGTCCTGGCTCCTTCGGTTTGGGAGCTGTTGCTGCAGTTGGGCATGTTGGCCGGAGAGTGCTTCTCGGGCCGCGAACTGCAACCTTGCAGGTACCTCCCAGGTTCCCGGCCCAACGAAAACCCCCAGAACCAAATGGAGAGGGGCTGCTTGGGGGCCCCCTGGGGGCCCTTCAGGCCAGCTAGGTCTTTGGGTCCTGGCTCCTTCGCTTTGGGAGCTGTTGCTGCAGTTGGGCATGTTGGCCGGAGAGTGCTTCTCGGGCCTCGAACTGTAACCTTGCAGGAATCTCCCAGGTTCCCGGCCCAACAAAAGCCCCCAGACCCAAATGGAGAGGGGCTGCTTGGGGGCCCCCTGGGGGCCCTTCAGGCCAGCTAGGTCTTTGGGTCCTGGCTCCTTCGCTTTGGGAGCTGTTGCTGCAGTTGGGCATGTTGGCCGGAGAGTGCTTCTCGGGCCGCGAACTGCAACCTTGCATGAATCTCCCATGTTCCATGCCCAACGAAAGCCCCCAGACCCAAATTGAGAGGGGCTGCTTGGGGGCCCCTTGGGGGCCCTTCAGGCCAGCTAGGTCTTTGGGTCCTGGCTCCTTCGGTTTGGGAGCTGTTGCTGCAGTTGGGCATGTTGGCCGGAGAGTGCTTCTCGGGCCGCGAACTGCAACCTTGCAGGAATCTCCCATGTTCCATGCCCAACGAAAGCCCCCAGACCCAAATTGAGAGGGGCTGCTTGGGGCCCCCTGGGGGCCCTTCAGGCCAGCTAGGTCTTTGGGTCCTGGCTCCTTCGCTTTGGGAGCTGTTGCTGCAGTTGGGCATGTTGGCCGGAGAGTGCTTCTCGGGCCGCAAACTGCAACCTTGCAGGATTCTCCCAGGTTCCCGGCCCAACGAAAGCCCCCAGACCCAAATGGAGAGGGGCTGCTTGGGGCCCCCCTGGGGGCCCTTCAGGCCAGCTAGGTCTTTGGGTCCTGGCTCCTTCGGTTTGGGAGCTGTTGCTGCAGTTGGGCATGTTGGCAGGAGAGTGCTTCTCGGGCCGCAAACTGCACCCTTGCAGGATTCTCCCAGGTTCCCGGCCCAACGAAAGCCCCCAGACCCAAATGGAGAGGGGCTGCTTGGGGGCCCCCTGGGACCCCTTCAGGCCAGCTAGGTCTTTGGGTCCTGGCTCCTTCGCTTTGGGAGCTGTTGCTGCAGTTGGGCATGTTGGCCGGAGAGTGCTTCTCGGGCCGCGAACTGTAACCTTGCAGGTACCTGTCAGGTATACATGCCCAACGAAAGCCCCCAGACCCAATTTGAGAGGGGCTGCTTGGGGGCCCCATGGGGGCCCTTCAGGCCAGCTAGGTCTTTGGGTCCTGGCTCCTTCGGTTTGGGAGCTGTTGCTGCAGTTGGGCATGTTGGCCGGAGAGTGCTTCTCGGGCCGCGAACTGCAACCTTGCAGGTACCTCCCAGGTTCCCGGCCCAACGAAAACCCCCAGACCCAAATGGAGAGGGGCTGCTTGGGGGCCCCCTGGGGGCCCTTCAGGCCAGCTAGGTCTTTGGGTCCTGGCTCCTTCGCTTTGGGAGCTGTTGCTGCAGTTGGGCATGTTGGCCGGAGAGTGCTTCTCGGGCCTCGAACTGTAACCTTGCAGGAATCTCCCAGGTTCCCGGCCCAACAAAGCCCCCAGACCCAAATGGAGAGGGGCTGCTTGGGGGCCCCCTGGGGGCCCTTCAGGCCAGCTAGGTCTTTGGGTCCTGGCTCCTTCGGTTTGGGAGCTGTTGCTGCAGTTGGGCATGTTGGCCGGAGAGTGCTTCTCGGGCCGCGAACTGCAACCTTGCATGATTCTCCCAGGTTCCCCGCCCAACGAAAGCCCCCAGACCCAAATGGAGAGGGGCTGCTTGGGGACCCCCTGGGGGCCCTTCAGGCCAGCTAGGTCTTTGGGTCCTGGCTCCTTCGGTTTGGGAGCTGTTGCTGCAGTTGGGCATGTTGGCCGGAGAGTGCTTCTCGGGCCGCGAACTGTAAACTTGCAGGTACCTCTCAGGTATACATGTCCAACGAAAGCCCCCAGACCCAAATGGAGAGGAGCTCCTTGGGGGCCCCATGGGGGCACTTCAGGCCAGCTAGGTCTTTGGGTCCTGGCTCCTTCGCTTTGGGAGCTGTTGCTGCAGTTGGGCATGTTGGCCGGAGAATGCTTCTCCGGCCGCGAACTGCAACCTTGCAGGTACCTCCCAGGTTCCCGGCCCAACGAAAGCCCCCAGACCCAAATAAAGAGGAGCTCCTTGGGGCCCCCCTGGGGGCCCTTCAGGCCAGCTAGGTCTTTGGGTCCTGGCTCCATCGGTTTGGGAGCTGTTGCTGCAGTTGGGCATGTTGGCGGGAGAGTGCTTGTCGGGCCGCGAACTGCAACCTTGCAGGAATCTCCCAGGTTCCCCGCCCAACGAAAGCCCCCAGACCCAAATTGAGAGGGGCTGCTTGGGGGCCCCCTGGGGGCACTTAAGGCCAGCTAGGTCTTTGGGTCCTGGCTCCTTCGGTTTGGGAGCTGTTGCTGGACGTTGGGCATGTTGGCCGGAGAGTGCTTCTCGGGCCGCGAACTGTAACCTTGCAGGTACCTCTCAGGTATCCATGCCCAACGAAAGCCCCCAGACCCAAATTGAGAGGGGCTGCTTGGGGCCCCCCTGGGGGCCCTTCAGGCCAGCTAGGTCTTTGGGTCCTGGCTCCTTCGGTTTGGGAGCTGTTGCTGCAGTTGGGCATGTTGGCCGGAGAGTGCTTCTCGGGCTGCGAACTGCAACCTTGCAGGTACCTCCCAGGTTCCCGCCCCAACGAAAACCCCCAGACCCAAATGGAGAGGGGCTGCTTGGGGGACCCCTGGGGGCCCTTCAGGCCAGCTAGGTCTTTGGGTCCTGGCTCCTTCGGTTTGGGAGCTGTTGCTGCAGTTGTGCATGTTGGCCGGAGAGTGCTTCTCGGGCCGCGAACTGCAACCTTGCAGGAATCTCCCAGGTTCCATGCCCAACGAAAGCCCCCAGACCCAAATTGAGAGGGGCTGCTTGGGGGCCCCCTGGTGGCCCTTCAGGCCAGCTAGGTATTTGTGTCCTGGCTCCTTCGGTTTGGGAGCTGTTGCTGCAGTTGGGCATGTTGGCCGGAGAGTGCTTCTCGGGCCGCGAACTGCAACCTTGCATGAATCTCCCAGGTTCCCCGCCCAACGAAAGCCCCCAGACCCAAATGGAGAGGGACTGCTTGGGGACCCCCTGGGGGCACTTCATGCCAGCTAGGTCTTTGGGTCCTGGCTCCTTCGGTTTGTGAGCTGTTGCTGCAGTTGGGCATGTTGGCCGGAGAGTGCTTCTCGGGCCGCGAACTGTAACCTTGCAGGTACCTCTCAGGTATACATGCCCAACGAAAGCCCCCAGACCCAAATTGAGAGGGGCTGCTTGGGGGACCCATGGGGGCCCTTCAGGCCAGCTAGGTCTTTGGGTCCTGGCTCATTCGGTTTGGGAGCTGTTGCTGCAGTTGGGCATGTTGGCCGGAGAGTTCTTCTCGGGCCGCGAACTGCAACCTTGCAGGTACCTCCCAGGTTCCCGGCCCAACGAAAACCCCCAGACCCAAATGGAGAGGGGCTGCTTGGGGGCCCCCTGGGGGCCCTTCAGGCCAGCTAGGTCTTTGGGTCCTGGCTCCTTCGCTTTGGGAGCTGTTGCTGCAGTTGTGCATGTTGGCCGGAGAGTGCTTCTCGGGCTGCGAACTGCAACCTTGCAGGAATCTCCCAGGTCCCAGGCCCAACGAAAGCCCCCAGACCCAAATTGAGAGGGGCTGCTTGGGGGCCCCCTGGGGGCCCTTCAGGCCAGCTAGGTCTTTGGGTCCTGGCTCCTTCGGTTTGGGAGCTGTTGCTGCAGTTGGGCATGTTGGCCGGAGAGTGCTTCTCGGGCCGCGAACTGCAACCTTGCAGGTAGCTCCCAGGTTCCATGCCCAACGAAAGCCCCCAGACCCAAATTGAGAGGGGCTGCTTGGGGGCCCCCTGGGGGCACTTCAGGCCAGCTAGGTCTTTGGGTCCTGGCTCCTTCGGTTTGGGAGCTGTTGCTGCAGTTGGGCATGTTGGCCGGAGAGTGCTTCTCGGGCCGCGAACTGCAACCTTGCAGGATTCTCCCAGGTTCCCGGCCCAACGAAAGCCCCCAGACCCAAATTGAGAGGGGCTGCTTGGGGCCCCCCTGGAGGCCCTTCAGGCCAGCTAGGTCTTTGGGTCCTGGCTCCTTCACTTTGGGAGCTGTTGCTGCAGTTGGGCATGTTGGCCGGAGAGTGCTTCTCGGGCCGCGAACTGCAACCTTGCAGGTACCTCCCAGGTTCCCGGCCCAACGAAAACCCCCAGACCCAAATGGAGAGGGGCTGCTTGGGGGCCCCTTGGGGGCCCTTCAGGCCAGCTAGGTCTTTGGGTCCTGGCTCCTTCGGTTTGGGAGCTGTTGCTGCAGTTGGGCATGTTGGCCAGAGAGTGCTTCTCGGGCCGCGAACTGTAACTTGCATGTACCTCTCAGGTATACATGCCCAACGAAAGGCCCCAGACCCAAATGGAGAGGGGCTGCTTGGTGGCCTTCTGGGGGCCCTTCAGGCCAGCTAGGTCTTTGGGTCCTGGCTCCTTTGCTTTGGGAGCTGTTGCTGGATATTGGGCATGTTGGCCGGAGAGTGCTTCTCGGGCCGCGAACTGCAACCTTGCTGGTATCTCCCAGGTTCTCAGGCTAAAGAAAGCCCCCAGAACCAAATGGAGAGGGGCTGCTTGGGGGCCCCATGGGGGCCCTTCAGGCCAGCTAGGTCTTTGGGTCCTGGCTCCTTCCCTTTGGGAGCTGTTGCTGCAGTTGGGCATGTTGGCCGGAGAGTGCTTCTCCGGCCGCGAACTGCAACCTTGCAGGAATCTCCCAGGTTCCCGGCCCAACGAAAGCCCCCAGACCCAAATTGAGAGGGGCTGCTTGGGGGCCCCCTGGGGGTCCTTCAGGCCAGCTAGGTCTTTGGGTCCTGGCTCCTTCGCTTTGGGAGCTGTTGCTGCAGTTGGGCATGTTGGCCGGAGAGTGCTTCTCGGGCCGCGAACTGTAACCTTGCAGGTACCTCTCAGGTATACATGCCCAACGAAAGCCCCCAGACCCAAATGGAGAGGAGATCCTTGGGGGCCCCATGGGGGCCCTTCAGGCCAGCTAGGTCTTTGGGTCCTGGCTCCTTCGGTTTGGGAGCTGTTGCTGCAGTTGGGCATGTTGGCCGGAGAGTGCTTCTCGGGCCGCGAATTACAACCTTGCAGGAATCTCCCAGGTTCCATGCCCAACGAAAGCCCCCAGACCCAAATTGAGAGGGGCTGCTTGGGGGCCCCCTGGGGGCACTTCAGGCCAGCTAGGTCTTTGGGTCCTGGCTCCTTCGCTTTGGGAGCTGTTGCTGCAGTTGGGCATGTTGGCCGGAGAGTGCTTCTCGGGCCGCGAACTGCAACCTTGCAGGATTCTCCCAGGTTCCCGGCCCAACGAAAGCCCCCAGACCCAAAATGAGAGGGGCTGCCTGGGGGCCCCCTGGGGGCCCTTCAGGCCAGCTAGGTCTTTGGGTCCTGGCTCATTCGGTTTGGGAGCTGTTGCTGCAGTTGGGCATGTTGGCCGGAGAGTGCTTCTCGGGCCGCGAACTGCAACCTTGCAGGATTCTCCCAGGTTCCCGGCCCCACGAAAGCCCCCAGACCCAAATTGAGAGGGGCTGTTTGGGGGCCCCCTGGGGGCACTTCAGGCCAGCTAGGTCTTTGGGTCCTGGCTCCTTCGGTTTGGGAGCTGTTGCTGCAGTTGGGCATGTTGGCCGGAGAGTGCTTCTCGGGCCGCGAACTGCAACCTTGCAGGTACCTCCCAGGTTCCATGCCCAACGAAAGCCCCCAGACCCAAATTGAGAGGAGCTGCTTGGGGGCCCCCTGGGGGCCCTTCAGGCCAGCTAGGTCTTTGGGTCCTGGCTCATTCGGTTTGGGAGCTGTTGCTGCAGTTGGGCATGTTGGCCGGAGAGTGCTTCTCGGGCCGCGAACTGTAACCTTGCAGGTACCTCTCAGGTATCCATGCCCAACGAAAGCCCCCAGACCCAAATTGAGAGGGGCTGCTTGGGGCCCCCCTGGGGGCCCTTCAGGCCAGCTAGGTCTTTGGGTCCTGGCTCCTTCGGTTTGGGAGCTGTTGCTGCAGTTGGGCATGTTGGCCGGAGAGTGCTTCTCGGGCCGCGAACTGCAACCTGGCAGGTACCTCCCAGGTTCCCGCCCCAACGAAAACCCCCAGACCCAAATGGAGAGGGGCTGCTTGGGGCCCCCCTGGGGGCCCTTCAGGCCAGCTAGGTCTTTGGGTCCTGGCTCCTTCGGTTTGGGAGCTGTTGCTGCAGTTGTGCATGTTGGGCGGAGAGTGCTTCTCGGGCCGCGAACTGCAACCTTGCAGGAATCTCCCAGGTTCCCGGCCCAACGAAAGCCCCCAGACCCAAATGGAGAGGGGCTGCTTGCGGGCCCCCTGGGGGCCCTTCAGGCCAGCTAGGTCTTTGGGTCCTGGCTCCTTCGGTTTGGGAGCTGTTGCTGCAGTTGGGCATCTTGGCCGGAGAGTGCTTCTCGGGCCGCGAACTGTAACTTGCAGGTACCTCTCAGGTATACATGCCCAACGAAAGCCCCCAGACCAAAATTGAGAGGGGCTGCTTGGGGGCCCCCTGGGGACCCTTCAGGCCAGCTAGGTCTTTGGGTCCTGGCTCCTTCGCTTTGGGAGCTGTTGCTGCAGTTGGGCATGTTGGCCGGAGAGTGCTTCTCGGGCCGCGAACTGCAACCTTGCAGGTAGCTCCCAGGTTCCATGCCCAACGAAAGCCCCCAGACTCAAATTGAGAGGGGCTGTTTGGGGGCCCCCTGGGGACTCTTCAGGCCAGCTAGGTCTTTGGGTCCTGGCTCCTTTGGTTTGGGAGCTGTTGCTGGACGTTGGGCATGTTGACCGGAGAGTGCTTCTCGGGCTGCGAACTGCAACCTTGCAGGTACCTCCCATGTCCCAGGCCCAACGAAAGCCCCCAGACCCAAATTGAGAGGGGCTGTTTGGGGGCCCCCTGGGGGCCCTTCAGGCCAGCTAGGTCTTTGGGTCCTGGCTCCTTTGCTTTGGGAGCTGTTGCTGGATATTGGGCATGTTGGCCGGAGAGTGCTTCTCGGGCCGCGAACTGCAACCTTGCTGGTATCTCCCAGGTTCTCAGGCTAAAGAAAGCCCCCAGAACCAAATGGAGAGGGGCTGCTTGGGGGCCCCATGGGGGCCCTTCAGGCCAGCTAGGTCTTTGGGTCCTGGCTCCTTCCCTTTGGGAGCTGTTGCTGCAGTTGGGCATGTTGGCCGGAGAGTGCTTCTCCGGCCGCGAACTGCAACCTTGCAGGAATCTCCCAGGTTCCCGGCCCAACGAAAGCCCCCAGACCCAAATTGAGAGGGGCTGCTTGGGGGCCCCCTGGGGGTCCTTCAGGCCAGCTAGGTCTTTGGGTCCTGGCTCCTTCGCTTTGGGAGCTGTTGCTGCAGTTGGGCATGTTGGCCGGAGAGTGCTTCTCGGGCCGCGAACTGTAACCTTGCAGGTACCTCTCAGGTATACATGCCCAACGAAAGCCCCCAGACCCAAATGGAGAGGAGCTCCTTGGGGGCCCCATGGGGGCCCTTCAGGCCAGCTAGGTCTTTGGGTCCTGGCTCCTTCGGTTTGGGAGCTGTTGCTGCAGTTGGGCATGTTGGCCGGAGAGTGCTTCTCGGGCCGCGAATTACAACCTTGCAGGAATCTCCCAGGTTCCATGCCCAACGAAAGCCCCCAGACCCAAATTGAGAGGGGCTGCTTGGGGGCCCCCTGGGGGCACTTCAGGCCAGCTAGGTCTTTGGGTCCTGGCTCCTTCGCTTTGGGAGCTGTTGCTGCAGTTGGGCATGTTGGCCGGAGAGTGCTTCTCGGGCCGCGAACTGCAACCTTGCAGGATTCTCCCAGGTTCCCGGCCCAACGAAAGCCCCCAGACCCAAAATGAGAGGGGCTGCCTGGGGGCCCCCTGGGGGCCCTTCAGGCCAGCTAGGTCTTTGGGTCCTGGCTCATTCGGTTTGGGAGCTGTTGCTGCAGTTGGGCATGTTGGCCGGAGAGTGCTTCTCGGGCCGCGAACTGCAACCTTGCAGGATTCTCCCAGGTTCCCGGCCCCACGAAAGCCCCCAGACCCAAATTGAGAGGGGCTGTTTGGGGGCCCCCTGGGGGCACTTCAGGCCAGCTAGGTCTTTGGGTCCTGGCTCCTTCGGTTTGGGAGCTGTTGCTGCAGTTGGGCATGTTGGCCGGAGAGTGCTTCTCGGGCCGCGAACTGCAACCTTGCAGGTACCTCCCAGGTTCCATGCCCAACGAAAGCCCCCAGACCCAAATTGAGAGGAGCTGCTTGGGGGCCCCCTGGGGGCCCTTCAGGCCAGCTAGGTCTTTGGGTCCTGGCTCATTCGGTTTGGGAGCTGTTGCTGCAGTTGGGCATGTTGGCCGGAGAGTGCTTCTCGGGCCGCGAACTGTAACCTTGCAGGTACCTCTCAGGTATCCATGCCCAACGAAAGCCCCCAGACCCAAATTGAGAGGGGCTGCTTGGGGCCCCCCTGGGGGCCCTTCAGGCCAGCTAGGTCTTTGGGTCCTGGCTCCTTCGGTTTGGGAGCTGTTGCTGCAGTTGGGCATGTTGGCCGGAGAGTGCTTCTCGGGCCGCGAACTGCAACCTGGCAGGTACCTCCCAGGTTCCCGCCCCAACGAAAACCCCCAGACCCAAATGGAGAGGGGCTGCTTGGGGCCCCCCTGGGGGCCCTTCAGGCCAGCTAGGTCTTTGGGTCCTGGCTCCTTCGGTTTGGGAGCTGTTGCTGCAGTTGTGCATGTTGGGCGGAGAGTGCTTCTCGGGCCGCGAACTGCAACCTTGCAGGAATCTCCCAGGTTCCCGGCCCAACGAAAGCCCCCAGACCCAAATGGAGAGGGGCTGCTTGCGGGCCCCCTGGGGGCCCTTCAGGCCAGCTAGGTCTTTGGGTCCTGGCTCCTTCGGTTTGGGAGCTGTTGCTGCAGTTGGGCATGTTGGCCGGAGAGTGCTTCTCGGGCCGCGAACTGTAACTTGCAGGTACCTCTCAGGTATACATGCCCAACGAAAGCCCCCAGACCAAAATTGAGAGGGGCTGCTTGGGGACCCCCTGGGGACCCTTCAGGCCAGCTAGGTCTTTGGGTCCTGGCTCCTTCGCTTTGGGAGCTGTTGCTGCAGTTGGGCATGTTGGCCGGAGAGTGCTTCTCGGGCCGCGAACTGCAACCTTGCAGGTAGCTCCCAGGTTCCATGCCCAACGAAAGCCCCCAGACTCAAATTGAGAGGGGCTGTTTGGGGGCCCCCTGGGGACTCTTCAGGCCAGCTAGGTCTTTGGGTCCTGGCTCCTTTGGTTTGGGAGCTGTTGCTGGACGTTGGGCATGTTGACCGGAGAGTGCTTCTCGGGCTGCGAACTGCAACCTTGCAGGTACCTCCCATGTCCCAGGCCCAACGAAAGCCCCCAGACCCAAATTGAGAGGGGCTGTTTGGGGGCCCCCTGGGGGCCCTTCAGGCCAGCTAGGTCTTTGGGTCCTGGCTCCTTCGGTTTGGGAGCTGTTGCTGCAGTTGGACATGTTGGCCGGAGAGTGCTTCTCGGGCTGCGAACTGCAACCTTGCAGGTACCTCCCAGGTTCCCGGCCCAAGGAAAGCCCCCAGACCCAAATGGAGAGGGGCTGTTTGGGGGCCCCCTGGGGGCCCTTCAGGCCAGCTAGGTCTTTGGGTCCTGGTTCCTTCGGTTTGGGAGCTGTTGCTGCAGTTTGGCATGTTGGCCGGAAAGTGCTTCTCGGGCCGCGAACTGCAACCTTGCAGGCACTTCCCATGTCCCAGGCCCAACGAAAGCCCCCAGACCAAAATTTAGAGGGGCTGCTTGCGGGCCCCCGGGGACCCTTCAGGCCAGCTAGGTCTTTGGGTCCTGGCTCCTTCGGTTTGGGAGCTGTTGCTGGACGTTGGGCATGTTGGCCGGAGAGTGCTTCTCGGGCCGCGAACTGCAACTTTGCAGGTACCTCCCAGGATCACAGGCCCAACGAAAGCCCCCAGACCCAAATTGAGAGGGGCTGCTTGGGGACCCCCTTGGGACCCTTCAGGCCAGCTAGGTCTTTGGGTCCTGGCTCCATCGGTTTGGGAGCTGTTGCTGGACGTTGGGCATGTTGGCCGGAGAGTGCTTCTCGGGCCGCGAACTGCAACCTTGCATGTACCTCTCAGGTATCCATGCCCAACGAAAGCCCCCAGACCCAAATTGAGAGGAGCTGCATGGGGGCCCCCTGGGGACCCTTCAGGCCAGCTAGGTCTTTGGGTCCTGGCTCCTTCGGTTTGGGAGCTGTTGCTGCAGTTGGGCATGTTGGCCGGAGAGTGCTTCTCGGGCCGCGAACTGCAACCTTGCAGGTAGCTCCCAGGTTCCCGGCCCAACGAAAGCCCCCAGACCCAAATTGAGAGGGGCTGTTTGGGGGCCCCCTGGGGCCCCTTCAGGCCAGCTAGGTCTTTGGGTCCTGGCTCCTTCGGTTTGGGAGCTGTTGCTGGACGTTGGGCATGTTGGCCGGAGAGTGCTTCTCGGGCCGCGAACTGCAACCATGCAGGTAGCTCCCAGGTTCCCGGCCCAAAGAAAGCCCCCAGACCCAAATGGAGAGGGGCTTTTTGGGGGCCCCCAGGGGGCCCTTCAGGCCAGCTAGGTCTTTGGGTCCTGGCTCCTTCGGTTTGGGAGCTGTTGCTGCAGTTGGGCATGTTGGCCGGAGAGTGCTTCTCGGGCCGCGAACTGCAACCTTGCAGGTACCTCCCAGGTTCCCGGCCCAACGAAAACCCCCAGACCCAAATGGAGAGGGGCTGCTTGGGGGCCCCCTGGGGGCCCTTCAGGCCAGCTAGGTCTTTGGGTCCTGGCTCCTTCGCTTTGGGAGCTGTTGCTGCAGTTGGGCATGTTGGCCGGAGAGTGCTTCTCGGGCCGCGAACTGTAACTTGCATGTACCTCTCAGGTATACATGCCCAACGAAAGGCCCCAGACCCAAATTGAGAGGGGCTGCTTGGTGGCCTTCTGGGGGCCCTTCAGGCCAGCTAGGTCTTTGGGTCCTGGCTCCTTTGCTTTGGGAGCTGTTGCTGGATATTGGGCATGTTGGCCGGAGAGTGCTTCTCGGGCCGCGAACTGCAACCTTGCTGGTATCTCCCAGGTTCTCAGCCTAAAGAAAGCCCCCAGACCCAAATGGAGAGGGGCTGCTTGGGGCCCCCCTGGGGGCCCTTCAGGCCAGCTAGGTCTTTGGGTCCTGGCTCCTTCGGTTTGGGAGCTGTTGCTGCAGTTGGGCATGTTGGCCGGAGAGTGCTTCTCGGGCCGCGAACTGCAACCTTGCAGGAATCTCCCAGGTTCCCGGCCCAACGAAAGCCCCCAGACCCAAATGGAGAGGGGCTGCTTGCGGGCCCCCTGGGGGCCCTTCAGGCCAGCTAGGTCTTTGGGTCCTGGCTCCTTCGGTTTGGGAGCTGTTGCTGCAGTTGGGCATGTTGGCCGGAGAGTGCTTCTCGGGCCGCGAACTGTAACTTGCAGGTACCTCTCAGGTATACATGCCCAACGAAAGCCCCCAGACCCAAATGGAGAGGGGCTGCTTGGGGGCCCCCTGGGGACCCTTCAGGCCAGCTAGGTCTTTGGGTCCTGGCTCCTTCGCTTTGGGAGCTGTTGCTGCAGTTGGGCATGTTGGCCGGAGAGTGCTTCTCGGGCCGCGAACTGCAACCTTGCAGGTAGCTCCCAGGTTCCATGCCCAACGAAAGCCCCCAGACTCAAATTGAGAGGGGCTGTTTGGGGGCCCCCTGGGGACTCTTCAGGCCAGCTAGGTCTTTGGGTCCTGGCTCCTTTGGTTTGGGAGCTGTTGCTGGACGTTGGGCATGTTGACCGGAGAGTGCTTCTCGGGCTGCGAACTGCAACCTTGCAGGTACCTCCCATGTCCCAGGCCCAACGAAAGCCCCCAGACCCAAATTGAGAGGGGCTGTTTGGGGGCCCCCTGGGGGCCCTTCAGGCCAGCTAGGTCTTTGGGTCCTGGCTCCTTCGGTTTGGGAGCTGTTGCTGCAGTTGGACATGTTGGCCGGAGAGTGTTTCTCGGGCTGCGAACTGCAACCTTGCAGGTACCTCCCAGGTTCCCGGCCCAAGGAAAGCCCCCAGACCCAAATGGAGAGGGGCTGTTTGGGGGCCCCCTGGGGGCCCTTCAGGCCAGCTAGGTCTTTGGGTCCTGGTTCCTTCGGTTTGGGAGCTGTTGCTGCAGTTTGGCATGTTGGCCGGAAAGTGCTTCTCGGGCCGCGAACTGCAACCTTGCAGGCACTTCCCATGTCCCAGGCCCAACGAAAGCCCCCAGACCAAAATTTAGAGGGGCTGCTTGCGGGCCCCCGGGGACCCTTCAGGCCAGCTAGGTCTTTGGGTCCTGGCTCCTTCGGTTTGGGAGCTGTTGCTGGACGTTGGGCATGTTGGCCGGAGAGTGCTTCTCGGGCCGCGAACTGCAACCTTGCAGGTACCTCCCAGGATCACAGGCCCAACGAAAGCCCCCAGACCCAAATTGAGAGGGGCTGCTTGGGGACCCCCTTGGGACTCTTCAGGCCAGCTAGGTCTTTGGGTCCTGGCTCCATCGGTTTGGGAGCTGTTGCTGGACGTTGGGCATGTTGGCCGGAGAGTGCTTCTCGGGCCGCGAACTGCAACCTTGCATGTACCTCTCAGGTATCCATGCCCAACGAAAGCCCCCAGACCCAAATTGAGAGGAGCTGCATGGGGGCCCCCTGGGGACCCTTCAGGCCAGCTAGGTCTTTGGGTCCTGGCTCCTTCGGTTTGGGAGCTGTTGCTGCAGTTGGACATGTTGGCCGGAGAGTGCTTCTCGGGCCGCGAACTGCAACCTTGCAAGTAGCTCCCAGGTTCCCGGCCCAAGGAAAGCCCCCAGACCGAAATGGAGAGGGGCTGTTTGGGGGCCCCCTGGGGCCCCTTCAGGCCAGCTAGGTCTTTGGGTCCTGGCTCCTTCGGTTTGGGAGCTGTTGCTGGACGTTGGGCATGTTGGCCGGAGAGTGCTTCTCGGGCCGCGAACTGCAACCATGCAGGTAGCTCCCAGGTTCCCGGCCCAAAGAAAGCCCCCAGACCCAAATGGAGAGGGGCTGTTTGGGGGCCCCCAGGGGGCCCTTCAGGCCAGCTAGGTCTTTGGGTCCTGGCTCCTTCGGTTTGGGAGCTGTTGCTGGACGTTGGGCATGTTGGCCGGAGAGTGCTTCTCGGGCCGCGAACTGCAACCTTGCAGGTACCTCCCAGGTTCCCGGCCCAACGAAAACCCCCAGACCCAAATGGAGAGGGGCTGCTTGGGGGCCCCCTGGGGGCCCTTCAGGCCAGCTAGGTCTTTGGGTCCTGGCTCCTTCGGTTTGGGAGCTGTTGCTGCAGTTGGGCATGTTGGCCAGAGAGTGCTTCTCGGGCCGCGAACTGTAACTTGCATGTACCTCTCAGGTATACATGCCCAACGAAAGGCCCCAGACCCAAATTGAGAGGGGCTGCTTGGTGGCCTTCTGGGGGCCCTTCAGGCCAGCTAGGTCTTTGGGTCCTGGCTCCTTTGCTTTGGGAGCTGTTGCTGGATATTGGGCATGTTGGCCGGAGAGTGCTTCTCGGGCCGCGAACTGCAACCTTGCTGGTATCTCCCAGGTTCTCAGCCTAAAGAAAGCCCCCAGAACCAAATGGAGAGGGGCTGCTTGGGGACCCCCTGGGGGCCCTTCAGGCCAGCTAGGTCTTTGGGTCCTGGCTCCTTCGGTTTGGGAGCTGTTGCTGCAGTTGGGCATGTTGGCCGGAGAGTGCTTCTCGGGCCGCGAACTGTAACCTTGCATGAATCTCCCAGGTTCCCCGCCCAACGAAAGCCCCCAGACCCAAATGGAGAGGGGCTGCTTGGGGACACCCTGGGGGCACTTCAGGCCAGCTAGGTCTTTGGGTCCTGGCTCCTTCGGTTTGGGAGCTGTTGCTGCAGTTGGGCATGTTGGCCGGAGAGTGCTTCTCGGGCCGCGAACTGCAACCTTGCAGGATTCTCCCAGGTTCCCGGCCCAACGAAAGCCCCCAGACCCAAATTGAGAGGGGCTGCTTGGGGCCCCCCTGGGGGCCCTTCAGGCCAGCTAGGTCTTTGGGTCCTGGCTCCTTCGGTTTGGGAGCTGTTGCTGCAGTTGGGCATGTTGGCCGGAGAGTGCTTCTCGGGCCGCGAACTGCAACCTTGCAGGATTCTCCCAGGTTCCCGGCCCAACGAAAGCCCCCAGACCCAAATTGAGAGGGGCTTCTTGGGGGCCCCCTGGGGGCCCTTCAGGCCAGCTAGGTCTTTGGGTCCTGGCTCCTTCGGTTTGGGAGCTGTTGCTGCAGTTGGGCATGTTGGCCGGAGAGTGCTTCTCGGGCCGCGAACTGCAACCTTGCATGAATCTCCCAGGTTCCTGGCCCAACGAAAGCCCCCAGACCCAAATTGAGAGGGGCTGCTTGGGGGCCCCATGGGGGCCCTTCAGGCCAGCTAGGTCTTTGGGTCCTGGCTCCTTCGGTTTGGGAGCTGTTGCTGCAGTTGGGCATGTTGGCCGGAGAGTGCTTCTCGGGCCGCGAACTGTAACCTTGCAGGTACCTCTCAGGTATACATGCCCAACGAAAGCCCCCAGACCCAAATGGAGAGGGGCTGCTTGGGGGCCCCCTGGGGGCCCTTCAGGCCAGCTAGGTCTTTGGGTCCTGGCTCCTTCGGTTTGGGAGCTGTTGCTGCAGTTGGGCATGTTGGCCGGAGAGTGCTTCTCGGGCCGCGAACTGCAACCTTGCAGGTACCTCCCAGGTTCCCGGCCCAACGAAAACCCCCAGAACCAAATGGAGAGGGGCTGCTTGGGGGCCCCCTGGGGGCCCTTCAGGCCAGCTAGGTCTTTGGGTCCTGGCTCCTTCGCTTTGGGAGCTGTTGCTGCAGTTGGGCATGTTGGCCGGAGAGTGCTTCTCGGGCCTCGAACTGTAACCTTGCAGGAATCTCCCAGGTTCCCGGCCCAACAAAAGCCCCCAGACACAATTTGAGAGGGGCTGCTTGGGGGCCCCATGGGGGCCCTTCAGGCCAGCTAGGTCTTTGGGTCCTGGCTCCTTCGCTTTGGGAGCTGTTGCTGCAGTTGGGCATGTTGGCCGGAGAGTGCTTCTCGGGCCGCGAACTGCAACCTTGCATGAATCTCCCATGTTCCATGCCCAACGAAAGCCCCCAGACCCAAATTGAGAGGGGCTGCTTGGGGGCCCCTTGGGGGCCCTTCAGGCCAGCTAGGTCTTTGGGTCCTGGCTCCTTCGGTTTGGGAGCTGTTGCTGCAGTTGGGCATGTTGGCCGGAGAGTGCTTCTCGGGCCGCGAACTGCAACCTTGCAGGAATCTCCCATGTTCCATGCCCAACGAAAGCCCCCAGACCCAAATTGAGAGGGGCTGCTTGGGGGCCCCCTGGGGGCCCTTCAGGCCAGCTAGGTCTTTGGGTCCTGGCTCCTTCGCTTTGGGAGCTGTTGCTGCAGTTGGGCATGTTGGCCGGAGAGTGCTTCTCGGGCCGCAAACTGCAACCTTGCAGGATTCTCCCAGGTTCCCGGCCCAACGAAAGCCCCCAGACCCAAATGGAGAGGGGCTGCTTGGGGACCCCCTGGGGGCCCTTCAGGCCAGCTAGGTCTTTGGGTCCTGGCTCCTTCGGTTTGGGAGCTGTTGCTGCAGTTGGGCATGTTGGCAGGAGAGTGCTTCTCGGGCCGCAAACTGCACCCTTGCAGGATTCTCCCAGGTTCCCGGCCCAACGAAAGCCCCCAGACCCAAATGGAGAGGGGCTGCTTGGGGGCCCCCTGGGACCCCTTCAGGCCAGCTAGGTCTTTGGGTCCTGGCTCCTTCGCTTTGGGAGCTGTTGCTGCAGTTGGGCATGTTGGCCGGAGAGTGCTTCTCGGGCCGCGAACTGTAACCTTGCAGGTACCTGTCAGGTATACATGCCCAACGAAAGCCCCCAGACCCAATTTGAGAGGGGCTGCTTGGGGGCCCCATGGGGGCCCTTCTGGCCAGCTAGGTCTTTGGGTCCTGGCTCCTTCGGTTTGGGAGCTGTTGCTGCAGTTGGGCATGTTGGCCGGAGAGTGCTTCTCGGGCCGCGAACTGCAACCTTGCAGGTACCTCCCAGGTTCCCGGCCCAACGAAAACCCCCAGACCCAAATGGAGAGGGGCTGCTTGGGGGCCCCCTGGGGGCCCTTCAGGCCAGCTAGGTCTTTGGGTCCTGGCTCCTTCGCTTTGGGAGCTGTTGCTGCAGTTGGGCATGTTGGCCGGAGAGTGCTTCTCGGGCCTCGAACTGTAACCTTGCAGGAATCTCCCAGGTTCCCGGCCCAACAAAAGCCCCCAGACCCAAATGGAGAGGGGCTGCTTGGGGGCCCCCTGGGGGCCCTTCAGGCCAGCTAGGTCTTTGGGTCCTGGCTCCTTCCCTTTGGGAGCTGTTGCTGCAGTTGGGCATGTTGGCCGGAGAGTGCTTCTCGGGCCGCGAACTGCAACCTTGCAGGATTCTCCCAGGTTCCCGGCCCAACGAAAGCCCCCAGACCCAAATGGAGAGGGGCTGCTTGGGGACCCCCTGGGGGCCCTTCAGGCCAGCTAGGTCTTTGGGTCCTGGCTCCTTCGGTTTGGGAGCTGTTGCTGCAGTTGGGCATGTTGGCCGGAGAGTGCTTCTCGGGCCGCGAACTGTAACCTTGCAGGTACCTCTCAGGTATACATGTCCAACGAAAGCCCCCAGACCCAAATGGAGAGGAGCTCCTTGGGGGCCCCATGGGGGCACTTCAGGCCAGCTAGGTCTTTGGGTCCTGGCTCCTTCACTTTGGGAGCTGTTGCTGCAGTTTGGCATGTTGGCCGGAAAGTGCTTCTCGGGCCGCGAACTGCAACCTTGCAGGTACCTCCCAGGTTCCCGGCCCAACGAAAACCCCCAGACCCAAATGGAGAGGGGCTGCTTGGGGGCCCCTTGGGGGCCCTTCAGGCCAGCTAGGTCTTTGGGTCCTGGCTCCTTCGGTTTGGGAGCTGTTGCTGCAGTTGGGCATGTTGGCCAGAGAGTGCTTCTCGGGCCGCGAACTGTAACTTGCATGTACCTCTCAGGTATACATGCCCAACGAAAGGCCCCAGACCCAAATGGAGAGGGGCTGCTTGGTGGCCTTCTGGGGGCACTTCAGGCCAGCTAGGTCTTTGGGTCCTGGCTCATTCGGTTTGGGAGCTGTTGCTGCAGTTGGGCATGTTGGCCGGAGAGTGCTTCTCGGGCCGCGAACTGTAACCTTGCAGGTACCTCTCAGGTATCCATGCCCAACGAAAGCCCCCAGACCCAAATTGAGAGGGGCTGCTTGGGGCCCCCCTGGGGGCCCTTCAGGCCAGCTAGGTCTTTGGGTCCTGGCTCCTTCGGTTTGGGAGCTGTTGCTGCAGTTGGGCATGTTGGCCGGAGAGTGCTTCTCGGGCCGCGAACTGCAACCTGGCATGTACCTCCCAGGTTCCCGCCCCAACGAAAACCCCCAGACCCAAATGGAGAGGGGCTGCTTGGGGCCCCCCTGGGGGCCCTTCAGGCCAGCTAGGTCTTTGGGTCCTGGCTCCTTCGGTTTGGGAGCTGTTGCTGCAGTTGTGCATGTTGGGCGGAGAGTGCTTCTCGGGCCGCGAACTGCAACCTTGCAGGAATCTCCCAGGTTCCCGGCCCAACGAAAGCCCCCAGACCCAAATGGAGAGGGGCTGCTTGCGGGCCCCCTGGGGGCCCTTCAGGCCAGCTAGGTCTTTGGGTCCTGGCTCCTTCGGTTTGGGAGCTGTTGCTGCAGTTGGGCATGTTGGCCGGAGAGTGCTTCTCGGGCCGCGAACTGTAACTTGCAGGTACCTCTCAGGTATACATGCCCAACGAAAGCCCCCAGACCAAAATTGAGAGGGGCTGCTTGGGGGCCCCCTGGGGACCCTTCAGGCCAGCTAGGTCTTTGGGTCCTGGCTCCTTCGCTTTGGGAGCTGTTGCTGCAGTTGGGCATGTTGGCCGGAGAGTGCTTCTCGGGCCGCGAACTGCAACCTTGCAGGTAGCTCCCAGGTTCCATGCCCAACGAAAGCCCCCAGACTCAAATTGAGAGGGGCTGTTTGGGGGCCCCCTGGGGACTCTTCAGGCCAGCTAGGTCTTTGGGTCCTGGCTCCTTTGGTTTGGGAGCTGTTGCTGGACGTTGGGCATGTTGACCGGAGAGTGCTTCTCGGGCTGCGAACTGCAACCTTGCAGGTACCTCCCATGTCCCAGGCCCAACGAAAGCCCCCAGACCCAAATTGAGAGGGGCTGTTTGGGGGCCCCCTGGGGGCCCTTCAGGCCAGCTAGGTCTTTGGGTCCTGGCTCCTTCGGTTTGGGAGCTGTTGCTGCAGTTGGACATGTTGGCCGGAGAGTGCTTCTCGGGCTGCGAACTGCAACCTTGCAGGTACCTCCCAGGTTCCCGGCCCAAGGAAAGCCCCCAGACCCAAATGGAGAGGGGCTGTTTGGGGGCCCCCTGGGGGCCCTTCAGGCCAGCTAGGTCTTTGGGTCCTGGTTCCTTCGGTTTGGGAGCTGTTGCTGCAGTTTGGCATGTTGGCCGGAAAGTGCTTCTCGGGCCGCGAACTGCAACCTTGCAGGCACTTCCCATGTCCCAGGCCCAACGAAAGCCCCCAGACCAAAATTTAGAGGGGCTGCTTGCGGGCCCCCGGGGACCCTTCAGGCCAGCTAGGTCTTTGGGTCCTGGCTCCTTCGGTTTGGGAGCTGTTGCTGGACGTTGGGCATGTTGGCCGGAGAGTGCTTCTCGGGCCGCGAACTGCAACCTTGCAGGTACCTCCCAGGATCACAGGCCCAACGAAAGCCCCCAGACCCAAATTGAGAGGGGCTGCTTGGGGACCCCCTTGGGACCCTTCAGGCCAGCTAGGTCTTTGGGTCCTGGCTCCATCGGTTTGGGAGCTGTTGCTGGACGTTGGGCATGTTGGCCGGAGAGTGCTTCTCGGGCCGCGAACTGCAACCTTGCATGTACCTCTCAGGTATCCATGCCCAACGAAAGCCCCCAGACCCAAATTGAGAGGAGCTGCATGGGGGCCCCCTGGGGACCCTTCAGGCCAGCTAGGTCTTTGGGTCCTGGCTCCTTCGGTTTGGGAGCTGTTGCTGCAGTTGGGCATGTTGGCCGGAGAGTGCTTCTCGGGCCGCGAACTGCAACCTTGCAGGTAGCTCCCAGGTTCCCGGCCCAACGAAAGCCCCCAGACCCAAATTGAGAGGGGCTGTTTGGGGGCCCCCTGGGGGCCCTTCAGGCCAGCTAGGTCTTTGGGTCCTGGCTCCTTCGGTTTGGGAGCTGTTGCTGCAGTTGGACATGTTGGCCGGAGAGTGCTTCTCGGGCCGCGAACTGCAACCTTGCAAGTAGCTCCCAGGTTCCCGGCCCAAGGAAAGCCCCCAGACCGAAATGGAGAGGGGCTGTTTGGGGGCCCCCTGGGGCCCCTTCAGGCCAGCTAGGTCTTTGGGTCCTGGCTCCTTCGGTTTGGGAGCTGTTGCTGGACGTTGGGCATGTTGGCCGGAGAGTGCTTCTCGGGCCGCGAACTGCAACCTTGCAGGTAGCTCCCAGGTTCCCGGCCCAAAGAAAGCCCCCAGACCCAAATGGAGAGGGGCTGTTTGGGGGCCCCCAGGGGGCCCTTCAGGCCAGCTAGGTCTTTGGGTCCTGGCTCCTTCGGTTTGGGAGCTGTTGCTGCAGTTGGGCATGTTGGCCGGAGAGTGCTTCTCGGGCCGCGAACTGCAACCTTGCAGGTACCTCCCAGGTTCCCGGCCCAACGAAAACCCCCAGACCCAAATGGAGAGGGGCTGCTTGGGGGCCCCCTGGGGGCCCTTCAGGCCAGCTAGGTCTTTGGGTCCTGGCTCCTTCGGTTTGGGAGCTGTTGCTGCAGTTGGGCATGTTGGCCAGAGAGTGCTTCTCGGGCCGCGAACTGTAACTTGCATGTACCTCTCAGGTATACATGCCCAACGAAAGGCCCCAGACCCAAATTGAGAGGGGCTGCTTGGGGGCCCCCTGGGGGCCCTTCAGGCCAGCTAGGTCTTTGGGTCCTGGCTCCTTTGCTTTGGGAGCTGTTACTGGATATTGGGCATGTTGGCCGGAGAGTGCTTCTCGGGCCGCGAACTGCAACCTTGCTGGTATCTCCCAGGTTCTCAGCCTAAAGAAAGCCCCCAGACCCAAATGGAGAGGGGCTGCTTGGGGCCCCCCTGGGGGCCCTTCAGGCCAGCTAGGTCTTTGGGTCCTGGCTCCTTCGGTTTGGGAGCTGTTGCTGCAGTTGGGCATGTTGGCCGGAGAGTGCTTCTCGGGCCGCGAACTGCAACCTTGCAGGAATCTCCCAGGTTCCCGGCCCAACGAAAGCCCCCAGACCCAAATGGAGAGGGGCTGCTTGCGGGCCCCCTGGGGGCCCTTCAGGCCAGCTAGGTCTTTGGGTCCTGGCTCCTTCGGTTTGGGAGCTGTTGCTGCAGTTGGGCATGTTGGCCGGAGAGTGCTTCTCGGGCCGCGAACTGTAACTTGCAGGTACCTCTCAGGTATACATGCCCAACGAAAGCCCCCAGACCAAAATTGAGAGGGGCTGCTTGGGGGCCCCCTGGGGACCCTTCAGGCCAGCTAGGTCTTTGGGTCCTGGCTCCTTCGCTTTGGGAGCTGTTGCTGCAGTTGGGCATGTTGGCCGGAGAGTGCTTCTCGGGCCGCGAACTGCAACCTTGCAGGTAGCTCCCAGGTTCCATGCCCAACGAAAGCCCCCAGACTCAAATTGAGAGGGGCTGTTTGGGGGCCCCCTGGGGACTCTTCAGGCCAGCTAGGTCTTTGGGTCCTGGCTCCTTCGCTTTGGGAGCTGTTGCTGGACGTTGGGCATGTTGACCGGAGAGTGCTTCTCGGGCCGCGAACTGCAACCTTGCAGGTACCTCCCATGTCCCAGGCCCAACGAAAGCCCCCAGACCCAAATTGAGAGGGGCTGTTTGGGGGCCCCCTGGGGGCCCTTCAGGCCAGCTAGGTCTTTGGGTCCTGGCTCCTTCGGTTTGGGAGCTGTTGCTGCAGTTGGACATGTTGGCCGGAGAGTGTTTCTCGGGCTGCGAACTGCAACCTTGCAGGTACCTCCCAGGTTCCCGGCCCAAGGAAAGCCCCCAGACCCAAATGGAGAGGGGCTGTTTGGGGGCCCCCTGGGGGCCCTTCAGGCCAGCTAGGTCTTTGGGTCCTGGTTCCTTCGGTTTGGGAGCTGTTGCTGCAGTTTGGCATGTTGGCCGGAAAGTGCTTCTCGGGCCGCGAACTGCAACCTTGCAGGCACTTCCCATGTCCCAGGCCCAACGAAAGCCCCCAGACCAAAATTTAGAGGGGCTGCTTGCGGGCCCCCGGGGACCCTTCAGGCCAGCTAGGTCTTTGGGTCCTGGCTCCTTCGGTTTGGGAGCTGTTGCTGGACGTTGGGCATGTTGGCCGGAGAGTGCTTCTCGGGCCGCGAACTTCAACCTTGCAGGTACCTCCCAGGATCACAGGCCCAACGAAAGCCCCCAGACCCAAATTGAGAGGGGCTGCTTGGGGACCCCCTTGGGACTCTTCAGGCCAGCTAGGTCTTTGGGTCCTGGCTCCATCGGTTTGGGAGCTGTTGCTGGACGTTGGGCATGTTGGCCGGAGAGTGCTTCTCGGGCCGCGAACTGCAACCTTGCATGTACCTCTCAGGTATCCATGCCCAACGAAAGCCCCCAGACCCAAATTGAGAGGAGCTGCATGGGGGCCCCCTGGGGACCCTTCAGGCCAGCTAGGTCTTTGGGTCCTGGCTCCTTCGGTTTGGGAGCTGTTGCTGCAGTTGGGCATGTTGGCCGGAGAGTGCTTCTCGGGCCGCGAACTGCAACCTTGCAGGTAGCTCCCAGGTTCCCGGCCCAACGAAAGCCCCCAGACCCAAATTGAGAGGGGCTGTTTGGGGGCCCCCTGGGGGCCCTTCAGGCCAGCTAGGTCTTTGGGTCCTGGCTCCTTCGGTTTGGGAGCTGTTGCTGCAGTTGGACATGTTGGCCGGAGAGTGCTTCTCGGGCCGCGAACTGCAACCTTGCAAGTAGCTCCCAGGTTCCCGGCCCAAGGAAAGCCCCCAGACCGAAATGGAGAGGGGCTGTTTGGGGGCCCCATGGGGGCCCTTCAGGCCAGCTAGGTCTTTGGGTCCTGGCTCCTTCGGTTTGGGAGCTGTTGCTGGACGTTGGGCATGTTGGCCGGAGAGTGCTTCTCGGGCCGCGAACTGCAACCATGCAGGTAGCTCCCAGGTTCCCGGCCCAAAGAAAGCCCCCAGACCCAAATGGAGAGGGGCTGTTTGGGGGCCCCCAGGGGGCCCTTCAGGCCAGCTAGGTCTTTGGGTCCTGGCTCCTTCGGTTTGGGAGCTGTTGCTGGACGTTGGGCATGTTGGCCGGAGAGTGCTTCTCGGGCCGCGAACTGCAACCTTGCAGGTACCTCCCAGGTTCCCGGCCCAACGAAAACCCCCAGACCCAAATGGAGAGGGGCTGCTTGGGGGCCCCCTGGGGGCCCTTCAGGCCAGCTAGGTCTTTGGGTCCTGGCTCCTTCGGTTTGGGAGCTGTTGCTGCAGTTGGGCATGTTGGCCAGAGAGTGCTTCTCGGGCCGCGAACTGTAACTTGCATGTACCTCTCAGGTATACATGCCCAACGAAAGGCCCCAGACCCAAATTGAGAGGGGCTGCTTGGTGGCCTTCTGGGGGCCCTTCAGGCCAGCTAGGTCTTTGGGTCCTGGCTCCTTTGCTTTGGGAGCTGTTGCTGGATATTGGGCATGTTGGCCGGAGAGTGCTTCTCGGGCCGCGAACTGCAACCTTGCTGGTATCTCCCAGGTTCTCAGCCTAAAGAAAGCCCCCAGAACCAAATGGAGAGGGGCTGCTTGGGGACCCCCTGGGGGCCCTTCAGGCCAGCTAGGTCTTTGGGTCCTGGCTCCTTCGGTTTGGGAGCTGTTGCTGCAGTTGGGCATGTTGGCCGGAGAGTGCTTCTCGGGCCGCGAACTGCAACCTTGCATGAATCTCCCAGGTTCCCCGCCCAACGAAAGCCCCCAGACCCAAATGGAGAGGGGCTGCTTGGGGACACCCTGGGGGCACTTCAGGCCAGCTAGGTCTTTGGGTCCTGGCTCCTTCGGTTTGGGAGCTGTTGCTGCAGTTGGGCATGTTGGCCGGAGAGTGCTTCTCGGGCCGCGAACTGCAACCTTGCAGGATTCTCCCAGGTTCCCGGCCCAACGAAAGCCCCCAGACCCAAATTGAGAGGGGCTGCTTGGGGCCCCCCTGGGGGCCCTTCAGGCCAGCTAGGTCTTTGGGTCCTGGCTCCTTCGGTTTGGGAGCTGTTGCTGCAGTTGGGCATGTTGGCCGGAGAGTGCTTCTCGGGCCGCGAACTGCAACCTTGCAGGATTCTCCCAGGTTCCCGGCCCAACGAAAGCCCCCAGACCCAAATTGAGAGGGGCTTCTTGGGGGCCCCCTGGGGGCCCTTCAGGCCAGCTAGGTCTTTGGGTCCTGGCTCCTTCGGTTTGGGAGCTGTTGCTGCAGTTGGGCATGTTGGCCGGAGAGTGCTTCTCGGGCCGCGAACTGCAACCTTGCATGAATCTCCCAGGTTCCTGGCCCAACGAAAGCCCCCAGACCCAAATTGAGAGGGGCTGCTTGGGGGCCCCATGGGGGCCCTTCAGGCCAGCTAGGTCTTTGGGTCCTGGCTCCTTCGGTTTGGGAGCTGTTGCTGCAGTTGGGCATGTTGGCCGGAGAGTGCTTCTCGGGCCGCGAACTGTAACCTTGCAGGTACCTCTCAGGTATACATGCCCAACGAAAGCCCCCAGACCCAAATGGAGAGGGGCTGCTTGGGGGCCCCCTGGGGGCCCTTCAGGCCAGCTAGGTCTTTGGGTCCTGGCTCCTTCGGTTTGGGAGCTGTTGCTGCAGTTGGGCATGTTGGCCGGAGAGTGCTTCTCGGGCCGCGAACTGCAACCTTGCAGGTACCTCCCAGGTTCCCGGCCCAACGAAAACCCCCAGAACCAAATGGAGAGGGGCTGCTTGGGGGCCCCCTGGGGGCCCTTCAGGCCAGCTAGGTCTTTGGGTCCTGGCTCCTTCGCTTTGGGAGCTGTTGCTGCAGTTGGGCATGTTGGCCGGAGAGTGCTTCTCTGGCCTCGAACTGTAACCTTGCAGGAATCTCCCAGGTTCCCGGCCCAACAAAAGCCCCCAGACCCAAATGGAGAGGGGCTGCTTGGGGGACCCCTGGGGGCCCTTCAGGCCAGCTAGGTCTTTGGGTCCTGGCTCCTTCGGTTTGGGAGCTGTTGCTGCAGTTGTGCATGTTGGCCGGAGAGTGCTTCTCGGGCCGCGAACTGCAACCTTGCAGGAATCTCCCAGGTTCCATGCCCAACGAAAGCCCCCAGACCCAAATGGAGAGGGGCTGCTTGGGGGCCCCCTGGGGGCCCTTCAGGCCAGCTAGGTCTTTGGGTCCTGGCTCCTTCGCTTTGGGAGCTGTTGCTGCAGTTGGGCATGTTGGCCGGAGAGTGCTTCTCGGGCCGCGAACTGCAACCTTGCATGAATCTCCCAGGTTCCCCGCCCAACGAAAGCCCCCAGACCCAAATGGAGAGGGACTGCTTGGGGACCCCCTGGGGGCACTTCATGCCAGCTAGGTCTTTGGGTCCTGGCTCCTTCGGTTTGTGAGCTGTTGCTGCAGTTGGGCATGTTGGCCGGAGAGTGCTTCTCGGGCCGCAAACTGCAACCTTGCAGGATTCTCCCAGGTTCCCGGCCCAACGAAAGCCCCCAGACCCAAATGGAGAGGGGCTGCTTGGGGACCCCCTGGGGGCCCTTCAGGCCAGCTAGGTCTTTGGGTCCTGGCTCCTTCGGTTTGGGAGCTGTTGCTGCAGTTGGGCATGTTGGCAGGAGAGTGCTTCTCGGGTCGCAAACTGCACCCTTGCAGGATTCTCCCAGGTTCCCGGCCCAACGAAAGCCCCCAGACCCAAATGGAGAGGGGCTGCTTGGGGGCCCCCTGGGACCCCTTCAGGCCAGCTAGGTCTTTGGGTCCTGGCTCCTTCGCTTTGGGAGCTGTTGCTGCAGTTGGGCATGTTGGCCGGAGAGTGCTTCTCGGGCCGCGAACTGTAACCTTGCAGGTACCTGTCAGGTATACATGCCCAACGAAAGCCCCCAGACCCAAATGGAGAGGGGCTGCTTGGGGGCCCCATGGGGGCCCTTCAGGCCAGCTAGGTCTTTGGGTCCTGGCTCCTTCGGTTTGGGAGCTGTTGCTGCAGTTGGGCATGTTGGCCGGAGAGTGCTTCTCGGGCCGCGAACTGCAACCTTGCAGGTACCTCCCAGGTTCCCGGCCCAACGAAAACCCCCAGACCCAAATGGAGAGGGGCTGCTTGGGGGCCCCCTGGGGGCCCTTCAGGCCAGCTAGGTCTTTGGGTCCTGGCTCCTTCGCTTTGGGAGCTGTTGCTGCAGTTGGGCATGTTGGCCGGAGAGTGCTTCTCGGGCCTCGAACTGTAACCTTGCAGGAATCTCCCAGGTTCCCGGCCCAACGAAAGCCCCCAGACCCAAATGGAGAGGGGCTGCTTGGGGGCCCCCTGGGGGCCCTTCAGGCCAGCTAGGTCTTTGGGTCCTGGCTCCTTCCCTTTGGGAGCTGTTGCTGCAGTTGGGCATGTTGGCCGGAGAGTGCTTCTCGGGCCGCGAACTGCAACCTTGCAGGATTCTCCCAGGTTCCCCGCCCAACGAAAGCCCCCAGACCCAAATGGAGAGGGGCTGCTTGGGGACCCCCTGGGGGCCCTTCAGGCCAGCTAGGTCTTTGGGTCCTGGCTCCTTCGGTTTGGGAGCTGTTGCTGCAGTTGGGCATGTTGGCCGGAGAGTGCTTCTCGGGCCGCGAACTGTAACCTTGCAGGTACCTCTCAGGTATACATGTCCAACGAAAGCCCCCAGACCCAAATGGAGAGGAGCTCCTTGGGGGCCCCATGGGGGCACTTCAGGCCAGCTAGGTCTTTGGGTCCTGGCTCCTTCGCTTTGGGAGCTGTTGCTGCAGTTGGGCATGTTGGCCGGAGAATGCTTCTCCGGCCGCGAACTGCAACCTTGCAGGTACCTCCCAGGTTCCCGGCCCAACGAAAGCCCCCAGACCCAAATAAAGAGGAGCTCCTTGGGGCCCCCCTGGGGGCCCTTCAGGCCAGCTAGGTCTTTGGGTCCTGGCTCCTTCGGTTTGGGAGCTGTTGCTGCAGTTGGGCATGTTGGCGGGAGAGTGCTTGTCGGGCCGCGAACTGCAACCTTGCAGGAATCTCCCAGGTTCCCCGCCCAACGAAAGCCCCCAGACCCAAATTGAGAGGGGCTGCTTGGGGGCCCCCTGGGGGCACTTAAGGCCAGCTAGGTCTTTGGGTCCTGGCTCCTTCGGTTTGGGAGCTGTTGCTGGACGTTGGGCATGTTGGCCGGAGAGTGCTTCTCGGGCCGCGAACTGTAACCTTGCAGGTACCTCTCAGGTATACATGCCCAACGAAAGCCCCCAGACCCAAATTGAGAGGGGCTGCTTGGGGACCCCCTGGGGGCCCTTCAGGCCAGCTAGGTCTTTGGGTCCTGGCTCCTTCGGTTTGGGAGCTGTTGCTGCAGTTGGGCATGTTGGCCGGAGAGTGCTTCTCGGGCTGCGAACTGCAACCTTGCAGGTACCTCCCAGGTTCCCGCCCCAACGAAAACCCCCAGACCCAAATGGAGAGGGGCTGCTTGGGGGACCCCTGGGGGCCCTTCAGGCCAGCTAGGTCTTTGGGTCCTGGCTCCTTCGGTTTGGGAGCTGTTGCTGCAGTTGTGCATGTTGGCCGGAGAGTGCTTCTCGGGCCGCGAACTGCAACCTTGCAGGAATCTCCCAGGTTCCATGCCCAACGAAAGCCCCCAGACCCAAATGGAGAGGGGCTGCTTGGGGGCCCCCTGGGGGCCCTTCAGGCCAGCTAGGTCTTTGGGTCCTGGCTCCTTCGCTTTGGGAGCTGTTGCTGCAGTTGGGCATGTTGGCCGGAGAGTGCTTCTCGGGCCGCGAACTGCAACCTTGCATGAATCTCCCAGGTTCCCCGCCCAACGAAAGCCCCCAGACCCAAATGGAGAGGGACTGCTTGGGGACCCCCTGGGGGCACTTCATGCCAGCTAGGTCTTTGGGTCCTGGCTCCTTCGGTTTGTGAGCTGTTGCTGCAGTTGGGCATGTTGGCCGGAGAGTGCTTCTCGGGCCGCGAACTGTAACCTTGCAGGTACCTCTCAGGTATACATGCCCAACGAAAGCCCCCAGACCCAAATTGAGAGGGGCTGCTTGGGGGACCCATGGGGGCCCTTCAGGCCAGCTAGGTCTTTGGGTCCTGGCTCATTCGGTTTGGGAGCTGTTGCTGCAGTTGGGCATGTTGGCCGGAGAGTTCTTCTCGGGCCGCGAACTGCAACCTTGCAGGTACCTCCCAGGTTCCCGGCCCAACGAAAACCCCCAGACCCAAATGGAGAGGGGCTGCTTGGGGGCCCCCTGGGGGCCCTTCAGGCCAGCTAGGTCTTTGGGTCCTGGCTCCTTCGCTTTGGGAGCTGTTGCTGCAGTTGTGCATGTTGGCCGGAGAGTGCTTCTCGGGCCGCGAACTGCAACCTTGCAGGAATCTCCCAGGTCCCAGGCCCAACGAAAGCCCCCAGACCCAAATTGAGAGGGGCTGCTTGGGGGCCCCCTGGGGGCCCTTCAGGCCAGCTAGGTCTTTGGGTCCTGGCTCCTTCGGTTTGGGAGCTGTTGCTGCAGTTGGGCATGTTGGCCGGAGAGTGCTTCTCGGGCCGCGAACTGCAACCTTGCAGGTAGCTCCCAGGTTCCATGCCCAACGAAAGCCCCCAGACCCAAATTGAGAGGGGCTGCTTGGGGGCCCCCTGGGGGCACTTCAGGCCAGCTAGGTCTTTGGGTCCTGGCTCCTTCGGTTTGGGAGCTGTTGCTGCAGTTGGGCATGTTGGCCGGAGAGTGCTTCTCGGGCCGCGAACTGCAACCTTGCAGGATTCTCCCATGTTCCCGGCCCAACGAAAGCCCCCAGACCCAAATTGAGAGGGGCTGCTTGGGGCCCCCCTGGAGGCCCTTCAGGCCAGCTAGGTCTTTGGGTCCTGGCTCCTTCACTTTGGGAGCTGTTGCTGCAGTTGGGCATGTTGGCCGGAGAGTGCTTCTCGGGCCGCGAACTGCAACCTTGCAGGTACCTCCCAGGTTCCCGGCCCAACGAAAACCCCCAGACCCAAATGGAGAGGGGCTGCTTGGGGGCCCCTTGGGGGCCCTTCAGGCCAGCTAGGTCTTTGGGTCCTGGCTCCTTCGGTTTGGGAGCTGTTGCTGCAGTTGGGCATGTTGGCCAGAGAGTGCTTCTCGGGCCGCGAACTGTAACTTGCATGTACCTCTCAGGTATACATGCCCAACGAAAGGCCCCAGACCCAAATGGAGAGGGGCTGCTTGGTGGCCTTCTGGGGGCCCTTCAGGCCAGCTAGGTCTTTGGGTCCTGGCTCCTTTGCTTTGGGAGCTGTTGCTGGATATTGGGCATGTTGGCCGGAGAGTGCTTCTCGGGCCGCGAACTGCAACCTTGCTGGTATCTCCCAGGTTCTCAGCCTAAAGAAAGCCCCCAGAACCAAATGGAAAGGGGCTGCTTGGGGGCCCCATGGGGGCCCTTCAGGCCAGCTAGGTCTTTGGGTCCTGGCTCCTTCCCTTTGGGAGCTGTTGCTGCAGTTGGGCATGTTGGCCGGAGAGTGCTTCTCCGGCCGCGAACTGCAACCTTGCAGGAATCTCCCAGGTTCCATGCCCAACGAAAGCCCCCAGACCCAAATTGAGAGGGGCTGTTTGGGGGCCCCCTGGGGGTCCTTCAGGCCAGCTAGGTCTTTGGGTCCTGGCTCCTTCGCTTTGGGAGCTGTTGCTGCAGTTGGGCATGTTGGCCGGAGAGTGCTTCTCGGGCCGCGAACTGTAACCTTGCAGGTACCTCTCAGGTATACATGCCCAACGAAAGCCCCCAGACCCAAATGGAGAGGAGCTCCTTGGGGGCCCCATGGGGGCCCTTCAGGCCAGCTAGGTCTTTGGGTCCTGGCTCCTTCGCTTTGGGAGCTGTTGCTGCAGTTGGGCATGTTGGCCGGAGAGTGCTTCTCGGGCCGCGAATTACAACCTTGCAGGAATCTCCCAGGTTCCATGCCCAACGAAAGCCCCCAGACCCAAATTGAGAGGGGCTGCTTGGGGGCCCCCTGGGGGCACTTCAGGCCAGCTAGGTCTTTGGGTCCTGGCTCCTTCGCTTTGGGAGCTGTTGCTGCAGTTGGGCATGTTGGCCGGAGAGTGCTTCTCGGGCCGCGAACTGCAACCTTGCAGGATTCTCCCAGGTTCCCGGCCCAACGAAAGCCCCCAGACCCAAAATGAGAGGGGCTGCCTGGGGGCCCCCTGGGGGCCCTTCAGGCCAGCTAGGTCTTTGGGTCCTGGCTCATTCGGTTTGGGAGCTGTTGCTGCAGTTGGGCATGTTGGCCGGAGAGTGCTTCTCGGGCCGCGAACTGCAACCTTGCAGGATTCTCCCAGGTTCCCGGCCCCACGAAAGCCCCCAGACCCAAATTGAGAGGGGCTGTTTGGGGGCCCCCTGGGGGCCCTTCAGGCCAGCTAGGTCTTTGGGTCCTGGCTCCTTCGGTTTGGGAGCTGTTGCTGCAGTTGGGCATGTTGGCCGGAGAGTGCTTCTCGGGCCGCGAACTGCAACCTTGCAGGTACCTCCCAGGTTCCATGCCCAACGAAAGCCCCCAGACCCAAATTGAGAGGAGCTGCTTGGGGGCCCCCTGGGGGCCCTTCAGGCCAGCTAGGTCTTTGGGTCCTGGCTCATTCGGTTTGGGAGCTGTTGCTGCAGTTGGGCATGTTGGCCGGAGAGTGCTTCTCGGGCCGCGAACTGTAACCTTGCAGGTACCTCTCAGGTATCCATGCCCAACGAAAGCCCCCAGACCCAAATTGAGAGGGGCTGCTTGGGGCCCCCCTGGGGGCCCTTCAGGCCAGCTAGGTCTTTGGGTCCTGGCTCCTTCGGTTTGGGAGCTGTTGCTGCAGTTGGGCATGTTGGCCGGAGAGTGCTTCTCGGGCCGCGAACTGCAACCTGGCAGGTACCTCCCAGGTTCCCGCCCCAACGAAAACCCCCAGACCCAAATGGAGAGGGGCTGCTTGGGGCCCACCTGGGGGCCCTTCAGGCCAGCTAGGTCTTTGGGTCCTGGCTCCTTCGGTTTGGGAGCTGTTGCTGCAGTTGGGCATGTTGGCCGGAGAGTGCTTCTCGGGCCGCGAACTGCAACCTTGCAGGAATCTCCCAGGTTCCCGGCCCAACGAAAGCCCCCAGACCCAAATGGAGAGGGGCTGCTTGCGGGCCCCCTGGGGGCCCTTCAGGCCAGCTAGGTCTTTGGGTCCTGGCTCCTTCGGTTTGGGAGCTGTTGCTGCAGTTGGGCATGTTGGCCGGAGAGTGCTTCTCGGGCCGCGAACTGTAACTTGCAGGTACCTCTCAGGTATACATGCCCAACGAAAGCCCCCAGACCAAAATTGAGAGGGGCTGCTTGGGGGCCCCCTGGGGACCCTTCAGGCCAGCTAGGTCTTTGGGTCCTGGCTCCTTCGCTTTGGGAGCTGTTGCTGCAGTTGGGCATGTTGGCCGGAGAGTGCTTCTCGGGCTGCGAACTGCAACCTTGCAGGTAGCTCCCAGGTTCCATGCCCAACGAAAGCCCCCAGACTCAAATTGAGAGGGGCTGTTTGGGGGCCCCCTGGGGACTCTTCAGGCCAGCTAGGTCTTTGGGTCCTGGCTCCTTTGGTTTGGGAGCTGTTGCTGGACGTTGGGCATGTTGACCGGAGAGTGCTTCTCGGGCTGCGAACTGCAACCTTGCAGGTACCTCCCATGTCCCAGGCCCAACGAAAGCCCCCAGACCCAAATTGAGAGGGGCTGTTTGGGGGCCCCCTGGGGGCCCTTCAGGCCAGCTAGGTCTTTGGGTCCTGGCTCCTTCGGTTTGGGAGCTGTTGCTGCAGTTGGACATGTTGGCCGGAGAGTGCTTCTCGGGCTGCGAACTGCAACCTTGCAGGTACCTCCCAGGTTCCCGGCCCAAGGAAAGGCCCCAGACCCAAATGGAGAGGGGCTGTTTGGGGGCCCCCTGGGGGCCCTTCAGGCCAGCTAGGTCTTTGGGTCCTGGTTCCTTCGGTTTGGGAGCTGTTGCTGCAGTTTGGCATGTTGGCCGGAAAGTGCTTCTCGGGCCGCGAACTGCAACCTTGCAGGCACTTCCCATGTCCCAGGCCCAACGAAAGCCCCCAGACCAAAATTTAGAGGGGCTGCTTGCGGGCCCCCGGGGACCCTTCAGGCCAGCTAGGTCTTTGGGTCCTGGCTCCTTCGGTTTGGGAGCTGTTGCTGGACGTTGGGCATGTTGGCCGGAGAGTGCTTCTCGGGCCGCGAACTGCAACCTTGCAGGTACCTCCCAGGATAACAGGCCCAACGAAAGCCCCCAGACCCAAATTGAGAGGGGCTGCTTGGGGACCCCCTTGGGACCCTTCAGGCCAGCTAGGTCTTTGGGTCCTGGCTCCATCGGTTTGGGAGCTGTTGCTGGACGTTGGGCATGTTGGCCGGAGAGTGCTTCTCGGGCCGCGAACTGCAACCTTGCATGTACCTCTCAGGTATCCATGCCCAACGAAAGCCCCCAGACCCAAATTGAGAGGAGCTGCATGGGGGCCCCCTGGGGACCCTTCAGGCCAGCTAGGTCTTTGGGTCCTGGCTCCTTCGGTTTGGGAGCTGTTGCTGCAGTTGGGCATGTTGGCCGGAGAGTGCTTCTCGGGCCGCGAACTGCAACCTTGCAGGTAGCTCCCAGGTTCCCGGCCCAACGAAAGCCCCCAGACCCAAATTGAGAGGGGCTGTTTGGGGGCCCCCTGGGGGCCCTTCAGGCCAGCTAGGTCTTTGGGTCCTGGCTCCTTCGGTTTGGGAGCTGTTGCTGCAGTTGGGCATGTTGGCCGGAGAGTGCTTCTCGGGCCGCGAACTGCAACCTTGCAAGTAGCTCCCAGGTTCCCGGCCCAAGGAAAGCCCCCAGACCGAAATGGAGAGGGGCTGTTTGGGGGCCCCCTGGGGCCCCTTCAGGCCAGCTAGGTCTTTGGGTCCTGGCTCCTTCGGTTTGGGAGCTGTTGCTGGACGTTGGGCATGTTGGCCGGAGAGTGCTTCTCGGGCCGCGAACTGCAACCATGCAGGTAGCTCCCAGGTTCCCGGCCCAAAGAAAGCCCCCAGACCCAAATGGAGAGGGGCTGTTTGGGGGCCCCCAGGGGGCCCTTCAGGCCAGCTAGGTCTTTGGGTCCTGGCTCCTTCGGTTTGGGAGCTGTTGCTGCAGTTGGGCATGTTGGCCGGAGAGTGCTTCTCGGGCCGCGAACTGCAAACTTGCAGGTACCTCCCAGGTTCCCGGCCCAACGAAAACCCCCAGACCCAAATGGAGAGGGGCTGCTTGGGGCCCCCCTGGGGGCCCTTCAGGCCAGCTAGGTCTTTGGGTCCTGGCTCCTTCGGTTTGGGAGCTGTTGCTGCAGTTGGGCATGTTGTCCGGAGAGTGCTTCTCGGGCCGCGAACTGTAACTTGCATGTACCTCTCAGGTATACATGCCCAACGAAAGGCCCCAGACCCAAATTGAGAGGGGCTGCTTGGTGGCCTTCTGGGGGCCCTTCAGGCCAGCTAGGTCTTTGGGTCCTGGCTCCTTTGCTTTGGGAGCTGTTGCTGGATATTGGGCATGTTGGCCGGAGAGTGCTTCTCGGGCCGCGAACTGCAACCTTGCTGGTATCTCCCAGGTTCTCAGCCTAAAGAAAGCCCCCAGACCCAAATGGAGAGGGGCTGCTTGGGGCCCCCCTGGGGGCCCTTCAGGCCAGCTAGGTCTTTGGGTCCTGGCTCCTTCGGTTTGGGAGCTGTTGCTGCAGTTGGGCATGTTGGCCGGAGAGTGCTTCTCGGGCCGCGAACTGCAACCTTGCAGGAATCTCCCAGGTTCCCGGCCCAACGAAAGCCCCCAGACCCAAATGGAGAGGGGCTGCTTGCGGGCCCCCTGGGGGCCCTTCAGGCCAGCTAGGTCTTTGGGTCCTGGCTCCTTCGGTTTGGGAGCTGTTGCTGCAGTTGGGCATGTTGGCCGGAGAGTGCTTCTCGGGCCGCGAACTGTAACTTGCAGGTACCTCTCAGGTATACATGCCCAACGAAAGACCCCAGACCAAAATTGAGAGGGGCTGCTTGGGGGCCCCCTGGGGACCCTTCAGGCCAGCTAGGTCTTTGGGTCCTGGCTCCTTCGCTTTGGGAGCTGTTGCTGCAGTTGGGCATGTTGGCCGGAGAGTGCTTCTCGGGCCGCGAACTGCAACCTTGCAGGTAGCTCCCAGGTTCCATGCCCAACGAAAGCCCCCAGACTCAAATTGAGAGGGGCTGTTTGGGGGCCCCCTGGGGACTCTTCAGGCCAGCTAGGTCTTTGGGTCCTGGCTCCTTTGGTTTGGGAGCTGTTGCTGGACGTTGGGCATGTTGACCGGAGAGTGCTTCTCGGGCTGCGAACTGCAACCTTGCAGGTACCTCCCATGTCCCAGGCCCAACGAAAGCCCCCAGACCCAAATTGAGAGGGGCTGTTTGGGGGCCCCCTGGGGGCCCTTCAGGCCAGCTAGGTCTTTGGGTCCTGGCTCCTTCGGTTTGGGAGCTGTTGCTGCAGTTGGACATGTTGGCCGGAGAGTGTTTCTCGGGCTGCGAACTGCAACCTTGCAGGTACCTCCCAGGTTCCCGGCCCAAGGAAAGCCCCCAGACCCAAATGGAGAGGGGCTGTTTGGGGGCCCCCTGGGGGCCCTTCAGGCCAGCTAGGTCTTTGGGTCCTGGTTCCTTCGGTTTGGGAGCTGTTGCTGCAGTTTGGCATGTTGGCCGGAAAGTGCTTCTCGGGCCGCGAACTGCAACCTTGCAGGCACTTCCCATGTCCCAGGCCCAACGAAAGCCCCCAGACCAAAATTTAGAGGGGCTGCTTGCGGGCCCCCGGGGACCCTTCAGGCCAGCTAGGTCTTTGGGTCCTGGCTCCTTCGGTTTGGGAGCTGTTGCTGGACGTTGGGCATGTTGGCCGGAGAGTGCTTCTCGGGCCGCGAACTGCAACCTTGCAGGTACCTCCCAGGATCACAGGCCCAACGAAAGCCCCCAGACCCAAATTGAGAGGGGCTGCTTGGGGACCCCCTTGGGACTCTTCAGGCCAGCTAGGTCTTTGGGTCCTGGCTCCATCGGTTTGGGAGCTGTTGCTGGACGTTGGGCATGTTGGCCGGAGAGTGCTTCTCGGGCCGCGAACTGCAACCTTGCATGTACCTCTCAGGTATCCATGCCCAACGAAAGCCCCCAGACCCAAATTGAGAGGAGCTGCATGGGGGCCCCCTGGGGACCCTTCAGGCCAGCTAGGTCTTTGGGTCCTGGCTCCTTCGGTTTGGGAGCTGTTGCTGCAGTTGGGCATGTTGGCCGGAGAGTGCTTCTCGGGCCGCGAACTGCAACCTTGCAGGTAGCTCCCAGGTTCCCGGCCCAAGGAAAGCCCCCAGACCCAAATTGAGAGGGGCTGTTTGGGGGCCCCCTGGGGGCCCTTCAGGCCAGCTAGGTCTTTGGGTCCTGGCTCCTTCGGTTTGGGAGCTGTTGCTGGACGTTGGGCATGTTGGCCGGAGAGTGCTTCTCGGGCCGCGAACTGCAACCATGCAGGTAGCTCCCAGGTTCCCGGCCCAAAGAAAGCCCCCAGACCCAAATGGAGAGGGGCTGCTTGGGGGCCCCCTGGGGGCCCTTCAGGCCAGCTAGGTCTTTGGGTCCTGGCTCCTTCGGTTTGGGAGCTGTTGCTGGACGTTGGGCATGTTGGCTGGAGAGTGCTTCTCGGGCCGCGAACTGCAACCTTGCAGGTACCTCCCAGGTTCCCGGCCCAACGAAAACCCCCAGACCCAAATGGAGAGGGGCTGCTTGGGGGCCCCCTGGGGGCCCTTCAGGCCAGCTAGGTCTTTGGGTCCTGGCTCCTTCGGTTTGGGAGCTGTTGCTGCAGTTGGGCATGTTGGCCAGAGAGTGCTTCTCGGGCCGCGAACTGTAACTTGCATGTACCTCTCAGGTATACATGCCCAACGAAAGGCCCCAGACCCAAATTGAGAGGGGCTGCTTGGTGGCCTTCTGGGGGCCCTTCAGGCCAGCTAGGTCTTTGGGTCCTGGCTCCTTTGCTTTGGGAGCTGTTGCTGGATATTGGGCATGTTGGCCGGAGAGTGCTTCTCGGGCCGCGAACTGCAACCTTGCTGGTATCTCCCAGGTTCTCAGCCTAAAGAAAGCCCCCAGAACCAAATGGAGAGGGGCTGCTTGGGGACCCCCTGGGGGCCCTTCAGGCCAGCTAGGTCTTTGGGTCCTGGCTCCTTCCCTTTGGGAGCTGTTGCTGCAGTTGGGCATGTTGGCCGGAGAGTGCTTCTCCGGCCGCGAACTGCAACCTTGCAGGAATCTCCCAGGTTCCCGGCCCAACGAAAGCCCCCAGACCCAAATTGAGAGGGGCTGCTTGGGGACCCCTGGGGGCCCTTCAGGCCAGCTAGGTCTTTGGGTCCTGGCTCCTTCGCTTTGGGAGCTGTTGCTGCAGTTGGGCATGTTGGCCGGAGAGTGCTTCTCGGGCCGCGAACTGTAACCTTGCAGGTACCTCTCAGGTATACATGCCCAACGAAAGCCCCCAGACCCAAATGGAGAGGAGCTCCTTAGGGGCCCCATGGGGGCCCTTCAGGCCAGCTAGGTCTTTGGGTCCTGGTTCCTTCGGTTTGGGAGCTGTTGCTGCAGTTGGGCATGTTCGCCGGAGAGTGCTTCTCGGGCCGCGAACTGCAACCTTGCAGGATTCTCCCAGGTTCCCGGCCCCACGAAAGCCCCCAGACCCAAATTGAGAGGGGCTGCTTGTGGCCCCCCAGGGGGCCCTTCAGGCCAGCTAGGTCTTTGGGTCCTGGCTCCTTCGGTTTGGGAGCTGTTGCTGCAGTTGGGCATGTTGGCCGGAGAGTGCTTCTCGGGCCGCGAACTGTAACCTTGCAGGTACCTCTCAGGTATACATGCCCAACGAAAGCCCCCAGAACCAAATTGAGAGGGGCTGCTTGGGGGCCCCCTGGGGGCCCTTCAGGCCAGCTAGGTCTTTGGGTCCTGGCTCCTTCGCTTTGGGAGCTGTTGCTGCAGTTGTGCATGTTGGCCCGAGAGTGCTTCTCGGGCCGCGAACTGCAACCTTGCATGAATCTCCCAGGTTCCCGGCCCAAGGAAAGCCCCCAGACCCAAATGGAGAGGGGCTGCTTGGGGACAGCCTGGGGGCACTTCAGGCCAGCTAGGTCTTTGGGTCCTGGCTCCTTCGCTTTGGGAGCTGTTGCTGCAGTTGGGCATGTTGGCCGGAGAGTGCTTCTCGGGCCGCGAACTGTAACCTTGCAGGTACCTCTCAGGTATACATGCCCAACGAAAGCCCCCAGACCCAAATGGAGAGTTGCTCCTTGGGGGCCCCATGGGGGCCCTTCAGGCCAGCTAGGTCTTTGGGTCCTGGCTCCTTCCCTTTGGGAGCTGTTGCTGCAGTTGGGCATGTTGGCCGGAGAGTGCTTCTCCGGCCGCGAACTGCAACCTTGCAGGAATCTCCCAGGTTCCATGCCCAACGAAAGCCCCCAGACCCAAATGGAGAGGGGCTGCTTGGGGGCCCCCTGGGGGCCCTTCAGGCCAGCTAGGTCTTTGGGTCCTGGCTCCTTCGCTTTGGGAGCTGTTGCTGCAGTTGGGCATGTTGGCCGGAGAGTGCTTCTCGGGCCGCGAACTGCAACCTTGCAGGAATCTCCCAGGTTCCCGGCCCAACAAAAGCCCCCAGACCCAAATGGAGAGGGGCTGCTTGGGGGCCCCCTGGGGACCCTTCAGGCCAGCTAGGTCTTTGGGTCCTGGCTCCTTCGCTTTGGGAGCTGTTGCTGCAGTTGGGCATGTTGGCCGGAGAGTGCTTCTCGGGCCGCGAACTGCAACCTTGCAGGTAGCTCCCAGGTTCCATGCCCAACGAAAGCCCCCAGACTCAAATGGAGAGGAGCTCCTTGGGGGCCCCATGGGGGCCCTTCAGGCCAGCTAGGTCTTTGGGTCCTGGCTCCTTCGGTTTGGGAGCTGTTGCTGCAGTTGGGCATGTTGGCCGGAGAGTGCTTCTTGGGCCGCGAACTGCAACCTTGCAGGAATCTCCCAGGTTCCATGCCCAACGAAAGCCCCCAGACCCAAATTGAGAGGGGCTGTTTGGGGGCCCCCTGGGGGCCCTTCAGGCCAGCTAGGTCTTTGGGTCCTGGCTCCTTCGGTTTGGGAGCTGTTGCTGCAGTTGGACATGTTGGCCGGAGAGTGCTTCTCGGGCTGCGAACTGCAACCTTGCAGGTACCTCCCAGGTTCCCGGCCCAAGGAAAGCCCCCAGACCCAAATGGAGAGGGGCTGTTTGGGGGCCCCCTGGGGGCCCTTCAGGCCAGCTAGGTCTTTGGGTCCTGGTTCCTTCGGTTTGGGAGCTGTTGCTGCAGTTTGGCATGTTGGCCGGAAAGTGCTTCTCGGGCCGCGAACTGCAACCTTGCAGGCACTTCCCATGTCCCAGGCCCAACGAAAGCCCCCAGACCAAAATTTAGAGGGGCTGCTTGCGGGCCCCCGGGGACCCTTCAGGCCAGCTAGGTCTTTGGGTCCTGGCTCCTTCGGTTTGGGAGCTGTTGCTGGACGTTGGGCATGTTGGCCGGAGAGTGCTTCTCGGGCCGCGAACTGCAACCTTGCAGGTACCTCCCAGGATAACAGGCCCAACGAAAGCCCCCAGACCCAAATTGAGAGGGGCTGCTTGGGGACCCCCTTGGGACCCTTCAGGCCAGCTAGGTCTTTGGGTCCTGGCTCCATCGGTTTGGGAGCTGTTGCTGGACGTTGGGCATGTTGGCCGGAGAGTGCTTCTCGGGCCGCGAACTGCAACCTTGCATGTACCTCTCAGGTATCCATGCCCAACGAAAGCCCCCAGACCCAAATTGAGAGGAGCTGCATGGGGGCCCCCTGGGGACCCTTCAGGCCAGCTAGGTCTTTGGGTCCTGGCTCCTTCGGTTTGGGAGCTGTTGCTGCAGTTGGGCATGTTGGCCGGAGAGTGCTTCTCGGGCCGCGAACTGCAACCTTGCAGGTACCTCCCAGGTTCCCGGCCCAACGAAAGCCCCCAGACCCAAATTGAGAGGGGCTGTTTGGGGGCCCCCTGGGGGCCCTTCAGGCCAGCTAGGTCTTTGGGTCCTGGCTCCTTCGGTTTGGGAGCTGTTGCTGCAGTTGGGCATGTTGGCCGGAGAGTGCTTCTCGGGCCGCGAACTGCAACCTTGCAAGTAGCTCCCAGGTTCCCGGCCCAAGGAAAGCCCCCAGACCGAAATGGAGAGGGGCTGTTTGGGGGCCCCCTGGGGCCCCTTCAGGCCAGCTAGGTCTTTGGGTCCTGGCTCCTTCGGTTTGGGAGCTGTTGCTGGACGTTGGGCATGTTGGCCGGAGAGTGCTTCTCGGGCCGCGAACTGCAACCATGCAGGTAGCTCCCAGGTTCCCGGCCCAAAGAAAGCCCCCAGACCCAAATGGAGAGGGGCTGTTTGGGGGCCCCCAGGGGGCCCTTCAGGCCAGCTAGGTCTTTGGGTCCTGGCTCCTTCGGTTTGGGAGCTGTTGCTGCAGTTGGGCATGTTGGCCGGAGAGTGCTTCTCGGGCCGCGAACTGCAAACTTGCAGGTACCTCCCAGGTTCCCGGCCCAACGAAAACCCCCAGACCCAAATGGAGAGGGGCTGCTTGGGGCCCCCCTGGGGGCCCTTCAGGCCAGCTAGGTCTTTGGGTCCTGGCTCCTTCGGTTTGGGAGCTGTTGCTGCAGTTGGGCATGTTGTCCGGAGAGTGCTTCTCGGGCCGCGAACTGTAACTTGCATGTACCTCTCAGGTATACATGCCCAACGAAAGGCCCCAGACCCAAATTGAGAGGGGCTGCTTGGTGGCCTTCTGGGGGCCCTTCAGGCCAGCTAGGTCTTTGGGTCCTGGCTCCTTTGCTTTGGGAGCTGTTGCTGGATATTGGGCATGTTGGCCGGAGAGTGCTTCTCGGGCCGCGAACTGCAACCTTGCTGGTATCTCCCAGGTTCTCAGCCTAAAGAAAGCCCCCAGACCCAAATGGAGAGGGGCTGCTTGGGGCCCCCCTGGGGGCCCTTCAGGCCAGCTAGGTCTTTGGGTCCTGGCTCCTTCGGTTTGGGAGCTGTTGCTGCAGTTGGGCATGTTGGCCGGAGAGTGCTTCTCGGGCCGCGAACTGCAACCTTGCAGGAATCTCCCAGGTTCCCGGCCCAACGAAAGCCCCCAGACCCAAATGGAGAGGGGCTGCTTGCGGGCCCCCTGGGGGCCCTTCAGGCCAGCTAGGTCTTTGGGTCCTGGCTCCTTCGGTTTGGGAGCTGTTGCTGCAGTTGGGCATGTTGGCCGGAGAGTGCTTCTCGGGCCGCGAACTGTAACTTGCAGGTACCTCTCAGGTATACATGCCCAACGAAAGACCCCAGACCAAAATTGAGAGGGGCTGCTTGGGGGCCCCCTGGGGACCCTTCAGGCCAGCTAGGTCTTTGGGTCCTGGCTCCTTCGCTTTGGGAGCTGTTGCTGCAGTTGGGCATGTTGGCCGGAGAGTGCTTCTCGGGCCGCGAACTGCAACCTTGCAGGTAGCTCCCAGGTTCCATGCCCAACGAAAGCCCCCAGACTCAAATTGAGAGGGGCTGTTTGGGGGCCCCCTGGGGACTCTTCAGGCCAGCTAGGTCTTTGGGTCCTGGCTCCTTTGGTTTGGGAGCTGTTGCTGGACGTTGGGCATGTTGACCGGAGAGTGCTTCTCGGGCTGCGAACTGCAACCTTGCAGGTACCTCCCATGTCCCAGGCCCAACGAAAGCCCCCAGACCCAAATTGAGAGGGGCTGTTTGGGGGCCCCCTGGGGGCCCTTCAGGCCAGCTAGGTCTTTGGGTCCTGGCTCCTTCGGTTTGGGAGCTGTTGCTGCAGTTGGACATGTTGGCCGGAGAGTGTTTCTCGGGCTGCGAACTGCAACCTTGCAGGTACCTCCCAGGTTCCCGGCCCAAGGAAAGCCCCCAGACCCAAATGGAGAGGGGCTGTTTGGGGGCCCCCTGGGGGCCCTTCAGGCCAGCTAGGTCTTTGGGTCCTGGTTCCTTCGGTTTGGGAGCTGTTGCTGCAGTTTGGCATGTTGGCCGGAAAGTGCTTCTCGGGCCGCGAACTGCAACCTTGCAGGCACTTCCCATGTCCCAGGCCCAACGAAAGCCCCCAGACCAAAATTTAGAGGGGCTGCTTGCGGGCCCCCGGGGACCCTTCAGGCCAGCTAGGTCTTTGGGTCCTGGCTCCTTCGGTTTGGGAGCTGTTGCTGGACGTTGGGCATGTTGGCCGGAGAGTGCTTCTCGGGCCGCGAACTGCAACCTTGCAGGTACCTCCCAGGATCACAGGCCCAACGAAAGCCCCCAGACCCAAATTGAGAGGGGCTGCTTGGGGACCCCCTTGGGACTCTTCAGGCCAGCTAGGTCTTTGGGTCCTGGCTCCATCGGTTTGGGAGCTGTTGCTGGACGTTGGGCATGTTGGCCGGAGAGTGCTTCTCGGGCCGCGAACTGCAACCTTGCATGTACCTCTCAGGTATCCATGCCCAACGAAAGCCCCCAGACCCAAATTGAGAGGAGCTGCATGGGGGCCCCCTGGGGACCCTTCAGGCCAGCTAGGTCTTTGGGTCCTGGCTCCTTCGGTTTGGGAGCTGTTGCTGCAGTTGGGCATGTTGGCCGGAGAGTGCTTCTCGGGCCGCGAACTGCAACCTTGCAGGTAGCTCCCAGGTTCCCGGCCCAACGAAAGCCCCCAGACCCAAATTGAGAGGGGCTGTTTGGGGGCCCCCTGGGGGCCCTTCAGGCCAGCTAGGTCTTTGGGTCCTGGCTCCTTCGGTTTGGGAGCTGTTGCTGGACGTTGGGCATGTTGGCCGGAGAGTGCTTCTCGGGCCGCGAACTGCAACCATGCAGGTAGCTCCCAGGTTCCCGGCCCAAAGAAAGCCCCCAGACCCAAATGGAGAGGGGCTGCTTGGGGGCCCCCTGGGGGCCCTTCAGGCCAGCTAGGTCTTTGGGTCCTGGCTCCTTCGGTTTGGGAGCTGTTGCTGGACGTTGGGCATGTTGGCCGGAGAGTGCTTCTCGGGCCGCGAACTGCAACCTTGCAGGTACCTCCCAGGTTCCCGGCCCAACGAAAACCCCCAGACCCAAATGGAGAGGGGCTGCTTGGGGGCCCCCTGGGGGCCCTTCAGGCCAGCTAGGTCTTTGGGTCCTGGCTCCTTCGGTTTGGGAGCTGTTGCTGCAGTTGGGCATGTTGGCCAGAGAGTGCTTCTCGGGCCGCGAACTGTAACTTGCATGTACCTCTCAGGTATACATGCCCAACGAAAGGCCCCAGACCCAAATTGAGAGGGGCTGCTTGGTGGCCTTCTGGGGGCCCTTCAGGCCAGCTAGGTCTTTGGGTCCTGGCTCCTTTGCTTTGGGAGCTGTTGCTGGATATTGGGCATGTTGGCCGGAGAGTGCTTCTCGGGCCGCGAACTGCAACCTTGCTGGTATCTCCCAGGTTCTCAGCCTAAAGAAAGCCCCCAGAACCAAATGGAGAGGGGCTGCTTGGGGACCCCCTGGGGGCCCTTCAGGCCAGCTAGGTCTTTGGGTCCTGGCTCCTTCCCTTTGGGAGCTGTTGCTGCAGTTGGGCATGTTGGCCGGAGAGTGCTTCTCCGGCCGCGAACTGCAACCTTGCAGGAATCTCCCAGGTTCCCGGCCCAACGAAAGCCCCCAGACCCAAATTGAGAGGGGCTGCTTGGGGACCCCTGGGGGCCCTTCAGGCCAGCTAGGTCTTTGGGTCCTGGCTCCTTCGCTTTGGGAGCTGTTGCTGCAGTTGGGCATGTTGGCCGGAGAGTGCTTCTCGGGCCGCGAACTGTAACCTTGCAGGTACCTCTCAGGTATACATGCCCAACGAAAGCCCCCAGACCCAAATGGAGAGGAGCTCCTTAGGGGCCCCATGGGGGCCCTTCAGGCCAGCTAGGTCTTTGGGTCCTGGTTCCTTCGGTTTGGGAGCTGTTGCTGCAGTTGGGCATGTTCGCCGGAGAGTGCTTCTCGGGCCGCGAACTGCAACCTTGCAGGATTCTCCCAGGTTCCCGGCCCCACGAAAGCCCCCAGACCCAAATTGAGAGGGGCTGCTTGTGGCCCCCCAGGGGGCCCTTCAGGCCAGCTAGGTCTTTGGGTCCTGGCTCCTTCGGTTTGGGAGCTGTTGCTGCAGTTGGGCATGTTGGCCGGAGAGTGCTTCTCGGGCCGCGAACTGTAACCTTGCAGGTACCTCTCAGGTATACATGCCCAACGAAAGCCCCCAGAACCAAATTGAGAGGGGCTGCTTGGGGGCCCCCTGGGGGCCCTTCAGGCCAGCTAGGTCTTTGGGTCCTGGCTCCTTCGCTTTGGGAGCTGTTGCTGCAGTTGTGCATGTTGGCCCGAGAGTGCTTCTCGGGCCGCGAACTGCAACCTTGCATGAATCTCCCAGGTTCCCGGCCCAAGGAAAGCCCCCAGACCCAAATGGAGAGGGGCTGCTTGGGGACAGCCTGGGGGCACTTCAGGCCAGCTAGGTCTTTGGGTCCTGGCTCCTTCGCTTTGGGAGCTGTTGCTGCAGTTGGGCATGTTGGCCGGAGAGTGCTTCTCGGGCCGCGAACTGTAACCTTGCAGGTACCTCTCAGGTATACATGCCCAACGAAAGCCCCCAGACCCAAATGGAGAGTTGCTCCTTGGGGGCCCCATGGGGGCCCTTCAGGCCAGCTAGGTCTTTGGGTCCTGGCTCCTTCCCTTTGGGAGCTGTTGCTGCAGTTGGGCATGTTGGCCGGAGAGTGCTTCTCAGGCCGCGAACTGCAACCTTGCAGGAATCTCCCAGGTTCCATGCCCAACGAAAGCCCCCAGACCCAAATGGAGAGGGGCTGCTTGGGGGCCCCCTGGGGGCCCTTCAGGCCAGCTAGGTCTTTGGGTCCTGGCTCCTTCGCTTTGGGAGCTGTTGCTGCAGTTGGGCATGTTGGCCGGAGAGTGCTTCTCGGGCCGCGAACTGCAACCTTGCAGGAATCTCCCAGGTTCCCGGCCCAACAAAAGCCCCCAGACCCAAATGGAGAGGGGCTGCTTGGGGGCCCCCTGGGGACCCTTCAGGCCAGCTAGGTCTTTGGGTCCTGGCTCCTTCGCTTTGGGAGCTGTTGCTGCAGTTGGGCATGTTGGCCGGAGAGTGCTTCTCGGGCCGCGAACTGCAACCTTGCAGGTAGCTCCCAGGTTCCATGCCCAACGAAAGCCCCCAGACTCAAATGGAGAGGAGCTCCTTGGGGGCCCCATGGGGGCCCTTCAGGCCAGCTAGGTCTTTGGGTCCTGGCTCCTTCGGTTTGGGAGCTGTTGCTGCAGTTGGGCATGTTGGCCGGAGAGTGCTTCTTGGGCCGCGAACTGCAACCTTGCAGGAATCTCCCAGGTTCCATGCCCAACGAAAGCCCCCAGACCCAAATTGAGAGGGGCTGCTTGGGGGCCCCCTGGGGGCACTTCAGGCCAGCTAGGTCTTTGGGTCCTGGCTCCTTCGGTTTGGGAGCTGTTGCTGCAGTTGGGCATGTTGGCCGGAGAGTGCTTCTCGGGCCGCGAACTGCAACCTTGCAGGATTCTCCCAGGTTCCATGCCCAACGAAAGCCCCCAGACCCAAATTGAGAGGAGCTGCTTGGGGGCCCCCTGGGGGCCCTTCAGGTCAGCTAGGTCTTTGGGTCCTGGCTCATTCGGTTTGGGAGCTGTTGCTGCAGTTGGGCATGTTGGCCGGAGAGTGCTTCTCGGGCCGCGAACTGTAACCTTGCAGGTACCTCTCAGGTATCCATGCCCAACGAAAGCCCCCAGACCCAAATTGAGAGGGGCTGCTTGGGGCCCCCCTGGGGGCCCTTCAGGCCAGCTAGGTCTTTGGGTCCTGGCTCCTTCGGTTTGGGAGCTGTTGCTGCAGTTGGGCATGTTGGCCGGAGAGTGCTTCTCGGGACGCGAACTGCAACCTGGCAGGTACCTCCCAGGTTCCCGCCCCAACAAAAACCTTCAGACCCAAATGGAGAGGGGCTGCTTGGGGGCCCCCTGGGGGCCCTTCAGGCCAGCTAGGTCTTTGGGTCCTGGCTCCTTCGGTTTGGGAGCTGTTGCTGCAGTTGGGCATGTTGGCCGGAGAGTACTTCTCGGGCCGCGAACTGCAACCTTGCAGGAATCTCCCAGGTTCCCGGCCCAACGAAAGCCCCCAGACCCAAATGGAGAGGGGCTGCTTGCGGGCCCCCTGGGGGCCCTTCAGGCCAGCTAGGTCTTTGGGTCCTGGCTCCTTCGCTTTGGGAGCTGTTGCTGCAGTTGGGCATGTTGGCCGGAGAGTGCTTCTCGGGCCGCGAACTGTAACCTTGCAGGTACCTCTCAGGTATACATGCCCAACGAAAGCCCCCAGACCCAAATTGAGAGGGGCTGCTTGGGGGCCCCATGGGGGCCCTTCAGGCCAGCTAGGTCTTTGGGTCCTGGCTCCTTCGCTTTGGGAGCTGTTGCTGCAGTTGGGCATGTTGGCCGGAGAGTGCTTCTCGGGCCGCGAACTGCAACCTTGCAGGTAGCTCCCAGGTTCCATGCCCAACGAAAGCCCCCAGACTCAAATTGAGAGGGGCTGTTTGGGGGCCCCCTGGGGACTCTTCAGGCCAGCTAGGTCTTTGGGTCCTGGCTCCTTTGGTTTGGGAGCTGTTGCTGGACGTTGGGCATGTTGACCGGAGAGTGCTTCTCGGGCTGCGAACTGCAACCTTGCAGGTACCTCCCATGTCCCAGGCCCAACGAAAGCCCCCAGACCCAAATTGAGAGGGGCTGTTTGGGGGCCCCCTGGGGGCCCTTCAGGCCAGCTAGGTCTTTGGGTCCTGGCTCCTTCGGTTTGGGAGCTGTTGCTGCAGTTGGACATGTTGGCCGGAGAGTGCTTCTCGGGCCGCGAACTGCAACCTTGCAGGTAGCTCCCAGGTTCCCGGCCCAAGGAAAGCCCCCAGACCCAAATGGAGAGGGGCTGTTTGGGGGCCCCCTTGGGCCCCTTCAGGCCAGCTAGGTCTTTGGGTCCTGGCTCCTTCGGTTTGGGAGCTGTTGCTGGACGTTGGGCATGTTGGCCGGAGAGTGCTTCTCGGGCCGCGAACTGCAACCTTGCAGGTAGCTCCCAGGTTCCCGGCCCAACGAAAGCCCCCAGACCCAAATGGAGAGGGGCTGTTTGGGGGCCCCCTGGGGGCCCTTCAGGCCAGCTAGGTCTTTGGGTCCTGGCTCCTTCGGTTTGGGAGCTGTTGCTGCAGTTGGACATGTTGGCCGGAGAGTGCTTCTCAGGCCGCGAACTGCAACCTTGCAAGTAGCTCCCACGTTCCCGGCCCAAGGAAAGCCCCCAGACCGAAATGGAGAGGGGCTGTTTGGGGGCCCCCTGGGGCCCCTTCAGGCCAGCTAGGTCTTTGGGTCCTGGCTCCTTCGGTTTGGGAGCTGTTGCTGCAGTTGGGCATGTTGGCCGGAGAGTGCTTCTCGGGCCGCGAACTGCAACCTTGCAGGTACCTCCCAGGTTCCATGCCCAACGAAAGCCCCCAGACCCAAATTGAGAGGGGCTGCTTGGGTGCCCCCTGGGTGCCCTTCAGGCCAGCTAGGTCTTTGGGTCCTGGCTCCTTCGGTTTGGGAGCTGTTGCTGCAGTTGGGCATGTTGGCCGGAGAGTGCTTCTCGGGCCGCGAACTGCAACCTTGCAGGTACCTCCCAGGTCCACGGCCAAAGGAAAGCCCCCAGACCCAAATGGAGAGGGGCTGCTTGGGGGCCCCCTGGGGGCCCTTCAGGCCAGCTAGGTCTTTGGGTCCTGGCTCCTTTGGTTTGGGAGCTGTTGCTGCAGTTGGGCATGTTGGCCGGAGAGTGCTTCTCGGGCTGCGAACTGCAACCTTGCAGGTACCTCCCAGGTCCCCGGCCCAACGAAAGCCCCCAGACCAAAATTGAGAGGGGCTGCTTGGGGGCCCCCTGGGGGCCCTTCAGGCCAGCTAGGTCTTTGGGTCCTGGTTCCTTCGGTTTGGGAGCTGTTGCTGCAGTTTGGCATGTTGGCCGGAAAGTGCTTCTCGGGCCGCGAACTGCAACCTTGCAGGCACTTCCCATGTCCCAGGCCCAACGAAAGCCCCCAGACCAAAATTTAGAGGGGCTGCTTGGGGACCCCCGGGGACACTTCAGGCCAGCTAGGTCTTTGGGTCCTGGCTCCTTCGGTTTGGGAGATGTTGCTGGACGTTGGGCATGTTGGCCGGAGAGTGCTTCTTGGGCCGCGAACTGCAACCTTGCAGGAATCTCCCAGGTTCCATGCCCAACGAAAGCCCCCAGACCCAAATTGAGAGGGACTGCTTGGGGGCCCCCTGGGGGCCCTTCAGGCCAGCTAGGTCTTTGGGTCCTGGCTCCTTCGGTTTGGGAGCTGTTGCTGCAGTTGGGCATGTTGGCCGGAGAGTGCTTCTCGGGCCGCGAACTGCAACCTTGCATGAATCTCCCAGGTTCCCCGCCCAATGAAAGCCCCCAGACCCAAATGGAGTGGGACTGCTTGGGGACCCCCTGGGGGCCCTTCAGGCCAGCTAGGTCTTTGGGTCCTGGCTCCTTCGGTTTGGGAGCTGTTGCTGCAGTTGGGCATGTTGGCCGGAGAGTGCTTCTCGGGCCGCGAACTGTAACCTTGCAGGTACCTCTCAGGTATACATGCCCAACGAAAGCCCCCAGACCCAAATTGAGAGGGGCTGCTTAGGGGCCCCATGGGGACCCTTCAGGCCAGCTAGGTCTTTGGGTCCTGGCTCCTTCGGTTTGGGAGCTGTTGCTGCAGTTGGGCATGTTGGCCGGAGAGTGCTTCTCGGGCCGCGAACTGCAACCTTGCAGGTAGCTCCCAGGTTCCCGGCCCAACGAAAGCCCCCAGACCCAAATTGAGAGGGGCTGTTTGGGGGCCCCCTGGGGGCCCTTCAGGCCAGCTAGGTCTTTGGGTCCTGGCTCCTTCGGTTTGGGAGCTGTTGCTGCAGTTGGACATGTTGGCCGGAGAGTGCTTCTCAGGCCGCGAACTGCAACCTTGCAAGTAGCTCCCACGTTCCCGGCCCAATGAAAGCCCCCAGACCGAAATGGAGAGGGGCTGTTTGGGGGCCCCCTGGGGCCCCTTCAGGCCAGCTAGGTCTTTGGGTCCTGGCTCCTTCGGTTTGGGAGCTGTTGCTGGACGTTGGGCATGTTGGCCGGAGAGTGCTTCTCGGGCCGCGAACTGCAACCTTGCAGGTAGCTCCCAGGTTCCCGGCCCAAAGAAAGCCCCCAGACCCAAATGGAGAGGGGCTGTTTGGGGGCCCCCAGGGGGCCCTTCAGGCCAGCTAGGTCTTTGGGTCCTGGCTCCTTCGGTTTGGGAGCTGTTGCTGGACGTTGGGCATGTTGGCCGGAGAGTGCTTCTCGGGCCGCCAACTGCAACCTTGCAGGTACCTCCCAGGTTCCATGCCCAACGAAAGCCCCCAGACCCAAATGGAGAGGGGCTGCTTGGGTGCCCCCTGGGTGCCCTTCAGGCCAGCTAGGTCTTTGGGTCCTGGCTCCTTCGGTTTGGGAGCTGTTGCTGCAGTTGGGCATGTTGTCCGGAGAGTGCTTCTCGGGCCGCGAACTGCAACCTTGCAGGTACCTCCCAGGTCCACGGCCAAAGGAAAGCCCCCAGACCCAAATTGAGAGGGGCTGCTTGGGGGCCCCCTGGGGGCCCTTCAGGCCAGCTAGGTCTTTGGGTCCTGGCTCCTTTGGTTTGGGAGCTGTTGCTGCAGTTGGGCATGTTGGCCGGAGAGTGCTTCTCGGGCTGCGAACTGCAACCTTGCAGGTACCTCCCAGGTCCCCGGCCCAACGAAAGCCCCCAGACCAAAATTGAGAGGGGCTGCTTGGGGGCCCCCTGGGGGCCCTTCAGGCCAGCTAGGTCTTTGGGTCCTGGTTCCTTCGGTTTGGGAGCTGTTGCTGCAGTTTGGCATGTTGGCCGGAAAGTGCTTCTCGGGCCGCGAACTGCAACCTTGCAGGCACTTCCCATGTCCCAGGCCCAACGAAAGCCCCCAGACCAAAATTTAGAGGGGCTGCTTGCGGGCCCCCGGGGACCCTTCAGGCCAGCTAGGTCTTTGGGTCCTGGCTCCTTCGGTTTGGGAGCTGTTGCTGGACGTTGGGCATGTTGGCCGGAGAGTGCTTCTCGGGCCGCGAACTGTAACCTTGCAGGTACCTCTCAGGTATACATGCCCAACGAAAGCCCCCAGACCCAAATTGAGAGGGGCTGCTTAGGGGCCCCATGGGGACCCTTCAGGCCAGCTAGGTCTTTGGGTCCTGGCTCCTTCGGTTTGGGAGCTGTTGCTGCAGTTGGGCATGTTGGCCGGAGAGTGCTTCTCGGGCCGCGAACTGCAACCTTGCAGGTAGCTCCCAGGTTCCCGGCCCAACGAAAGCCCCCAGACCCAAATTGAGAGGGGCTGTTTGGGGGCCCCCTGGGGGCCCTTCAGGCCAGCTAGGTCTTTGGGTCCTGGCTCCTTCGGTTTGGGAGCTGTTGCTGCAGTTGGACATGTTGGCCGGAGAGTGCTTCTCAGGCCGCGAACTGCAACCTTGCAAGTAGCTCCCACGTTCCCGGCCCAAGGAAAGCCCCCAGACCGAAATGGAGAGGGGCTGTTTGGGGGCCCCCTGGGGCCCCTTCAGGCCAGCTAGGTCTTTGGGTCCTGGCTCCTTCGGTTTGGGAGCTGTTGCTGGACGTTGGGCATGTTGGCCGGAGAGTGCTTCTCGGGCCGCGAACTGCAACCTTGCAGGTAGCTCCCAGGTTCCCGGCCCAAAGAAAGCCCCCAGACCCAAATGGAGAGGGGCTGTTTGGGGGCCCCCAGGGGGCCCTTCAGGCCAGCTAGGTCTTTGGGTCCTGGCTCCTTCGGTTTGGGAGCTGTTGCTGGACGTTGGGCATGTTGGCCGGAGAGTGCTTCTCGGGCCGCGAACTGCAACCTTGCAGGTACCTCCCAGGTTCCATGCCCAACGAAAGCCCCCAGACCCAAATGGAGAGGGGCTGCTTGGGTGCCCCCTGGGTGCCCTTCAGGCCAGCTAGGTCTTTGGGTCCTGGCTCCTTCGGTTTGGGAGCTGTTGCTGCAGTTGGGCATGTTGTCCGGAGAGTGCTTCTCGGGCCGCGAACTGCAACCTTGCAGGTACCTCCCAGGTCCACGGCCAAAGGAAAGCCCCCAGACCCAAATTGAGAGGGGCTGCTTGGGGGCCCCCTGGGGGCCCTTCAGGCCAGCTAGGTCTTTGGGTCCTGGCTCCTTTGGTTTGGGAGCTGTTGCTGCAGTTGGGCATGTTGGCCGGAGAGTGCTTCTCGGGCTGCGAACTGCAACCTTGCAGGAATCTCCCAGGTCCCCGGCCCAAAGAAAGCCCCCAGACCAAAATTGAGAGGGGCTGCTTGGGGGCCCCCTGGGGGCCCTTCAGGCCAGCTAGGTCTTTGGGTCCTGGTTCCTTCGGTTTGGGAGCTGTTGCTGCAGTTTGGCATGTTGGCCGGAAAGTGCTTCTCGGGCCGCGAACTGCAACCTTGCAGGCACTTCCCATGTCCCAGGCCCAACGAAAGCCCCCAGACCAAAATTTAGAGGGGCTGCTTGCGGGCCCCCGGGGACCCTTCAGGCCAGCTAGGTCTTTGGGTCCTGGCTCCTTCGGTTTGGGAGCTGTTGCTGGACGTTGGGCATGTTGGCCGGAGAGTGCTTCTCGGGCCGCGAACTGCAACCTTGCAGGTACCTCCCAGGATCACAGGCCCAACGAAAGCCCCAAAACCCAAATTGAGAGGGGCTGCTTGGGGGCCCCCTTGGGACCCTTCAGGCCAGCTAGGTCTTTGGGTCCTGGCTCCATCGGTTTGGGAGCTGTTGCTGGACGTTGGGCATGTTGGCCGGAGAGTGCTTCTCGGGCCGCGAACTGCAACCTTGCATGTACCTCTCAGGTATCCATGCCCAACGAAAGCCCCCAGACCCAAATTGAGATGAGCTGCATGGGGGCCCCCTGGGGACCCTTCAGGCCAGCTAGGTCTTTGGGTCCTGGCTCCTTCGGTTTGGGAGCTGTTGCTGCAGTTGGGCATGTTGGCCGGAGAGTGCTTCTCGGGCCGCGAACTGCAACCTTGCAGGTAGCTCCCAGGTTCCCGGCCCAACGAAAGCCCCCAGACCCAAATTGAGAGGGGCTGTTTGGGGGCCCCCTGGGGCCCCTTCAGGCCAGCTAGGTCTTTGGGTCCTGGCTCCTTCGGTTTGGGAGCTGTTGCTGCAGTTGGACATGTTGGCCGGAGAGTGCTTCTCGGGCCGCGAACTGCAACCTTGCAAGTAGCTCCCAGGTTCCCGGCCCAAGGAAAGCCCCCAGACCGAAATGGAGAGGGGCTGTTTGGGGGCCCCCTGGGGCCCCTTCAGGCCAGCTAGGTCTTTGGGTCCTGGCTCCTTCGGTTTGGGAGCTGTTGCTGGACGTTGGGCATGTTGGCCGGAGAGTGCTTCTCGGGCCGCGAACTGCAACCATGCAGGTAGCTCCCAGGTTCCCGGCCCAAAGAAAGCCCCCAGACCCAAATGGAGAGGGGCTGTTTGGGGGCCCCCAGGGGGCCCTTCAGGCCAGCTAGGTCTTTGGGTCCTGGCTCCTTCGGTTTGGGAGCTGTTGCTGGACGTTGGGCATGTTGGCCGGAGAGTGCTTCTCGGGCCGCGAACTGCAACCTTGCAGGTACCTCCCAGGTTCCATGCCCAACGAAAGCCCCCAGACCCAAATTGAGAGGGGCTGCTTGGGTGCCCCCTGGGTGCCCTTCAGGCCAGCTAGGTCTTTGGGTCCTGGCTCCTTCGGTTTGGGAGCTGTTGCTGAAGTTGGGCATGTTGGCCGGAGAGTGCTTCTCGGGCCGCGAACTGGAACCTTGCAGGTAACTCCCAGGTCCACGGCCAAAGGAAAGCCCCCAGACCCAAATGGAGAGGGGCTGCTTGGGGGCCCCCTGGGGGCCCTTCAGGCCAGCTAGGTCTTTGGGTCCTGGCTCCTTTGGTTTGGGAGCTGTTGCTGCAGTTGGGCATGTTGGCCGGAGAGTGCTTCTCGGGCTGCGAACTGCAACCTTGCAGGTACCTCCCAGGTCCCCGGCCCAACGAAAGCCCCCAGACCAAAATTGAGAGGGGCTGCTTGGGGGCCCCCTGGGGGCCCTTCAGGCCAGCTAGGTCTTTGGGTCCTGGTTCCTTCGGTTTGGGAGCTGTTGCTGCAGTTTGGCATGTTGGCCGGAAAGTGCTTCTCGGGCCGCGAACTGTAACCTTGCAGGCACTTCCCATGTCCCAGGCCCAACGAAAGCCCCCAGACCAAAATTTAGAGGGGCTGCTTGCGGGCCCCCGGGGACCCTTCAGGCCAGCTAGGTCTTTGGGTCCTGGCTCCTTCGGTTTGGGAGATGTTGCTGGACGTTGGGCATGTTGGCCGGAGAGTGCTTCTTGGGCCGCGAACTGCAACCTTGCAGGAATCTCCCAGGTTCCATGCCCAACGAAAGCCCCCAGACCCAAATTGAGAGGGACTGCTTGGGGGCCCCCTGGGGGCCCTTCAGGCCAGCTAGGTCTTTGGTTCCTGGCTCCTTCGGTTTGGGAGCTGTTGCTGCAGTTGGGCATGTTGGCCGGAGAGTGCTTCTCGGGCCGCGAACTGCAACCTTGCATGAATCTCCCAGGTTCCCCGCCCAATGAAAGCCCCCAGACCCAAATGGAGTGGGACTGCTTGGGGGCCCCCTGGGGGCCCTTCAGGCCAGCTAGGTCTTTGGGTCCTGGCTCCTTCGGTTTGGGAGCTGTTGCTGCAGTTGGGCATGTTGGCCGGAGAGTGCTTCTCGGGCCGCGAACTGTAACCTTGCAGGTACCTCTCAGGTATACATGCCCAACGAAAGCCCCCAGACCCAAATTGAGAGGGGCTGCTTAGGGGCCCCATGGGGGCCCTTCAGGCCAGCTAGGTCTTTGGGTCCTGGCTCCTTCGGTTTGGGAGCTGTTGCTGCAGTTGTGCATGTTGGCCGGAGAGTGCTTCTCGGGCCGCGAACTGCAACCTTGCAGGCACTTCCCATGTCCCAGGCCCAACGAAAGCCCCCAGACCAAAATTTAGAGGGGCTGCTTGCGGGCCCCCGGGACCCTTCAGGCCAGCTAGGTCTTTGGGTCCTGGCTCCTTCGGTTTGGGAGCTGTTGCTGGACGTTGGGCATGTTGGCCGGAGAGTGCTTCTCGGGCCGCGAACTGCAACCTTGCAGGTACCTCCCAGGATCACAGGCCCAACGAAAGCCCCCAGACACAAATTGAGAGGGGCTGCTTGGGGGCCCCCTTGGGACCCTTCAGGCCAGCTAGGTCTTTGGGTCCTGGCTCCATCGGTTTGGGAGCTGTTGCTGGACGTTGGGCATGTTGGCCGGAGAGTGCTTCTCGGGCCGCGAACTGCAACCTTGCATGTACCTCTCAGGTATCCATGCCCAACGAAAGCCCCCAGACCCAAATTGAGAGGAGCTGCATGGGGGCCCCCTGGGGACCCTTCAGGCCAGCTAGGTCTTTGGGTCCTGGCTCCTTCGGTTTGGGAGCTGTTGCTGCAGTTGGGCATGTTGGCCGGAGAGTGCTTCTCGGGCCGCGAACTGCAACCTTGCAGGTAGCTCCCAGGTTCCCGGCCCAACGAAAGCCCCCAGACCCAAATTGAGAGGGGCTGTTTGGGGGCCCCCTGGGGGCCAGTCAGGCCAGCTAGGTCTTTGGGTCCTGGCTCCTTCGGTTTGGGAGCTGTTGCTGCAGTTGGACATGTTGGCCGGAGAGTGCTTCTCAGGCCGCGAACTGCAACCTTGCAAGTAGCTCCCAGGTTCCCGGCCCAAGGAAAGCCCCCAGACCGAAATGGAGAGGGGCTGTTTGGGGGCCCCCTGGGGCCCCTTCAGGCCAGCTAGGTCTTTGGGTCCTGGCTCCTTCGGTTTGGGAGCTGTTGCTGGACGTTGGGCATGTTGGCCGGAGAGTGCTTCTCGGGCCGCGAACTGCAACCTTGCAGGTAGCTCCCAGGTTCCCGGCCCAAAGAAAGCCCCCAGACCCAAATGGAGAGGGGCTGTTTGGGGGCCCCCAGGGGGCCCTTCAGGCCAGCTAGGTCTTTGGGTCCTGGCTCCTTCGGTTTGGGAGCTGTTGCTGGACGTTGGGCATGTTGGCCGGAGAGTGCTTCTCGGGCCGCGAACTGCAACCTTGCAGGTACCTCCCAGGTTCCATGCCCAACGAAAGCCCCCAGACCCAAATGGAGAGGGGCTGCTTGGGGGCCCCCTGGGGGCCCTTCAGGCCAGCTAGGTCTTTGGGTCCTGGCTCCTTTGGTTTGGGAGCTGTTGCTGCAGTTGGGCATGTTGGCCGGAGAGTGCTTCTCGGGCTGCGAACTGCAACCTTGCAGGTACCTCCCAGGTCCCCGGCCCAACGAAAGCCCCCAGACCCAAATGGAGAGGGGCTGCTTGGGGGCCCCCTGGGGGCCCTTCAGGCCAGCTAGGTCTTTGGGTCCTGGTTCCTTCGGTTTGGGAGCTGTTGCTGCAGTTTGGCATGTTGGCCGGAAAGTGCTTCTCGGGCCGCGAACTGCAACCTTGCAGGCACTTCCCATGTCCCCGGCCCAACGAAAGCCCCCAGACCAAAATTTAGAGGGGCTGCTTGCGGGCCCCCGGGGACCCTTCAGGCCAGCTAGGTCTTTGGGTCCTGGCTCCTTCGGTTTGGGAGATGTTGCTGGACGTTGGGCATGTTGGCCGGAGAGTGCTTCTTGGGCCGCGAACTGCAACCTTGCAGGAATCTCCCTGGTTCCATGCCCAACGAAAGCCCCCAGACCCAAATGGAGAGGGGCTGCTTGGGGGCCCCCTGGGGGCCCTTCAGGCCAGCTAGGTCTTTGGGTCCTGGCTCCTTCGGTTTGGGAGCTGTTGCTGCAGTTGGGCATGTTGGCCGGAGAGTGCTTCTCGGGCCGCGAACTGCAACCTTGCATGAATCTCCCAGGTTCCCCGCCCAATGAAAGCCCCCAGACCCAAATGGAGAGGGACTGCTTGGGGACCCCCTGGGGGCACTTCAGGCCAGCTAGGTCTTTGGGTCCTGGCTCCTTCGGTTTGGGAGCTGTTGCTGCAGTTGGGCATGTTGACCGGAGAGTGCTTCTCGGGCCGCGAACTGTAACCTTGCAGGTACCTCTCAGGTATACATGCCCAACGAAAGCCCCCAGACCCAAATTGAGAGGGGCTGCTTAGGGGCCCCATGGGGGCCCTTCAGGCCAGCTAGGTCTTTGGGTCCTGGCTCCTTCGGTTTGGGAGCTGTTGCTGCAGTTGGGCATGTTGGCCGGAGAGTGCTTCTCGGGCCGCGAACTGCAACCTTGCAGGAATCTCCCAGGTTCCCCGCCCAACGAAAGCCCCCAGACCCAAATGGAGAGGGGCTGCTTGGGGGCCCCCTGGGGGCCCTTCAGGCCAGCTAGGTCTTTGGGTCCTGGCTCCTTCGGTTTGGGAGCTGTTGCTGCAGTTGGGCATGTTGTCCGGAGAGTGCTTCTCGGGCCGCGAACTGTAACTTGCAGGTACCTCTCAGGTATCCATGCCCAACGAAAGCCCCCAGACCAAAATTGAGAGGGGCTGCTTGGGGGCCCCCGGGGGACCCTTCAGGCCAGCTAGGTCTTTGGGTCCTGGCTCCTTCGCTTTGGGAGCTGTTGCTGCAGTTGGGCATGTTGGCCGGAGAGTGCTTCTCGGGCCGCGAACTGCAACCTTGCAGGTAGCTCCCAGGTTCCATGCCCAACGAAAGCCCCCAGACTCAAATTGAGAGGGGCTGTTTGGGGGCCCCCTGGGGACTCTTCAGGCCAGCTAGGTCTTTGGCTCCTGGCTCCTTTGGTTTGGGAGCTGTTGCTTGACGTTGGGCATGTTGACCGGAGAGTGCTTCTCGGGCTGCGAACTGCAACCTTGCAGGTACCTCCCATGTCCCAGGCCCAACGAAAGGCCCCAGACCCAAATTGAGAGGGGCTGTTTGGGGGCCCCTTGGGACCCCTTCAGGCCAGCTAGGTCTTTGGGTCCTGGCTCCTTCGGTTTGGGAGCGGTTGCTGCAGTTGGACATGTTGGCCGGAGAGTGCTTCTCGGGCCGCGAACTGCAACCTTGCAGGTACCTCCCAGGTTCCATGCCCAACGAAAGCCCCCAGACCCAAATGGAGAGGGGCTGTTTGGGGGCCCCCAGGGGGCCCTTCAGGCCAGCTAGGTCTTTGGGTCCTGGCTCCTTCGGTTTGGGAGCTGTTGCTGCAGTTGGGCATGTTGTCCGGAGAGTGCTTCTCGGGCCGCGAACTGCAACCTTGCAGGTACCTCCCAGGTCCACGGCCAAAGGAAAGCCCCCAGACCCAAATTGAGAGGGGCTGCTTGGGGGCCCCCTGGGGGCCCTTCAGGCCAGCTAGGTCTTTGGGTCCTGGCTCCTTTGGTTTGGGAGCTGTTGCTGCAGTTGGGCATGTTGGCCGGAGAGTGCTTCTCGGGCTGCGAACTGCAACCTTGCAGGTACCTCCCAGGTCCCCGGCCCAACGAAAGCCCCCAGACCAAAATTGAGAGGGGCTGCTTGGGGGCCCCCTGGGGGCCCTTCAGGCCAGCTAGGTCTTTGGGTCCTGGTTCCTTCGGTTTGGGAGCTGTTGCTGCAGTTTGGCATGTTGGCCGGAAAGTGCTTCTCGGGCCGCGAACTGCAACCTTGCAGGCACTTCCCATGTCCCCGGCCCAACGAAAGCCCCCAGACCAAAATTTAGAGGGGCTGCTTGCGGGCCCCCGGGGACCCTTCAGGCCAGCTAGGTCTTTGGGTCCTGGCTCCTTCGGTTTGGGAGCTGTTGCTGGACGTTGGGCATGTTGGCCGGAGAGTGCTTCTCGGGCCGCGAACTGCAACCTTGCAGGTAGCTCCCAGGATCCCGGCCCAACGAAAGCCCCCAGACCCAAATTGAGAGGGGCTGTTTGGGGGCCCCCTGGGGGCCCTTCAGGCCAGCTAGGTCTTTGGGTCCTGGCTCCTTCGGTTTGGGAGCTGTTGCTGCAGTTGGGCATGTTGGCCGGAGAGTGCTTCTCGGGCCGCGAACTGCAACCTTGCATGAATCTCCCAGGTTCCCCGCCCAATGAAAGCCCCCAGACCCAAATGGAGAGGGACTGCTTGGGGACCCCCTGGGGGCACTTCAGGCCAGCTAGGTCTTTGGGTCCTGGCTCCTTCGGTTTGGGAGCTGTTGCTGCAGTTGGGCATGTTGGCCGGAGAGTGCTTCTCGGGCCGCGAACTGTAACCTTGCATGTACCTCTCAGGTATACATGCCCAACGAAAGCCCCCAGACCCAAATTGAGAGGGGCTGCTTAGGGGCCCCATGGGGGCCCTTCAGGCCAGCTAGGTCTTTGGGTCCTGGCTCCTTCGGTTTGGGAGCTGTTGCTGCAGTTGGGCATGTTGGCCGGAGAGTGCTTCTCGGGCCGCGAACTGCAACCTTGCAGGCACTTCCCATGTCCCAGGCCCAACGAAAGCCCCCAGACCAAAATTTAGAGGGGCTGCTTGCGGGCCCCCGGGGACCCTTCAGGCCAGCTAGGTCTTTGGGTCCTGGCTCCTTCGGTTTGGGAGCTGTTGCTGGACGTTGGGCATGTTGGCCGGAGAGTGCTTCTCGGGCCGCCAACTGCAACCTTGCAGGTACCTCCCAGGATCACAGGCCCAACGAAAGCCCCCAGACACAAATTGAGAGGGGCTGCTTGGGGGCCCCCTTGGGACCCTTCAGGCCAGCTAGGTCTTTGGGTCCTGGCTCCATCGGTTTGGGAGCTGTTGCTGGACGTTGGGCATGTTGGCCGGAGAGTGCTTCTCGGGCCGCGAACTGCAACCTTGCATGTACCTCTCAGGTATCCATGCCCAACGAAAGCCCCCAGACCCAAATTGAGAGGAGCTGCATGGGGGCCCCCTGGGGACCCTTCAGGCCAGCTAGGTCTTTGGGTCCTGGCTCCTTCGGTTTGGGAGCTGTTGCTGCAGTTGGGCATGTTGGCCGGAGAGTGCTTCTCGGGCCGCGAACTGCAACCTTGCAGGTACCTCCCAGGTCCACGGCCAAAGAAAGCCCCCAGACCCAAATGGAGAGGGGCTGCTTGGGGGCCCCCTGGGGGCCCTTCAGGCCAGCTAGGTCTTTGGGTCCTGGCTCCTTTGGTTTGGGAGCTGTTGCTGCAGTTGGGCATGTTGGCCGGAGAGTGCTTCTCGGGCTGCGAACTGCAACCTTGCAGGTACCTCCCAGGTCCCCGGCCCAACGAAAGCCCCCAGACCCAAATGGAGAGGGGCTGCTTGGGGCCCCCCTGGGGGCCCTTCAGGCCAGCTAGGTCTTTGGGTCCTGGTTCCTTCGGTTTGGGAGCTGTTCTGCAGTTTGGCATGTTGGCCGGAGAGTGCTTCTCGGGCCGCGAACTGCAACCTTGCAGGCACTTCCCATGTCCCCGGCCCAACGAAAGCCCCCAGACCAAAATTTAGAGGGGCTGCTTGCGGGCCCCCGGGGACCCTTCAGGCCAGCTAGGTCTTTGGGTCCTGGCTCCTTCGGTTTGGGAGATGTTGCTGGACGTTGGGCATGTTGGCCGGAGAGTGCTTCTTGGGCCGCGAACTGCAACCTTGCAGGAATCTCCCAGGTTCCATGCCCAACGAAAGCCCCCAGACCCAAATTGAGAGGGGCTGCTTGGGGGCCCCCTGGGGGCCCTTCAGGCCAGCTAGGTCTTTGGGTCCTGGCTCCTTCGGTTTGGGAGCTGTTGCTGCAGTTGGGCATGTTGGCCGGAGAGTGCTTCTCGGGCCGCGAACTGCAACCTTGCATGAATCTCCCAGGTTCCCCGCCCAATGAAAGCCCCCAGACCCAAATGGAGAGGGACTGCTTGGGGACCCCCTGGGGGCACTTCAGGCCAGCTAGGTCTTTGGGTCCTGGCTCCTTCGGTTTGGGAGCTGTTGCTGCAGTTGGGCATGTTGGCCGGAGAGTGCTTCTCGGGCCGCGAACTGCAACCTTGCAGGAATCTCCCAGGTTCCCCGCCCAACGAAAGCCCCCAGACCCAAATGGAGAGGGGCTGCTTGGGGGCCCCCTGGGGGCCCTTCAGGCCAGCTAGGTCTTTGGGTCCTGGCTCCTTCGGTTTGGGAGCTGTTGCTGCAGTTGGGCATGTTGTCCGGAGAGTGCTTCTCGGGCCGCGAACTGTAACTTGCAGGTACCTCTCAGGTATACATGCCCAACGAAAGCCCCCAGACCAAAATTGAGAGGGGCTGCTTGGGGGCCCCCGGGGGACCCTTCAGGCCAGCTAGGTCTTTGGGTCCTGGCTCCTTCGCTTTGGGAGCTGTTGCTGCAGTTGGGCATGTTGGCCGGAGAGTGCTTCTCGGGCCGCGAACTGCAACCTTGCAGGTAGCTCCCAGGTTCCATGCCCAACGAAAGCCCCCAGACTCAAATTGAGAGGGGCTGTTTGGGGGCCCCCTGGGGACTCTTCAGGCCAGCTAGGTCTTTGGGTCCTGGCTCCTTTGGTTTGGGAGCTGTTGCTGGACGTTGGGCATGTTGACCGGAGAGTGCTTCTCGGGCTGCGAACTGCAACCTTGCAGGTACCTCCCATGTCCCAGGCCCAACGAAAGGCCCCAGACCCAAATTGAGAGGGGCTGTTTGGGGGCCCCTTGGGACCCCTTCAGGCCAGCTAGGTCTTTGGGTCCTGGCTCCTTCGGTTTGGGAGCTGTTGCTGCAGTTGGACATGTTGGCCGGAGAGTGCTTCTCGGGCCGCGAACTGCAACCTTGCAGGTACCTCCCAGGTTCCATGCCCAACGAAAGCCCCCAGACCCAAATGGAGAGGGGCTGTTTGGGGGCCCCCAGGGGGCCCTTCAGGCCAGCTAGGTCTTTGGGTCCTGGCTCCTTCGGTTTGGGAGCTGTTGCTGCAGTTGGGCATGTTGGCCGGAGAGTGCTTCTCGGGCCGCGAACTGCAACCTTGCAGGTACCTCCCAGGTCCACGGCCAAAGGAAAGCCCCCAGACCCAAATTGAGAGGGGCTGCTTGGGGGCCCCCTGGGGGCCCTTCAGGCCAGCTAGGTCTTTGGGTCCTGGCTCCTTTGGTTTGGGAGCTGTTGCTGCAGTTGGGCATGTTGGCCGGAGAGTGCTTCTCGGGCTGCGAACTGCAACCTTGCAGGTACCTCCCAGGTCCCCGGCCCAACGAAAGCCCCCAGACCAAAATTGAGAGGGGCTGCTTGGGGGCCCCCTGGGGGCCCTTCAGGCCAGCTAGGTCTTTGGGTCCTGGTTCCTTCGGTTTGGGAGCTGTTGCTGCAGTTTGGCATGTTGGCCGGAAAGTGCTTCTCGGGCCGCGAACTGCAACCTTGCAGGCACTTCCCATGTCCCAGGCCCAACGAAAGCCCCCAGACCAAAATTTAGAGGGGCTGCTTGCGGGCCCCCGGGGACCCTTCAGGCCAGCTAGGTCTTTGGGTCCTGGCTCCTTCGGTTTGGGAGATGTTGCTGGACGTTGGGCATGTTGGCCGGAGAGTGCTTCTCCGGCCGCGAACTGCAACCTTTTAGGAATCTCCCAGGTTCCATGCCCAACGAAAGCCCCCAGACCCAAATGGAGAGGGGCTGCTTGGGGGCCCCCTGGGGGCCCTTCAGGCCAGCTAGGTCTTTGGGTCCTGGCTCCTTCGGTTTGGGAGCTGTTGCTGCAGTTGGGCATGTTGGCCGGAGAGTGCTTCTCGGGCCGCGAACTGCAACCTTGCATGAATCTCCCAGGTTCCCCGCCCAATGAAAGCCCCCAGACCCAAATGGAGAGGGACTGCTTGGGGACCCCCTGGGGGCACTTCAGGCCAGCTAGGTCTTTGGGTCCTGGCTCCTTCGGTTTGGGAGCTGTTGCTGCAGATGTGCATGTTGGCCGGAGAGTGCTTCTCGGGCTGCGAACTGTAACCTTGCAGGTACCTCTCAGGTATACATGCCCAACGAAAGCCCCCAGACCCAAATTGAGAGGGACTGCTTAGGGGCCCCATGGGGGCCCTTCAGGCCAGCTAGGTCTTTGGGTCCTGGCTCCTTCGCTTTGGGAGCTGTTGCTGCAGTTGGGCATGTTGGCCGGAGAGTGCTTCTCGGGCCGCGAACTGCAACCTTGCAGGAATCTCCCAGGTTCCCCGCCCAACGAAAGCCCCCAGACCCAAATGGAGAGGGGCTGCTTGGGGGCCCCCTGGGGGCACTTCAGGCCAGCTAGGTCTTTGGGTCCTGGCTCCTTCGGTTTGGGAGCTGTTGCTGCAGTTGGGCATGTTGGCCGGAGAGTGCTTCTCGGGCCGCGAACTGCAACCTTGCAGGTAGCTCCCAGGTTCCCGGCCCAACGAAAGCCCCCAGACCCAAATGGAGAGGGGCTGCTTGGGGGCCCCCTGGGGGCCCTTCAGTCCAGCTAGGTCTTTGGGTCCTGGCTCCTTCGGTTTGGGAGCTGTTGCTGCAGTTGGGCATGTTGGCCGGAGAGTGCTTCTCGGGCCGCGAACTGCAACCTTGCAGGCACTTCCCATGTCCCAGGCCCAACGAAAGCCCCCAGACCAAAATTTAGAGGGGCTGCTTGCGGGCCCCCGGGGACCCTTCAGGCCAGCTAGGTCTTTGGGTCCTGGCTCCTTCGGTTTGGGAGCTGTTGCTGGACGTTGGGCATGTTGGCCGGAGAGTGCTTCTCGGGCCGCCAACTGCAACCTTGCAGGTACCTCCCAGGATCACAGGCCCAACGAAAGCCCCCAGACACAAATTGAGAGGGGCTGCTTGGGGGCCCCCTTGGGACCCTTCAGGCCAGCTAGGTCTTTGGATCCTGGCTCCATCGGTTTGGGAGCTGTTGCTGGACGTTGGGCATGTTGGCCGGAGAGTGCTTCTCGGGCCGCGAACTGCAACCTTGCATGTACCTCTCAGTTATCCATGCCCAACGAAAGCCCCCAGACCCAAATTGAGAGGAGCTGCATGGGGGCCCCCTGGGGACCCTTCAGGCCAGCTAGGTCTTTGGGTCCTGGCTCCTTCGGTTTGGGAGCTGTTGCTGCAGTTGGGCATGTTGGCCGGAGAGTGCTTCTCGGGCCGCGAACTGCAACCTTGCAGGTAGCTCCCAGGTTCCCGGCCCAACGAAAGCCCCCAGACCCAAATTGAGAGGGGCTGTTTGGGGGCCCCCTGGGGGCCCTTCAGGCCAGCTAGGTCTTTGGGTCCTGGCTCCTTCGGTTTGGGAGCTGTTGCTGCAGTTGGACATGTTGGCCGGAGAGTGCTTCTCGGGCCGCGAACTGCAACCTTGCAGGAATCTCCCAGGTTCCCGGCCCAAAGAAAGCCCCCAGACCCAAATGGAGAGGGGCTGTTTGGGGGCCCCCAGGGGGCCCTTCAGGCCAGCTAGGTCTTTGGGTCCTGGCTCCTTCGGTTTGGGAGCTGTTGCTGGACGTTGGGCATGTTGGCCGGAGAGTGCTTCTCGGGCCGCGAACTGCAACCTTGCAGGTACCTCCCAGGTCCACGGCCAAAGGAAAGCCCCCAGACCCAAATGGAGAGGGGCTGCTTGGGGGCCCCCTGGGGGCCCTTCAGGCCAGCTAGGTCTTTGGGTCCTGGCTCCTTTGGTTTGGGAGCTGTTGCTGCAGTTGGGCATGTTGGCCGGAGAGTGCTTTTCGGGCTGCGAACTGCAACCTTGCAGGTACCTCCCAGGTTCCCGGCCCAACGAAAGCCCCCAGACCAAAATTGAGAGGGGCTGCTTGGGGGCCCCCTGGGGGCCCTTCAGGCCAGCTAGGTCTTTGGGTCCTGGTTCCTTCGGTTTGGGAGCTGTTGCTGCAGTTGGGCATGTTGGCCGGAAAGTGCTTCTCGGGCCGCGAACTGCAACCTTGCAGGCACTTCCCATGTCCCAGGCCCAACGAAAGCCCCCAGACCAAAATTTAGAGGGGCTGCTTGCGGGCCCCCGGGGACCCTTCAGGCCAGCTAGGTCTTTGGCTCCTGGCTCCTTCGGTTTGGGAGATGTTGCTGGACGTTGGGCATGTTGGCCGGAGAGTGCTTCTTGGGCCGCGAACTGCAACCTTTTAGGAATCTCCCAGGTTCCATGCCCAACGAAAGCCCCCAGACCCAAATTGAGAGGGACTGCTTGGGGGCCCCCTGGGGGCCCTTCAGGCCAGCTAGGTCTTTGGGTCCTGGCTCCTTCGGTTTGGGAGCTGTTGCTGCAGTTGGGCATGTTGGCCGGAGAGTGCTTCTCGGGCCGCGAACTGCAACCTTGCATGAATCTCCCAGGTTCCCCGCCCAATGAAAGCCCCCAGACCCAAATGGAGAGGGACTGCTTGGGGACCCCCTGGGGGCACTTCAGGCCAGCTAGGTCTTTGGGTCCTGGCTCCTTCGGTTTGGGAGCTGTTGCTGCAGTTGGGCATGTTGGCCGGAGAGTGCTTCTCGGGCCGCGAACTGCAACCTTGCAGGTACCTCTCAGGTATACATGCCCAACGAAAGCCCCCAGACCCAAATTGAGAGGGACTGCTTAGGGGCCCCCTGGGGGCCCTTCAGGCCAGCTAGGTCTTTGGGTCCTGGCTCCTTCGCTTTGGGAGCTGTTGCTGCAGTTGGGCATGTTGGCCGGAGAGTGCTTCTCGGGCCGCGAACTGCAACCTTGCAGGAATCTCCCAGGTTCCCGGCCCAACGAAAGCCCCCAGACCCAAATGGAGAGGGGCTGCTTGGGGGCCCCCTGGGGGCCCTTCAGGCCAGCTAGGTCTTTGGGTCCTGGCTCCTTCGCTTTGGGAGCTGTTGCTGCAGTTGGGCATGTTGGCCGGAGAGTGCTTCTCGGGCCGCGAACTGCAACCTTGCAGGTAGCTCCCAGGTTCCCGGCCCAACGAAAGCCCCCAGACCCAAATTGAGAGGGGCTGTTTGGGGGCCCCCTGGGGGCCCTTCAGGCCAGCTAGGTCTTTGGGTCCTGGCTCCTTCGGTTTGGGAGCTGTTGCTGCAGTTGGACATGTTGGCCGGAGAGTGCTTCTCGGGCCGCGAACTGCAACCTTGCAAGTAGCTCCCAGGTTCCCGGCCCAAGGAAAGCCCCCAGACCGAAATGGAGACGGGCTGTTTGGGGGCCCCCTGGGGCCCCTTCAGGCCAGCTAGGTCTTTGGGTCCTGGCTCCTTCGGTTTGGGAGCTGTTGCTGGACGTTGGGCATGTTGGCCGGAGAGTGCTTCTCGGGCCGCGAACTGCAACCTTGCAGGTAGCTCCCAGGTTCCCGGCCCAAAGAAAGCCCCCAGACCCAAATGGAGAGGGGCTGTTTGGGGGCCCCCAGGGGGCCCTTCAGGCCAGCTAGGTCTTTGGGTCCTGGCTCCTTCGGTTTGGGAGCTGTTGCTGGACGTTGGGCATGTTGGCCGGAGAGTGCTTCTCGGGCCGCGAACTGCAACCTTGCAGGTACCTCCCAGGTCCACGGCCAAAGGAAAGCCCCCAGACCCAAATGGAGAGGGGCTGATTGGGGGCCCCCTGGGGGCCCTTCAGGCCAGCTAGGTCTTTGGGTCCTGGCTCCTTTGGTTTGGGAGCTGTTGCTGCAGTTGGGCATGTTGGCCGGAGAGTGCTTCTCAGGCTGCGAACTGCAACCTTGCAGGCACTTCCCATGTCCCAGGCCCAACGAAAGCCCCCAGACCAAAATTTAGAGGGGCTGCTTGCGGGCCCCCGGGGACCCTTCAGGCCAGCTAGGTCTTTGGGTCCTGGCTCCTTCGGTTTGGGAGATGTTGCTGGACGTTGGGCATGTTGGCCGGAGAGTGCTTCTTGGGCCGCGAACTGCAACCTTGCAGGAATCTCCCAGGTTCCATGCCCAACGAAAGCCCCCAGACCCAAATTGAGAGGGGCTGCTTGGGGGCCCCCTGGGGGCCCTTCAGGCCAGCTAGGTCTTTGGGTCCTGGCTCCTTCGGTTTGGGAGCTGTTGCTGCAGTTGGGCATGTTGGCCGGAGAGTGCTTCTCGGGCCGCGAACTGCAACCTTGCATGAATCTCCCAGGTTCCCCGCCCAATGAAAGCCCCCAGACCCAAATGGAGAGGGACTGCTTGGGGACCCCCTGGGGGCACTTCAGGCCAGCTAGGTCTTTGGGTCCTGGCTCCTTCGGTTTGGGAGCTGTTGCTGCAGTAGGGCATGTTGGCCGGAGAGTGCTTCTCGGGCCGCGAACTGTAACGTTGCAGGTACCTCTCAGGTATACATGCCCAACGAAAGCCCCCAGACCCAAATTGAGAGGGACTGCTTAGGGGCCCCATGGGGGCCCTTCAGGCCAGCTAGGTCTTTGGGTCCTGGCTCCTTCGGTTTGGGAGCTGTTGCTGCAGTTGGGCATGTTGGCCGGAGAGTGCTTCTCGGGCCGCGAACTGCAACCTTGCAGGAATCTCCCAGGTTCCCCGCCCAACGAAAGCCCCCAGACCCAAATGGAGAGGGGCTGCTTGGGGGCCCCCTGGGGGCACTTCAGGCCAGCTAGGTCTTTGGGTCCTGGCTCCTTCGGTTTGGGAGCTGTTGCTGGACGTTGGGCATGTTGTCCGGAGAGTGCTTCTCGGGCCGCGAACTGTAACTTGCAGGTACCTCTCAGGTATCCATGCCCAACGAAAGCCCCCAGACCAAAATTGAGAGGGGCTGCTTGGGGGCCCCCGGGGGACCCTTCAGGCCAGCTAGGTCTTTGGGTCCTGGCTCCTTTGGTTTGGGAGCTGTTGCTGCAGTTGGGCATGTTGGCCGGAGAGTGCTTCTCGGGCCGCGAACTGCAACCTTGCAGGTAGCTCCCAGGTTCCATGCCCAACGAAAGCCCCCAGACTCAAATTGAGAGGGGCTGTTTGGGGGCCCCCTGGGGACTCTTCAGGCCAGCTAGGTCTTTGGCTCCTGGCTCCTTTGGTTTGGGAGCTGTTGCTGGACGTTGGGCATGTTGACCGGAGAGTGCTTCTCGGGCTGCGAACTGCAACCTTGCAGGTACCTCCCATGTCCCAGGCCCAACGAAAGGCCCCAGACCCAAATTGAGAGGGGCTGTTTGGGGGCCCCTTGGGACCCCTTCAGGCCAGCTAGGTCTTTGGCTCCTGGCTCCTTCGGTTTGGGAGCTGTTGCTGCAGTTGGACATGTTGGCCGGAGAGTGCTTCTCGGGCCGCGAACTGTAACCTTGCAGGTACCTCCCAGGTTCCATGCCCAACGAAAGCCCCCAGACCCAAATGGAGAGGGGCTGTTTGGGGGCCCCCAGGGGGCCCTTCAGGCCAGCTAGGTCTTTGGGTCCTGGCTCCTTCGGTTTGGGAGCTGTTGCTGCAGTTGGGCATGTTGTCCGGATAGTGCTACTCGGGCCGCGAACTGCAACCTTGCAGGTACCTCCCAGGTCCACGGCCAAAGGAAAGCCCCCAGACCCAAATTGAGAGGGGCTGCTTGGGGGCCCCCTGGGGGCCCTTCAGGCCAGCTAGGTCTTTGGGTCCTGGCTCCTTTGGTTTGGGAGCTGTTGCTGCAGTTGGGCATGTTGGCCGGAGAGTGCTTCTCGGGCTGCGAACTGCAACCTTGCAGGTACCTCCCAGGTCCCCGGCCCAACGAAAGCCCCCAGACCAAAATTGAGAGGGGCTGCTTGGGGGCCCCCTGGGGGCCCTTCAGGCCAGCTAGGTCTTTGGGTCCTGGTTCCTTCGGTTTGGGAGCTGTTGCTGCAGTTTGGCATGTTGGCCGGAAAGTGCTTCTCGGGCCGCGAACTGCAACCTTGCAGGCACTTCCCATGTCCCCGGCCCAACGAAAGCCCCCAGACCAAAATTTAGAGGGGCTGCTTGCGGGCCCCCGGGGACCCTTCAGGCCAGCTAGGTCTTTGGGTCCTGGCTCCTTCGGTTTGGGAGCTGTTGCTGCAGTTGGGCATGTTGGCCGGAGAGTGCTTCTCGGGCCGCGAACTGCAACCTTGCAGGTAGCTCCCAGGATCCCGGCCCAACAAAAGCCCCCAGACCCAAATGGAGAGGGGCTGCTTGGGGGCCCCCTGGGGGCCCTTCAGGCCAGCTAGGTCTTTGGGTCCTGGCTCCTTCGGTTTGGGAGCTGTTGCTGCAGTTGGACATGTTGGCCGGAGAGTGCTTCTCGGGCCGCGAACTGCAACCTTGCAAGTAGCTCCCAGGTTCCCGGCCCAAGGAAAGCCCCCAGACCCAAATGGAGAGGGGCTGTTTGGGGGCCCCCTTGGGCCCCTTCAGGCCAGCTAGGTCTTTGGGTCCTGGCTCCTTCGGTTTGGGAGCTGTTGCTGGACGTTGGGCATGTTGGCCGGAGAGTGCTTCTCGGGCTGCGAACTGCAACCTTTCAGGTAGCTCCCAGGTTCCCGGCCCAACGAAAGCCCCCAGACCCAAATGGAGAGGGGCTGTTTGGGGGCCCCCAGGGGGCCCTTCAGGCCAGCTAGGTCTTTGGGTCCTGGCTCCTTCGGTTTGGGAGCTGTTGCTGGACGTTGGGCATGTTGGCCGGAGAGTGCTTCTCGGGCCGCGAACTGCAACCTTGCAGGTACCTCCCAGGTTCCATGCCCAACGAAAGCCCCCAGACCCAAATGGAGAGGGGCTGCTTGGGTGCCCCCTGGGTGCCCTTCAGGCCAGCTAGGTCTTTGGGTCCTGGCTCCTTTGGTTTGGGAGCTGTTGCTGCAGTTGGGCATGTTGGCCGGAGAGTGCTTCTCGGGCCGCGAACTGCAACCTTGCAGGTACCTCCCAGGTCCACGGCCAAAGGAACGCCCCCAGACCCAAATGGAGAGGGGCTGCTTGGGGGCCCCCTGGGGGCCCTTCAGGCCAGCTAGGTCTTTGGGTCCTGGCTCCTTTGGTTTGGGAGCTGTTGCTGCAGTTGGGCATGTTGGCCGGAGAGTGCTTCTCGGGCTGCGAACTGCAACCTTGCAGGTACCTCCCAGGTCCCCGGCCCAACGAAAGCCCCCAGACCAAAATTGAGAGGGGCTGCTTGGGGGCCCCCTGGGGGCCCTTCAGGCCAGCTAGGTCTTTGGGTCCTGGCTCCTTCGCTTTGGGAGCTGTTGCTGCAGTTGGGCATGTTGGCCGGAGAGTGCTTCTCGGGCCGCGAACTGCAACCTTGCAGGCACTTCCCATGTCCCAGGCCCAACGAAAGCCCCCAGACCAAAATTTAGAGGGGCTGCTTGCGGGCCCCCGGGGACCCTTCAGGCCAGCTAGGTCTTTGGGTCCTGGCTCCTTCGGTTTGGGAGATGTTGCTGGACGTTGGGCATGTTGGCCGGAGAGTGCTTCTCGGGCCGCGAACTGCAACCTTGCAGGTACCTCCCAGGATCACAGGCCCAACGAAAGCCCCCAGACACAAATTGAGAGGGGCTGCTTGGGGGCCCCCTTGGGACCCTTCAGGCCAGCTAGGTCTTGGGTCCTGGCTCCATCGGTTTGGGAGCTGTTGCTGCAGTTGGGCATGTTGGCCGGAGAGTGCTTCTCGGGCCGCGAACTGCAACCTTGCATGTACCTCTCAGGTATCCATGCCCAACGAAAGCCCCCAGACCCAAATTGAGAGGAGCTGCATGGGGGCCCCCTGGGGACCCTTCAGGCCATCTTGGTCTTTGGGTCCTGGCTCCTTCGGTTTGGGAGCTGTTGCTGCAGTTGGGCATGTTGGCCGGAGAGTGCTTCTCGGGCCGCGAACTGCAACCTTGCAGGTACCTCCCATGTCCCAGGCCCAACGAAAGCCCCCAGACCCAAATTGAGAGGGGCTGTTTGGGGGCCCCCTGGGGACTCTTCAGGCCAGCTAGGTCTTTGGGTCCTGGCTCCTTCGCTTTGGGAGCTGTTGCTGGACGTTTGGCATGTAGGCCGGAAAGTGCTTCTCGGGCTGCGAACTGCAACCTTGCAGGTACTTCCCAGGTTCCCGGCCCAACGAAAGCCCCCAGACCCAAATGGAGAGGGGCTGCTTGGGTGCCCCCTGGGGGCCCTTCAGGCCAGCTAGGTCTTTGGGTCCTGGCTCCTTCGGTTTGGGAGCTGTTGCTGCAGTTGGGCATGTTGGCCGGAGAGTGCTTCTCGGGCCGCGAACTGCAACCTTGCAGGAATCTCCCAGGTTCCCCGCCCAACGAAAGCCCCCAGACCCAAATGGAGAGGGGCTGCTTAGGGGCCCCCTGGGGGCACTTCAGGCCAGCTAGGTCTTTGGGTCCTGGCTCCTTCGGTTTGGGAGCTGTTGCTGCAGTTGGGCATGTTGTCCGGAGAGTGCTTCTCGGGCCGCGAACTGTAACTTGCAGGTACCTCTCAGGTATCCATGCCCAACGAATGCCCCCAGACCAAAATTGAGAGGAGCTGCTTGGGGGCCCCCGCGGGACCCTTCAGGCCAGCTAGGTCTTTGGGTCCTGGCTCCTTCGCTTTGGGAGCTGTTGCTGCAGTTGGGCATGTTGGCCGGAGAGTGCTTCTCGGGCTGCGAACTGCAACCTTGCAGGTAGCTCCCAGGTTCCATGCCCAAGGAAAGCCCCCAGACTCAAATTGAGAGGGGCTGTTTGGGGGCCCCCTGGGGACTCTTCAGGCCAGCTAGGTCTTTGGGTCCTGGCTCCTTTGGTTTGGGAGCTGTTGCTGGACGTTGGGCATGTTGACCGGAGAGTGCTTCTCGGGCTGCGAACTGCAACCTTGCAGGTACCTCCCATGTCCCAGGCCCAACGAAAGGCCCCAGACCCAAATTGAGAGGGGCTGTTTGGGGGCCCCCTGGGGGCCCTTCAGGCCAGCTAGGTCTTTGGGTCCTGGTTCCTTCGGTTTGGGAGCTGTTGCTGCAGTTTGGCATGTTGGCCGGAAAGTGCTTCTCGGGCCGCGAACTGCAACCTTGCAGGTACCTCCCAGGTTCCATGCCCAACGAAAGCCCCCAGACCCAAATGGAGAGGGGCTGTTTGGGGGCCCCCAGGGGGCCCTTCAGGCCAGCTAGGTCTTTGGGTCCTGGCTCCTTCGGTTTGGGAGCTGTTGCTGCAGTTGGGCATGTTGTCCGGAGAGTGCTTCTCGGGCCGCGTACTGCAACCTTGCAGGTACCTCCCAGGTCCACGGCCAAAGGAAAGCCCCCAGACCCAAATTGAGAGGGGCTGCTTGGGGGCCCCCTGGGGGCCCTTCAGGCCAGCTAGGTCTTTGGGTCCTGGCTCCTTTGGTTTGGGAGCTGTTGCTGCAGTTGGGCATGTTGGCCGGAGAGTGCTTCTCGGGCTGCGAACTGCAACCTTGCAGGTACCTCCCAGGTCCCCGGCCCAACGAAAGCCCCCAGACCAAAATTGAGAGGGGCTGCTTCGGGGCCCCCTGGGGGCCCTTCAGGCCAGCTAGGTCTTTGGGTCCTGGTTCCTTCGGTTTGGGAGCTGTTGCTGCAGTTTGGCATGTTGGCCGGAAAGTGCTTCTCGGGCCGCGAACTGCAACCTTGCAGGCACTTCCCATGTCCCCGGCCCAACGAAAGCCCCCAGACCAAAATTTAGAGGGGCTGCTTGCGGGCCCCCGGGGACCCTTCAGGCCAGCTAGGTCTTTGGGTCCTGGCTCCTTCGGTTTGGGAGCTGTTGCTGCAGTTGGGCATGTTGGCCGGAGAGTGCTTCTCGGGCCGCGAACTGCAACCTTGCAGGAATCTCCCAGGATCCCGGCCCAACAAAAGCCCCCAGACCCAAATGGAGAGGGGCTGCTTGGGGGCCCCCTGGGGGCCCTTCAGGCCAGCTAGGTCTTTGGGTCCTGGCTCCTTCGGTTTGGGAGCTGTTGCTGCAGTTGAGCATGTTGGCCGGAGAGTGCTTCTCGGGCCGCGAACTGCAACCTTGCAAGTAGCTCCCAGGTTCCCGGCCCAAGGAAAGCCCCCAGACCCAAATGGAGAGGGGCTGTTTGGGGGCCCCCTTGGGCCCCTTCAGGCCAGCTAGGTCTTTGGGTCCTGGCTCCTTCGGTTTGGGAGCTGTTGCTGGACGTTGGGCATGTTGGCCGGAGAGTGCTTCTCGGGCTGCGAACTGCAACCTTTCAGGTAGCTCCCAGGTTCCCGGCCCAACGAAAGCCCCCAGACCCAAATGGAGAGGGGCTGTTTGGGGGCCCCCAGGGGGCCCTTCAGGCCAGCTAGGTCTTTGGGTCCTGGCTCCTTCGGTTTGGGAGCTGTTGCTGGACGTTGGGCATGTTGGCCGGAGAGTGCTTCTCTGGCCGCGAACTGCAACCTTGCAGGTACCTCCCAGGTTCCATGCCCAACGAAAGCCCCCAGACCCAAATTGAGAGGGGCTGCTTGGGGGCCCCCTGGGGGCCCTTCAGGCCAGCTAGGTCTTTGGGTCCTGGCTCCTTTGGTTTGGGAGCTGTTGCTGCAGTTGGGCATGTTGGCCGGAGAGTGCTTCTCGGGCTGCGAACTGCAACCTTGCAGGTACCTCCCAGGTCCCCGGCCCAACGAAAGCCCCCAGACCCAAATGGAGAGGGGCTGCTTGGGGGCCCCCTGGGGGCCCTTCAGGCCAGCTAGGTCTTTGGGTCCTGGTTCCTTCGGTTTGGGAGCTGTTGCTGCAGTTTGGCATGTTGGCCGGAAAGTGCTTCTCGGGCCGCAAACTGCAACCTTGCAGGCACTTCCCATGTCCCCGGCCCAACGAAAGCCCCCAGACCAAAATTTAGAGGGGCTGCTTGCGGGCCCCCGGGGACCCTTCAGGCCAGCTAGGTCTTTGGGTCCTGGCTCCTTCGGTTTGGGAGATGTTGCTGGACGTTGGGCATGTTGGCCGGAGAGTGCTTCTTGGGCCGCGAACTGCAACCTTGCAGGAATCTCCCTGGTTCCATGCCCAACGAAAGCCCCCAGACCCAAATTGAGAGGGGCTGCTTGGGGGCCCCCTGGGGGCCCTTCAGGCCAGCTAGGTCTTTGGGTCCTGGCTCCTTCGGTTTGGGAGCTGTTGCTGCAGTTGGGCATGTTGGCCGGAGAGTGCTTCTCGGGCCGCGAACTGCAACCTTGCATGAATCTCCCAGGTTCCCCGCCCAATGAAAGCCCCCAGACCCAAATGGAGAGGGACTGCTTGGGGACCCCCTGGGGGCACTTCAGGCCAGCTAGGTCTTTGGGTCCTGGCTCCTTCGGTTTGGGAGCTGTTGCTGCAGTTGGGCATGTTGGCCGGAGAGTGCTTCTCGGGCCGCGAACTGTAACCTTGCAGGTACCTCTCAGGTATACATGCCCAACGAAAGCCCCCAGACCCAAATTGAGAGGGGCTGCTTAGGGGCCCCATGGGGGCCCTTCAGGCCAGCTAGGTCTTTGGGTCCTGGCTCCTTCGGTTTGGGAGCTGTTGCTGCAGTTGGGCATGTTGGCCGGAGAGTGCTTCTCGGGCCGCGAACTGCAACCTTGCAGGAATCTCCCAGGTTCCCCGCCCAACGAAAGCCCCCAGACCCAAATGGAGAGGGGCTGCTTCGGGGCCCCCTGGGGGCCCTTCAGGCCAGCTAGGTCTTTGGGTCCTGTCTCCTTCGGTTTGGGAGCTGTTGCTGCAGTTGGGCATGTTGTCCGGAGAGTGCTTCTCGGGCCGCGAACTGTAACTTGCAGGTACCTCTCAGGTATCCATGCCCAACGAAAGCCCCCAGACCAAAATTGAGAGTGGCTGCTTGGGGGCCCCCGGGGGACCCTTCAGGCCAGCTAGGTCTTTGGGTCCTGGCTCCTTCGCTTTGGGAGCTGTTGCTGCAGTTGGGCATGTTGGCCGGAGAGTGCTTCTCGGGCCGCGAACTGCAACCTTGCAGGTAGCTCCCAGGTTCCATGCCCAACGAAAGCCCCCAGACTCAAATTGAGAGGGGCTGTTTGGGGGCCCCCTGGGGACTCTTCAGGCCAGCTAGGTCTTTGGCTCCTGGCTCCTTTGGTTTGGGAGCTGTTGCTGGACGTTGGGCATGTTGACCGGAGAGTGCTTCTCGGGCTGCGAACTGCAACCTTGCAGGTACCTCCCATGTCCCAGGCCCAACGAAAGGCCCCAGACCCAAATTGAGAGGGGCTGTTTGGGGGCCCCTTGGGACCCCTTCAGGCCAGCTAGGTCTTTGGGTCCTGGCTCCTTCGGTTTGGGAGCTGTTGCTGCAGTTGGACATGTTGGCCGGAGAGTGCTTCTCGGGCCGCGAACTGCAACCTTGCAGGTACCTCCCAGGTTCCATGCCCAACGAAAGCCCCCAGACCCAAATGGAGAGGGGCTGTTTGGGGGCCCCCAGGGGGCCCTTCAGGCCAGCTAGGTCTTTGGGTCCTGGCTCCTTCGGTTTGGGAGCTGTTGCTGCAGTTGGGCATGTTGGCCGGAGAGTGCTTCTTGGGCCGCGAACTGCAACCTTGCAGGTACCTCCCAGGTCCACGGCCAAAGGAAAGCCCCCAGACCCAAATTGAGAGGGGCTGCTTGGGGGCCCCCTGGGGGCCCTTCAGGCCAGCTAGGTCTTTGGGTCCTGGCTCCTTTGGTTTGGGAGCTGTTGCTGGACGTTGGGCATGTTGGCCGGAGAGTGCTTCTCGGGCTGCGAACTGCAACCTTGCAGGTACCTCCCAGGTCCCCGGCCCAACGAAAGCCCCCAGACCCAAATGGAGAGGGGCTGCTTGGGGGCCCCCTGGGGGCCCTTCAGGCCAGCTAGGTCTTTGGGTCCTGGTTCCTTCGGTTTGGGAGCTGTTGCTGCAGTTTGGCATGTTGGCCGGAAAGTGCTTCTCGGGCCGCGAACTGCAACCTTGCAGGCACTTCCCATGTCCCCGGCCCAACGAAAGCCCCCAGACCAAAATTTAGAGGGGCTGCTTGCGGGCCCCCGGGGACCCTTCAGGCCAGCTAGGTCTTTGGGTCCTGGCTCCTTCGGTTTGGGAGCTGTTGCTGGACGTTGGGCATGTTGGCCGGAGAGTGCTTCTCGGGCCGCGAACTGCAACCTTGCAGGTAGCTCCCAGGATCCCGGCCCAACGAAAGCCCCCAGACCCAAATTGAGAGGGGCTGTTTGGGGGCCCCCTGGGGGCCCTTCAGGCCAGCTAGGTCTTTGGGTCCTGGCTCCTTCGGTTTGGGAGCTGTTGCTGCAGTTGGACATGTTGGCCGGAGAGTGCTTCTCGGGCCGCGAACTGCAACCTTGCAAGTAGCTCCCAGGTTCCCGGCCCAAGGAAAGCCCCCAGACCCAAATGGAGAGGGGCTGTTTGGGGGCCCCCTTGGGCCCCTTCAGGACAGCTAGGTCTTTGGGTACTGGCTCCTTCGGTTTGGGAGCTGTTGCTGGACGTTGGGCATGTTGGCCGGAGAGTGCTTCTCGGGCTGCGAACTGCAACCTTTCAGGTAGCTCCCAGGTTCCCGGCCCAACGAAAGCCCCCAGACCCAAATGGAGAGGGGCTGTTTGGGGGCCACCAGGGGACCCTTCAGGCCAGCTAGGTCTTTGGGTCCTGGCTCCTTCGGTTTGGGAGCTGTTGCTGGACGTTGGGCATGTTGGCCGGAGAGTGCTTCTCGGGCCGCGAACTGCAACCTTGCAGGTACCTCCCAGGTTCCATGCCCAACGAAAGCCCCCAGACCCAAATTGAGAGGGGCTGCTTGGGTGCCCCCTGGGTGCCCTTCAGGCCAGCTAGGTCTTTGGGTCCTGGCTCCTTCGGTTTGGGAGCTGTTGCTGCAGTTGGGCATGTTGTCCGGAGAGTGCTTCTCGGGCCGCGAACTGCAACCTTGCAGGTACCTCCCAGGTCCACGGCCAAAGGAAAGCCCCCAGACCCAAATGGAGAGGGGCTGCTTGGGGGCCCCCTGGGGGCCCTTCAGGCCAGCTAGGTCTTTGGGTCCTGGCTCCTTTGGTTTGGGAGCTGTTGCTGCAGTTGGGCATGTTGGCCGGAGAGTGCTTCTCGGGCTGCGAACTGCAACCTTGCAGGTACCTCCCAGGTCCCCGGCCCAACGAAAGCCCCCAGACCCAAATGGAGAGGGGCTGCTTGGGTGCCCCCTGGGTGCCCTTCAGGCCAGCTAGGTCTTTGGGTCCTGGCTCCTTCGGTTTGGGAGCTGTTGCTGCAGTTGGGCATGTTGGCCGGAGAGTGCTTCTCGGGCCGCGAACTGCAACCTTGCAGGTACCTCCCAGGTCCACGGCCAAAGGAAAGCCCCCAGACCAAAATTGAGAGGGGCTGCTTGGGGGCCCCCTGGGGGCCCTTCAGGCCAGCTAGGTCTTTGGGTCCTGGTTCCTTCGGTTTGGGAGCTGTTGCTGCAGTTTGGCATGTTGGCCGGAAAGTGCTTCTCGGGCCGCGAACTGCAACCTTGCAGGCACTTCCCATGTCCCAGGCCCAACGAAAGCCCCCAGACCAAAATTTAGAGGGGCTGCTTGCGGGCCCCCGGGGACCCTTCAGGCCAGCTAGGTCTTTGGGTCCTGGCTCCTTCGGTTTGGGAGATGTTGCTGGACGTTGGGCATGTTGGCCGGAGAGTGCTTCTTGGGCCGCGAACTGCAACCTTGCAGGATTCTCCCAGGTTCCATGCCCAACGAAAGCCCCCAGACCCAAATTGAGAGGGGCTGCTTGGGGGCCCCCTGGGGGCCCTTCAGGCCAGCTAGGTCTTTGGGTCCTGGCTCCTTCGGTTTGGGAGCTGTTGCTGCAGTTGGGCATGTTGGCCGGAGAGTGCTTCTCGGGCCGCGAACTGCAACCTTGCAAGTAGCTCCCAGGTTCCCGGCCCAAGGAAAGCCCCCAGACCCAAATGGAGAGGGGCTGTTTGGGGGCCCCCTTGGGCCCCTTCAGGCCAGCTAGGTCTTTGGGTCCTGGCTCCTTCGGTTTGGGAGCTGTTGCTGGACGTTGGGCATGTTGGCCGGAGAGTGCTTCTCGGGCTGCGAACTGCAACCTTGCAGGTACCTCCCAGGTTCCCGGCCCAACGAAAGCCCCCAGACCCAAATGGAGAGGGGCTGTTTGGGGGCCCCCAGGGGGCCCTTCAGGCCAGCTAGGTCTTTGGGTCCTGGCTCCTTCGGTTTGGGAGCTGTTGCTGGACGTTGGGCATGTTGGCCGGAGAGTGCTTCTCTGGCCGCGAACTGCAACCTTGCAGGTACCTCCCAGGTTCCATGCCCAACGAAAGCCCCCAGACCCAAATTGAGAGGGGCTGCTTGGGGGCCCCCTGGGGGCCCTTCAGGCCAGCTAGGTCTTTGGGTCCTGGCTCCTTTGGTTTGGGAGCTGTTGCTGCAGTTGGGCATGTTGGCCGGAGAGTGCTTCTCGGGCTGCGAACTGCAACCTTGCAGGTACCTCCCAGGTCCCCGGCCCAACGAAAGCCCCCAGACCCAAATGGAGAGGGGCTGCTTGGGGGCCCCCTGGGGGCCCTTCAGGCCAGCTAGGTCTTTGGGTCCTGGTTCCTTCGGTTTGGGAGCTGTTGCTGCAGTTTGGCATGTTGGCCGGAAAGTGCTTCTCGGGCCGCAAACTGCAACCTTGCAGGCACTTCCCATGTCCCCGGCCCAACGAAAGCCCCCAGACCCAAATGGAGAGGGGCTGCTTGGGGGCCCCCTGGGGGCCCTTCAGGCCAGCTAGGTCTTTGGGTCCTGGTTCCTTCGGTTTGGGAGCTGTTGCTGCAGTTTGGCATGTTGGCCGGAAAGTGCTTCTCGGGCCGCGAACTGCAACCTTGCAGGCACTTCCCATGTCCCCGGCCCAACGAAAGCCCCCAGACCAAAATTTAGAGGGGCTGCTTGCGGGCCCCCGGGGACCCTTCAGGCCAGCTAGGTCTTTGGGTCCTGGCTCCTTCGGTTTGGGAGATGTTGCTGGACGTTGGGCATGTTGGCCGGAGAGTGCTTCTTGGGCCGCGAACTGCAACCTTGCAGGAATCTCCCTGGTTCCATGCCCAACGAAAGCCCCCAGACCCAAATTGAGAGGGGCTGCTTGGGGGCCCCCTGGGGGCCCTTCAGGCCAGCTAGGTCTTTGGGTCCTGGCTCCTTCGGTTTGGGAGCTGTTGCTGCAGTTGGGCATGTTGGCCGGAGAGTGCTTCTCGGGCCGCGAACTGCAACCTTGCATGAATCTCCCAGGTTCCCCGCCCAATGAAAGCCCCCAGACCCAAATGGAGAGGGACTGCTTGGGGACCCCCTGGGGGCACTTCAGGCCAGCTAGGTCTTTGGGTCCTGGCTCCTTCGGTTTGGGAGCTGTTGCTGCAGTTGGGCATGTTGGCCGGAGAGTGCTTCTCGGGCCGCGAACTGTAACCTTGCAGGTACCTCTCAGGTATACATGCCCAACGAAAGCCCCCAGACCCAAATTGAGAGGGGCTGCTTAGGGGCCCCCTGGGGCCCCTTCAGGCCAGCTAGGTCTTTGGGTCCTGGCTCCTTCGGTTTGGGAGCTGTTGCTGCAGTTGGGCATGTTGGCCGGAGAGTGCTTCTCGGGCCGCGAACTGCAACCTTGCAGGAATCTCCCAGGTTCCCCGCCCAACGAAAGCCCCCAGACCCAAATGGAGAGGGGCTGCTTGGGGGCCCCCTGGGGGCCCTTCAGGCCAGCTAGGTCTTTGGGTCCTGGCTCCTTCGGTTTGGGAGCTGTTGCTGCAGTTGGGCATGTTGTCCGGAGAGTGCTTCTCGGGCCGCGAACTGTAACTTGCAGGTACCTCTCAGGTATCCATGTCCAACGAAAGCCCCCAGACCAAAATTGAGAGGGGCTGCTTGGGGGCCCCCGGGGGACCCTTCAGGCCAGCTAGGTCTTTGGGTCCTGGCTCCTTCGCTTTGGGAGCTGTTGCTGCAGTTGGGCATGTTGGCCGGAGAGTGCTTCTCGGGCCGCGAACTGCAACCTTGCAGGTAGCTCCCAGGTTCCATGCCCAACGAAAGCCCCCAGACTCAAATTGAGAGGGGCTGTTTGGGGGCCCCCTGGGGACTCTTCAGGCCAGCTAGGTCTTTGGCTCCTGGCTCCTTTGGTTTGGGAGCTGTTGCTGGACGTTGGGCATGTTGACCGGAGAGTGCTTCTCGGGCTGCGAACTGCAACCTTGCAGGTACCTCCCATGTCCCAGGCCCAACGAAAGGCCCCAGACCCAAATTGAGAGGGGCTGTTTGGGGGCCCCTTGGGACCCCTTCAGGCCAGCTAGGTCTTTGGGTCCTGGCTCCTTTGGTTTGGGAGCTGTTGCTGCAGTTGGGCATGTTGGCCGGAGAGTGCTTCTCGGGCTGCGAACTGCAACCTTGCAGGTACCTCCCAGGTCCCCGGCCCAACGAAAGCCCCCAGACCCAAATGGAGAGGGGCTGCTTGGGGGCCCCCTGGGGGCCCTTCAGGCCAGCTAGGTCTTTGGGTCCTGGTTCCTTCGGTTTGGGAGCTGTTGCTGCAGTTTGGCATGTTGGCCGGAAAGTGCTTCTCGGGCCGCAAACTGCAACCTTGCAGGCACTTCCCATGTCCCCGGCCCAACGAAAGCCCCCAGACCAAAATTTAGAGGGGCTGCTTGCGGGCCCCCGGGGACCCTTCAGGCCAGCTAGGTCTTTGGGTCCTGGCTCCTTCGGTTTGGGAGATGTTGCTGGACGTTGGGCATGTTGGCCGGAGAGTGCTTCTTGGGCCGCGAACTGCAACCTTGCAGGAATCTCCCTGGTTCCATGCCCAACGAAAGCCCCCAGACCCAAATTGAGAGGGGCTGCTTGGGGGCCCCCTGGGGGCCCTTCAGGCCAGCTAGGTCTTTGGGTCCTGGCTCCTTCGGTTTGGGAGCTGTTGCTGCAGTTGGGCATGTTGGCCGGAGAGTGCTTCTCGGGCCGCGAACTGCAACCTTGCATGAATCTCCCAGGTTCCCCGCCCAATGAAAGCCCCCAGACCCAAATGGAGAGGGACTGCTTGGGGACCCCCTGGGGGCACTTCAGGCCAGCTAGGTCTTTGGGTCCTGGCTCCTTCGGTTTGGGAGCTGTTGCTGCAGTTGGGCATGTTGGCCGGAGAGTGCTTCTCGGGCCGCGAACTGTAACCTTGCAGGTACCTCTCAGGTATACATGCCCAACGAAAGCCCCCAGACCCAAATTGAGAGGGGCTGCTTAGGGGCCCCATGGGGGCCCTTCAGGCCAGCTAGGTCTTTGGGTCCTGGCTCCTTCGGTTTGGGAGCTGTTGCTGCAGTTGGGCATGTTGGCCGGAGAGTGCTTCTCGGGCCGCGAACTGCAACCTTGCAGGAATCTCCCAGGTTCCCCGCCCAACGAAAGCCCCCAGACCCAAATGGAGAGGGGCTGCTTCGGGGCCCCCTGGGGGCCCTTCAGGCCAGCTAGGTCTTTGGGTCCTGTCTCCTTCGGTTTGGGAGCTGTTGCTGCAGTTGGGCATGTTGTCCGGAGAGTGCTTCTCGGGCCGCGAACTGTAACTTGCAGGTACCTCTCAGGTATCCATGCCCAACGAAAGCCCCCAGACCAAAATTGAGAGTGGCTGCTTGGGGGCCCCCGGGGGACCCTTCAGGCCAGCTAGGTCTTTGGGTCCTGGCTCCTTCGCTTTGGGAGCTGTTGCTGCAGTTGGGCATGTTGGCCGGAGAGTGCTTCTCGGGCCGCGAACTGCAACCTTGCAGGTAGCTCCCAGGTTCCATGCCCAACGAAAGCCCCCAGACTCAAATTGAGAGGGGCTGTTTGGGGGCCCCCTGGGGACTCTTCAGGCCAGCTAGGTCTTTGGCTCCTGGCTCCTTTGGTTTGGGAGCTGTTGCTGGACGTTGGGCATGTTGACCGGAGAGTGCTTCTCGGGCTGCGAACTGCAACCTTGCAGGTACCTCCCATGTCCCAGGCCCAACGAAAGGCCCCAGACCCAAATTGAGAGGGGCTGTTTGGGGGCCCCTTGGGACCCCTTCAGGCCAGCTAGGTCTTTGGGTCCTGGCTCCTTCGGTTTGGGAGCTGTTGCTGCAGTTGGACATGTTGGCCGGAGAGTGCTTCTCGGGCCGCGAACTGCAACCTTGCAGGTACCTCCCAGGTTCCATGCCCAACGAAAGCCCCCAGACCCAAATGGAGAGGGGCTGTTTGGGGGCCCCCAGGGGGCCCTTCAGGCCAGCTAGGTCTTTGGGTCCTGGCTCCTTCGGTTTGGGAGCTGTTGCTGCAGTTGGGCATGTTGTCCGGAGAGTGCTTCTTGGGCCGCGAACTGCAACCTTGCAGGTACCTCCCAGGTCCACGGCCAAAGGAAAGCCCCCAGACCCAAATTGAGAGGGGCTGCTTGGGGGCCCCCTGGGGGCCCTTCAGGCCAGCTAGGTCTTTGGGTCCTGGCTCCTTTGGTTTGGGAGCTGTTGCTGGACGTTGGGCATGTTGGCCGGAGAGTGCTTCTCGGGCTGCGAACTGCAACCTTGCAGGTACCTCCCAGGTCCCCGGCCCAACGAAAGCCCCCAGACCCAAATGGAGAGGGGCTGCTTGGGGGCCCCCTGGGGGCCCTTCAGGCCAGCTAGGTCTTTGGGTCCTGGTTCCTTCGGTTTGGGAGCTGTTGCTGCAGTTTGGCATGTTGGCCGGAAAGTGCTTCTCGGGCCGCGAACTGCAACCTTGCAGGCACTTCCCATGTCCCCGGCCCAACGAAAGCCCCCAGACCAAAATTTAGAGGGGCTGCTTGCGGGCCCCCGGGGACCCTTCAGGCCAGCTAGGTCTTTGGGTCCTGGCTCCTTCGGTTTGGGAGCTGTTGCTGGACGTTGGGCATGTTGGCCGGAGAGTGCTTCTCGGGCCGCGAACTGCAACCTTGCAGGTAGCTCCCAGGATCCCGGCCCAACGAAAGCCCCCAGACCCAAATTGAGAGGGGCTGTTTGGGGGCCCCCTGGGGGCCCTTCAGGCCAGCTAGGTCTTTGGGTCCTGGCTCCTTCGGTTTGGGAGCTGTTGCTGCAGTTGGACATGTTGGCCGGAGAGTGCTTCTCGGGCCGCGAACTGCAACCTTGCAAGTAGCTCCCAGGTTCCCGGCCCAAGGAAAGCCCCCAGACCCAAATGGAGAGGGGCTGTTTGGGGGCCCCCTTGGGCCCCTTCAGGACAGCTAGGTCTTTGGGTACTGGCTCCTTCGGTTTGGGAGCTGTTGCTGGACGTTGGGCATGTTGGCCGGAGAGTGCTTCTCGGGCTGCGAACTGCAACCTTTCAGGTAGCTCCCAGGTTCCCGGCCCAACGAAAGCCCCCAGACCCAAATGGAGAGGGGCTGTTTGGGGGCCACCAGGGGACCCTTCAGGCCAGCTAGGTCTTTGGGTCCTGGCTCCTTCGGTTTGGGAGCTGTTGCTGGACGTTGGGCATGTTGGCCGGAGAGTGCTTCTCGGGCCGCGAACTGCAACCTTGCAGGTACCTCCCAGGTTCCATGCCCAACGAAAGCCCCCAGACCCAAATTGAGAGGGGCTGCTTGGGTGCCCCCTGGGTGCCCTTCAGGCCAGCTAGGTCTTTGGGTCCTGGCTCCTTCGGTTTGGGAGCTGTTGCTGCAGTTGGGCATGTTGTCCGGAGAGTGCTTCTCGGGCCGCGAACTGCAACCTTGCAGGTACCTCCCAGGTCCACGGCCAAAGGAAAGCCCCCAGACCCAAATGGAGAGGGGCTGCTTGGGGGCCCCCTGGGGGCCCTTCAGGCCAGCTAGGTCTTTGGGTCCTGGCTCCTTTGGTTTGGGAGCTGTTGCTGCAGTTGGGCATGTTGGCCGGAGAGTGCTTCTCGGGCTGCGAACTGCAACCTTGCAGGTACCTCCCAGGTCCCCGGCCCAACGAAAGCCCCCAGACCCAAATGGAGAGGGGCTGCTTGGGTGCCCCCTGGGTGCCCTTCAGGCCAGCTAGGTCTTTGGGTCCTGGCTCCTTCGGTTTGGGAGCTGTTGCTGCAGTTGGGCATGTTGGCCGGAGAGTGCTTCTCGGGCCGCGAACTGCAACCTTGCAGGTACCTCCCAGGTCCACGGCCAAAGGAAAGCCCCCAGACCAAAATTGAGAGGGGCTGCTTGGGGGCCCCCTGGGGGCCCTTCAGGCCAGCTAGGTCTTTGGGTCCTGGTTCCTTCGGTTTGGGAGCTGTTGCTGCAGTTTGGCATGTTGGCCGGAAAGTGCTTCTCGGGCCGCGAACTGCAACCTTGCAGGCACTTCCCATGTCCCAGGCCCAACGAAAGCCCCCAGACCAAAATTTAGAGGGGCTGCTTGCGGGCCCCCGGGGACCCTTCAGGCCAGCTAGGTCTTTGGGTCCTGGCTCCTTCGGTTTGGGAGATGTTGCTGGACGTTGGGCATGTTGGCCGGAGAGTGCTTCTTGGGCCGCGAACTGCAACCTTGCAGGATTCTCCCAGGTTCCATGCCCAACGAAAGCCCCCAGACCCAAATTGAGAGGGGCTGCTTGGGGGCCCCCTGGGGGCCCTTCAGGCCAGCTAGGTCTTTGGGTCCTGGCTCCTTCGGTTTGGGAGCTGTTGCTGCAGTTGGGCATGTTGGCCGGAGAGTGCTTCTCGGGCCGCGAACTGCAACCTTGCAAGTAGCTCCCAGGTTCCCGGCCCAAGGAAAGCCCCCAGACCCAAATGGAGAGGGGCTGTTTGGGGGCCCCCTTGGGCCCCTTCAGGCCAGCTAGGTCTTTGGGTCCTGGCTCCTTCGGTTTGGGAGCTGTTGCTGGACGTTGGGCATGTTGGCCGGAGAGTGCTTCTCGGGCTGCGAACTGCAACCTTGCAGGTACCTCCCAGGTTCCCGGCCCAACGAAAGCCCCCAGACCCAAATGGAGAGGGGCTGTTTGGGGGCCCCCAGGGGGCCCTTCAGGCCAGCTAGGTCTTTGGGTCCTGGCTCCTTCGGTTTGGGAGCTGTTGCTGGACGTTGGGCATGTTGGCCGGAGAGTGCTTCTCTGGCCGCGAACTGCAACCTTGCAGGTACCTCCCAGGTTCCATGCCCAACGAAAGCCCCCAGACCCAAATTGAGAGGGGCTGCTTGGGGGCCCCCTGGGGGCCCTTCAGGCCAGCTAGGTCTTTGGGTCCTGGCTCCTTTGGTTTGGGAGCTGTTGCTGCAGTTGGGCATGTTGGCCGGAGAGTGCTTCTCGGGCTGCGAACTGCAACCTTGCAGGTACCTCCCAGGTCCCCGGCCCAACGAAAGCCCCCAGACCCAAATGGAGAGGGGCTGCTTGGGGGCCCCCTGGGGGCCCTTCAGGCCAGCTAGGTCTTTGGGTCCTGGTTCCTTCGGTTTGGGAGCTGTTGCTGCAGTTTGGCATGTTGGCCGGAAAGTGCTTCTCGGGCCGCAAACTGCAACCTTGCAGGCACTTCCCATGTCCCCGGCCCAACGAAAGCCCCCAGACCCAAATGGAGAGGGGCTGCTTGGGGGCCCCCTGGGGGCCCTTCAGGCCAGCTAGGTCTTTGGGTCCTGGTTCCTTCGGTTTGGGAGCTGTTGCTGCAGTTTGGCATGTTGGCCGGAAAGTGCTTCTCGGGCCGCGAACTGCAACCTTGCAGGCACTTCCCATGTCCCCGGCCCAACGAAAGCCCCCAGACCAAAATTTAGAGGGGCTGCTTGCGGGCCCCCGGGGACCCTTCAGGCCAGCTAGGTCTTTGGGTCCTGGCTCCTTCGGTTTGGGAGATGTTGCTGGACGTTGGGCATGTTGGCCGGAGAGTGCTTCTTGGGCCGCGAACTGCAACCTTGCAGGAATCTCCCTGGTTCCATGCCCAACGAAAGCCCCCAGACCCAAATTGAGAGGGGCTGCTTGGGGGCCCCCTGGGGGCCCTTCAGGCCAGCTAGGTCTTTGGGTCCTGGCTCCTTCGGTTTGGGAGCTGTTGCTGCAGTTGGGCATGTTGGCCGGAGAGTGCTTCTCGGGCCGCGAACTGCAACCTTGCATGAATCTCCCAGGTTCCCCGCCCAATGAAAGCCCCCAGACCCAAATGGAGAGGGACTGCTTGGGGACCCCCTGGGGGCACTTCAGGCCAGCTAGGTCTTTGGGTCCTGGCTCCTTCGGTTTGGGAGCTGTTGCTGCAGTTGGGCATGTTGGCCGGAGAGTGCTTCTCGGGCCGCGAACTGTAACCTTGCAGGTACCTCTCAGGTATACATGCCCAACGAAAGCCCCCAGACCCAAATTGAGAGGGGCTGCTTAGGGGCCCCCTGGGGCCCCTTCAGGCCAGCTAGGTCTTTGGGTCCTGGCTCCTTCGGTTTGGGAGCTGTTGCTGCAGTTGGGCATGTTGGCCGGAGAGTGCTTCTCGGGCCGCGAACTGCAACCTTGCAGGAATCTCCCAGGTTCCCCGCCCAACGAAAGCCCCCAGACCCAAATGGAGAGGGGCTGCTTGGGGGCCCCCTGGGGGCCCTTCAGGCCAGCTAGGTCTTTGGGTCCTGGCTCCTTCGGTTTGGGAGCTGTTGCTGCAGTTGGGCATGTTGTCCGGAGAGTGCTTCTCGGGCCGCGAACTGTAACTTGCAGGTACCTCTCAGGTATCCATGTCCAACGAAAGCCCCCAGACCAAAATTGAGAGGGGCTGCTTGGGGGCCCCCGGGGGACCCTTCAGGCCAGCTAGGTCTTTGGGTCCTGGCTCCTTCGCTTTGGGAGCTGTTGCTGCAGTTGGGCATGTTGGCCGGAGAGTGCTTCTCGGGCCGCGAACTGCAACCTTGCAGGTAGCTCCCAGGTTCCATGCCCAACGAAAGCCCCCAGACTCAAATTGAGAGGGGCTGTTTGGGGGCCCCCTGGGGACTCTTCAGGCCAGCTAGGTCTTTGGCTCCTGGCTCCTTTGGTTTGGGAGCTGTTGCTGGACGTTGGGCATGTTGACCGGAGAGTGCTTCTCGGGCTGCGAACTGCAACCTTGCAGGTACCTCCCATGTCCCAGGCCCAACGAAAGGCCCCAGACCCAAATTGAGAGGGGCTGTTTGGGGGCCCCTTGGGACCCCTTCAGGCCAGCTAGGTCTTTGGGTCCTGGCTCCTTCGGTTTGGGAGCTGTTGCTGCAGTTGGACATGTTGGCCGGAGAGTGCTTCTCGGGCCGCGAACTGCAACCTTGCAGGTACCTCCCAGGTTCCATGCCCAACGAAAGCCCCCAGACCCAAATGGAGAGGGGCTGTTTGGGGGCCCCCAGGGGGCCCTTCAGGCCAGCTAGGTCTTTGGGTCCTGGCTCCTTCGGTTTGGGAGCTGTTGCTGCAGTTGGGCATGTTGTCCGGAGAGTGCTTCTCGGGCCGCGAACTGCAACCTTGCAGGTACCTCCCAGGTCCACGGCCAAAGGAAAGCCCCCAGACCCAAATTGAGAGGGGCTGCTTGGGGGCCCCATGGGGGCCCTTCAGGCCAGCTAGGTCTTTGGGTCCTGGCTCCTTTGGTTTGGGAGCTGTTGCTGCAGTTGTGCATGTTGGCCGGAGAGTGCTTCTCGGGCTGCGAACTGCAACCTTGCAGGTACCTCCCAGGTCCCCGGCCCAACGAAAGCCCCCAGACCAAAATTGAGAGGGGCTGCTTGGGGGCCCCCTGGGGGCCCTTCAGGCCAGCTAGGTCTTTGGGTCCTGGTTCCTTCGGTTTGGGAGCTGTTGCTGCAGTTTGGCATGTTGGCCGGAAAGTGCTTCTCGGGCCGCGAACTGCAACCTTGCAGGCACTTCCCATGTCCCCGGCCCAACGAAAGCCCCCAGACCAAAATTTAGAGGGGCTGCTTGCGGGCCCCCGGGGACCCTTCAGGCCAGCTAGGTCTTTGGGTCCTGGCTCCTTCGGTTTGGGAGCTGTTGCTGGACGTTGGGCATGTTGGCCGGAGAGTGCTTCTCGGGCCGCGAACTGCAACCTTGCAGGTAGCTCCCAGGATCCCGGCCCAACGAAAGCCCCCAGACCCAAATTGAGAGGGGCTGTTTGGGGGCCCCCTGGGGGCCCTTCAGGCCAGCTAGGTCTTTGGGTCCTGGCTCCTTCGGTTTGGGAGCTGTTGCTGCAGTTGGACATGTTGGCCGGAGAGTGCTTCTCGGGCCGCGAACTGCAACCTTGCAAGTAGCTCCCAGGTTCCCGGCCCAAGGAAAGCCCCCAGACCCAAATGGAGAGGGGCTGTTTGGGGGCCCCCTTGGGCCCCTTCAGGCCAGCTAGGTCTTTGGGTACTGGCTCCTTCGGTTTGGGAGCTGTTGCTGGACGTTGGGCATGTTGGCCGGAGAGTGCTTCTCGGGCTGCGAACTGCAACCTTTCAGGTAGCTCCCAGGTTCCCGGCCCAACGAAAGCCCCCAGACCCAAATGGAGAGGGGCTGTTTGGGGGCCCCCAGGGGGCCCTTCAGGCCAGCTAGGTCTTTGGGTCCTGGCTCCTTCGGTTTGGGAGCTGTTGCTGGACGTTGGGCATGTTGGCCGGAGAGTGCTTCTCGGGCCGCGAACTGCAACCTTGCAGGTACCTCCCAGGTTCCATGCCCAACGAAAGCCCCCAGACCCAAATTGAGAGGGGCTGCTTGGGTGCCCCCTGGGTGCCCTTCAGGCCAGCTAGGTCTTTGGGTCCTGGCTCCTTCGGTTTGGGAGCTGTTGCTGCAGTTGGGCATGTTGGCCAGAGAGTGCTTCTCGGGCCGCGAACTGCAACCTTGCAGGTACCTCCCAGGTCCACGGCCAAAGGAAAGCCCCCAGACCCAAATGGAGAGGGGCTGCTTGGGGGCCCCCTGGGGGCCCTTCAGGCCAGCTAGGTCTGTGGGTCCTGGCTCCTTTGGTTTGGGAGCTGTTGCTGCAGTTGGGCATGTTGGCCGGAGAGTGCTTCTCGGGCCGCGAACTGCAACCTTGCAAGTAGCTCCCAGGTTCCCGGCCCAAGGAAAGCCCCCAGACCCAAATGGAGAGGGGCTGTTTGGGGGCCCCCTTGGGCCCCTTCAGGCCAGCTAGGTCTTTGGGTACTGGCTCCTTCGGTTTGGGAGCTGTTGCTGGACGTTGGGCATGTTGGCCGGAGAGTGCTTCTCGGGCTGCGAACTGCAACCTTTCAGGTAGCTCCCAGGTTCCCGGCCCAACGAAAGCCCCCAGACCCAAATGGAGAGGGGCTGTTTGGGGGCCCCCAGGGGGCCCTTCAGGCCAGCTAGGTCTTTGGGTCCTGGCTCCTTCGGTTTGGGAGCTGTTGCTGGACGTTGGGCATGTTGGCCGGAGAGTGCTTCTCGGGCCGCGAACTGCAACCTTGCAGGTACCTCCCAGGTTCCATGCCCAACGAAAGCCCCCAGACCCAAATTGAGAGGGGCTGCTTGGGTGCCCCCTGGGTGCCCTTCAGGCCAGCTAGGTCTTTGGGTCCTGGCTCCTTCGGTTTGGGAGCTGTTGCTGCAGTTGGGCATGTTGGCCAGAGAGTGCTTCTCGGGCCGCGAACTGCAACCTTGCAGGTACCTCCCAGGTCCACGGCCAAAGGAAAGCCCCCAGACCCAAATGGAGAGGGGCTGCTTGGGGGCCCCCTGGGGGCCCTTCAGGCCAGCTAGGTCTGTGGGTCCTGGCTCCTTTGGTTTGGGAGCTGTTGCTGCAGTTGGGCATGTTGGCCGGAGAGTGCTTCTCGGGCTGCGAACTGCAACCTTGCAGGTACCTCCCAGGTCCCCGGCCCAACGAAAGCCCCCAGACCCAAATGGAGAGGGGCTGCTTGGGTGCCCCCTGGGTGCCCTTCAGGCCAGCTAGGTCTTTGGGTCCTGGCTCCTTCGGTTTGGGAGCTGTTGCTGCAGTTGGGCATGTTGGCCGCAGAGTGCTTCTCGGGCCGCGAACTGCAACCTTGCAGGTACCTCCCAGGTCCACGGCCAAAGGAAAGCCCCCAGACCAAAATTGAGAGGGGCTGCTTGGGGGCCCCCTGGGGGCCCTTCAGGCCAGCTAGGTCTTTGGGTCCTGGTTCCTTCGGTTTGGGAGCTGTTGCTGCAGTTTGGCATGTTGGCCGGAAAGTGCTTCTCGGGCCGCGAACTGCAACCTTGCAGGCTCTTCCCATGTCCCAGGCCGAACGAAAGCCCCCAGACCAAAATTTAGAGGGGCTGCTTGCGGGCCCCCGGGGACCCTTCAGGCCAGCTAGGTCTTTGGGTCCTGGCTCCTTCGGTTTGGGAGATGTTGCTGGACGTTGGGCATGTTGGCCGGAGAGTGCTTCTTGGGCCGCGAACTGCAACCTTGCAGGAATCTCCCAGGTTCCATGCCCAACGAAAGCCCCCAGACCCAAATGGAGAGGGGCTGTTTTGGGGCCCCCTGGGGGCCCTTCAGGCCAGCTAGGTCTTTGGGTCCTGGCTCCTTCGGTTTGGGAGCTGTTGCTGCAGTTGGGCATGTTGGCCGGAGAGTGCTTCTCGGGCCGCGAACTGCAACCTTGCATGAATCTCCCAGGTTCCCCGCCCAATGAAAGCCCCCAGACCCAAATGGAGAGGGACTGCTTGGGGACCCCCTGGGGGCACTTCAGGCCAGCTAGGTCTTTGGGTCCTGGCTCCTTCGGTTTGGGAGCTGTTGCTGCAGTTGGGCATGTTGGCCGGAGAGTGCTTCTCGGGCCGCGAACTGTAACCTTGCATGTACCTCTCAGGTATACATGCCCAACGAAAGCCCCCAGACCCAAATTGAGAGGGGCTGCTTAGGGGCCCCATGGGGGCCCTTCAGGCCAGCTAGGTCTTTGGGTCCTGGCTCCTTCGGTTTGGGAGCTGTTGCTGCAGTTGGGCATGTTGGCCGGAGAGTGCTTCTCGGGCCGCGAACTGCAACCTTGCAGGCACTTCCCATGTCCCAGGCCCAACGAAAGCCCCCAGACCAAAATTTAGAGGGGCTGCTTGCGGGCCCCCGGGGACCCTTCAGGCCAGCTAGGTCTTTGGGTCCTGGCTCCTTCGGTTTGGGAGCTGTTGCTGGACGTTGGGCATGTTGGCCGGAGAGTGCTTCTCGGGCCGCCAACTGCAACCTTGCAGGTACCTCCCAGGATCACAGGCCCAACGAAAGCCCCCAGACACAAATTGAGAGGGGCTGCTTGGGGGCCCCCTTGGGACCCTTCAGGCCAGCTAGGTCTTTGGGTCCTGGCTCCATCGGTTTGGGAGCTGTTGCTGGACGTTGGGCATGTTGGCCGGAGAGTGCTTCTCGGGCCGCGAACTGCAACCTTGCATGTACCTCTCAGGTATCCATGCCCAACGAAAGCCCCCAGACCCAAATTGAGAGGAGCTGCATGGGGGCCCCCTGGGGACCCTTCAGGCCAGCTAGGTCTTTGGGTCCTGGCTCCTTCGGTTTGGGAGCTGTTGCTGCAGTTGGGCATGTTGGCCGGAGAGTGCTTCTCGGGCCGCGAACTGCAACCTTGCAGGTAGCTCCCAGGTTCCCGGCCCAACGAAAGCCCCCAGACCCAAATTGAGAGGGGCTGTTTGGGGGCCCCCTGGGGGCCCTCCAGGCCAGCTAGGTCTTTGGGTCCTGGCTCCTTCGGTTTGGGAGCTGTTGCTGCAGTTGGACATGTTGGCCGGAGAGTGCTTCTCGGGCCGCGAACTGCAACCTTGCAGGAATCTCCCAGGTTCCCGGCCCAAAGAAAGCCCCCAGACCCAAATGGAGAGGGGCTGTTTGGGGGCCCCCAGGGGGCCCTTCAGGCCAGCTAGGTCTTTGGGTCCTGGCTCCTTCGGTTTGGGAGCTGTTGCTGGACGTTGGGCATGTTGGCCGGAGAGTGCTTCTCGGGCCGCGAACTGCAACCTTGCATGAATCTCCCAGGTTCCCCGCCCAACGAAAGCCCCCAGACCCAAATTGAGAGGGACTGCTTGGGGGCCCCCTGGGTGCCCTTCAGGCCAGCTAGGTCTTTGGGTCCTGGCTCCTTCGGTTTGGGAGCTGTTGCTGCAGTTGGGCATGTTGGCCGGAGAGTGCTTCTCGGGCCGCGAACTGCAACCTTGCAGGTACCTCCCAGGTTCCATGCCCAACGAAAGCCCCCAGACCCAAATTGAGAGGGACTGCTTAGGGGCCCCCTGGGGGCCCTTCAGGCCAGCTAGGTCTTTGGGTCCTGGCTCCTTCGCTTTGGGAGCTGTTGCTGCAGTTGGGCATGTTGGCCGGAGAGTGCTTCTCGGGCCGCGAACTGCAACCTTGCAGGAATCTCCCAGGTTCCCCGCCCAACGAAAGCCCCCAGACCCAAATGGAGAGGGGCTGCTTGGGGGCCCCCTGGGGGCACTTCAGGCCAGCTAGGTCTTTGGGTCCTGGCTCCTTCGGTTTGGGAGCTGTTGCTGCAGTTGGGCATGTTGGCCGGAGAGTGCTTCTCGGGCCGCGAACTGCAACCTTGCAGGTAGCTCCCAGGTTCCCGGCCCAACGAAAGCCCCCAGACCCAAATTGAGAGGGGCTGTTTGGGGGCCCCCTGGGGGCCCTTCAGGCCAGCTAGGTCTTTGGGTCCTGGCTCCTTCGGTTTGGGAGCTGTTGCTGCAGTTGGACATGTTGGCCGGAGAGTGCTTCTCGGGCCGCGAACTGCAACCTTGCAAGTAGCTCCCAGGTTCCCGGCCCAAGGAAAGCCCCCAGACCGAAATGGAGACGGGCTGTTTGGGGGCCCCCTGGGGCCCCTTCAGGCCAGCTAGGTCTTTGGGTCCTGGCTCCTTCGGTTTGGGAGCTGTTGCTGGACGTTGGGCATGTTGGCCGGAGAGTGCTTCTCGGGCCGCGAACTGCAACCTTGCAGGTAGCTCCCAGGTTCCCGGCCCAAAGAAAGCCCCCAGACCCAAATGGAGAGGGGCTGTTTGGGGGCCCCCAGGGGGCCCTTCAGGCCAGCTAGGTCTTTGGGTCCTGGCTCCTTCGGTTTGGGAGCTGTTGCTGGACGTTGGGCATGTTGGCCGGAGAGTGCTTCTCGGGCCGCGAACTGCAACCTTGCAGGTACCTCCCAGGTCCACGGCCAAAGGAAAGCCCCCAGACCCAAATGGAGAGGGGCTGCTTGGGGGCCCCCTGGGGGCCCTTCAGGCCAGCTAGGTCTTTGGGTCCTGGCTCCTTTGGTTTGGGAAATGTTGCTGCAGTTGGGCATGTTGGCCGGAGAGTGCTTCTCGGGCTGCGAACTGCAACCTTGCAGGTACCTCCCAGGTTCCCGGCCCAACGAAAGCCCCCAGACCAAAATTGAGAGGGGCTGCTTGGGGGCCCCCTGGGGGCCCTTCAGGCCAGCTAGGTCTTTGGGTCCTGGCTCCTTCGGTTTGGGAGCTGTTGCTGCAGTTTGGCATGTTGGCCGGAAAGTGCTTCTCGGGCCGCGAACTGCAACCTTGCAGGCACTTCCCATGTCCCAGGCCCAACGAAAGCCCCCAGACCAAAATTTAGAGGGGCTGCTTGCGGGCCCCCGGGGACCCTTCAGGCCAGCTAGGTCTTTGGGTCCTGGCTCCTTCGGTTTGGGAGATGTTGCTGCAGTTGGGCATGTTGTCCGGAGAGTGCTTCTCGGGCCGCGAACTGTAACTTGCAGGTACCTCTCAGGTATCCATGCCCAACGAAAGCCCCCAGACCAAAATTGAGAGGGGCTGCTTGGGGGCCCCCGGGGGACCCTTCAGGCCAGCTAGGTCTTTGGGTCCTGGCTCCTTCGCTTTGGGAGCTGTTGCTGCAGTTGGGCATGTTGGCCGGAGAGTGCTTCTCGGGCCGCGAACTGCAACCTTGCAGGTAGCTCCCAGGTTCCATGCCCAACGAAAGCCCCCAGACTCAAATTGAGAGGGGCTGTTTGGGGGCCCCCTGGGGACTCTTCAGGCCAGCTAGGTCTTTGGCTCCTGGCTCCTTTGGTTTGGAGCTGTTGCTGGACGTTGGGCATGTTGACCGGAGAGTGCTTCTCGGGCTGCGAACTGCAACCTTGCAGGTACCTCCCATGTCCCAGGCCCAACGAAAGGCCCCAGACCCAAATTGAGAGGGGCTGTTTGGGGGCCCCTTGGGACCCCTTCAGGCCAGCTAGGTCTTTGGGTCCTGGCTCCTTCGGTTTGGGAGCTGTTGCTGCAGTTGGACATGTTGGCCGGAGAGTGCTTCTCGGGCCGCGAACTGCAACCTTGCAGGTACCTCCCATGTCCCAGGCCCAACGAAAGCCCCCAGACCCAAATTGAGAGGGGCTGTTTGGGGGCCCCCTGGGGGCCCTTCAGGCCAGCTAGGTCTTTGGGTACTGGCTCCTTCGGTTTGGGAGCTGTTGCTGGACGTTGGGCATGTTGACCGGAGAGTGCTTCTCGGGCTGCGAACTGCAACCTTGCAGGTACCTCCCATGTCCCAGGCCCAACGAAAGCCCCCAGACCCAAATTGAGAGGGGCTGCTTGTCGGCCCCCAGGGGGCCCTTCAGGCCAGCTAGGTCTTTGGGTCCTGGCTCCTTCGGTTTGGGAGCTGTTGCTGGACGTTGGGCATATTGACCGGAGAGTGCTTCTCGGGCTGCAAACTGCAACCTTGCAGGTACCTCCCATGTCCCAGGCCCAACGAAAGCCCCCAGACCCAAATTGAGAGGGGCTGTTTGGGGGCCCCCTGGGGGCCCTTCAGGCCAGCTAGGTCTTTGGGTCCTGGCTCCTTCGGTTTGGGAGCTGTTGCTGCAGTTGGGCATGTTGGCCGGAGAGTGCTTCTCGGGCCGCGAACTGCAACCTTGCAGGTAGCTCCCAGGTTCCCGGCCCAAGGAAAGCCCCCAGACCCAAATGGAGAGGGGCTGTTTGGGGGCCCCCTGGGGCCCCTTCAGGCCAGCTAGGTCTTTGGGTCCTGGCTCCTTCGGTTTGGGAGCTGTTGCTGCAGTTGGGCATGTTGGCCGGAGAGTGCTTCTCGGGCCGCGAACTGCAACCTTGCAGGTAGCTCCCAGGTTCCCGGCCCAAGGAAAGCCCCCAGACCCAAATGGAGAGGGGCTGCTTGTGGGCCCCCAGGGGGCCCTTCAGGCCAGCTAGGTCTTTGGGTCCTGGCTCCTTCGGTTTGGGAGCTGTTGCTGCAGTTGGGCATGTTGGCCGGAGAGTGCTTCTCGGGCCGCGAACTGCAACCTTGCATGAATCTCCCAGGTTCCCGGCCCAACGAAAGCCCCCAGACCCAAATGGAGAGGGGCTGTTTGGGGGCCCCCTGGGGCCCCTTCAGGCCAGCTAGGTCTTTGGGTCCTGGCTCCTTCGCTTTGGGAGCTGTTGCTGCAGTTGGGCATGTTGGCCGGAGAGTGCTTCTCGGGCCGCGAACTGCAACCTTGCAGGTAGCTCCCAGGTTCCCGGCCCAACGAAAGCCCCCAGACCCAAATTGAGGGGGGCTGTTTGGGGGCCCCCTGGGGACTCTTCAGGCCAGCTAGGTCTTTGGGTCCTGGCTCCTTCGGTTTGGGAGCTGTTGCTGGACGTTGGGCATGTTGGCCGGAGAGTGCTTCTCGGGCCGCGAACTGCAACCTTGCAGGTAGCTCCCAGTTCACAGGCCCAAAGAAAGCCCCCAGACCCAAATGGAGAGGGGCTGCTTGGGGGCCCCCTGGGGGCCCTTCAGGCCAGCTAGGTCTTTGGGTCCTGGCTCCTTCGGTTTGGGAGCTGTTGCTGGACGTTGGGCATGTTGGCCGGAGAGTGCTTCTCGGGCCGCGAACTGCAACCTTGCATGTACCTCCCAGGTTCCATGCCCAACGAAAGCCCCCAGACCCAAATTGAGAGGGGCTGTTTGGGGGCCCCCTGGGGACTCTTCAGGCCAGCTAGGTCTTTGGGTCCTGGCTCCTTCGGTTTGGGAGCTGTTGCTGGACATTGGGCATGTAGGCCGGAAAGTGCTTCTCGGGCTGCGAACTGCAACCTTGCAGGTACCTCCCAGGTTCCCGGCCCAACGAAAGCCCCCAGACCCAAATTGAGAGGGGCTGCTTGCGGGCCCCCTGGGGACCCTTCAGGCCAGCTATTTCTTTGGGTCTTGGCTCCTTCGCTTTGGGAGCTGTTGCTGCAGTTGGGCATGTTGGCCGGAGAGTGCTTCTCGGGCCGCGAACTGCAACCTTGCAGGTTGCTCCCATGTTCCATGCCCAACGAAAGCCCCCAGACCCAAATTGAGAGGGGCTGCTTGGGTGCCCCCTGGGGGCCCTTCAGGCCAGCTAGGTCTTTGGGTCCTGGCTCCTTCGGTTTGGGAGCTGTTGCTGGACGTTGGGCATGTTGGTCGGAGAGTGCTTCTCGGGCCGTGAACTGCAACCTTGCAGGTAGCTCCCAGGTTCCCGGCCCAAGGAAAGCCCCGAGACCAAAATTGAGAGGGGCTGCTTGCGGTCACCCAGGGGGCACCCAAGCAGTCCCTCTCAATTTGGGTCTGGGGGCTTTCGTTGGGCCTGGGACATGGGAGGTACCTGCAAGGTTGCAGTTCGCAGCCCGAGAAGCACTCTCCGGTCAACATGCCCAACGTCCAGCAACAGCTCCCAAACCGAAGGAGCCAGGACCCAAAGACCTAGCTGGCCTGAAGATTCCCCAGGGGGCACTCAAGCAGCCCCTCTCAATTTGGGTCTGGGGGCTTTCGTTGGGCATGGATACCTGAGAGGTACCTGCAAGGTTGCAGGTCGCAGCCCGAGAAGCACTCTCCGGTCAACATGCCCAACGTCCAGCAACAGCTCCCAAACCGAAGGAGCCAGGACCCAAAGACCTAGCTGGCCTGAAGAGTCTCCAGTGTGCCCCCAAACAGCCCCTCTCAATTTGGGTCTGGGGGCTTTCGTTGGGCCGGGAACCTGGGAGGTACCTGCAAGGTTGCAGTTCGCGGCCCGAGAAGCACTCTCCGGCCAACATGCCCAACTGCAGCAACAGATCCCAAACCGAAGGAGCCAGGACCCAAAGACCTAGCTGGCCTGAAGGGGCCCCAAGGGGCCCCCAAACAGCCCCTCTCAATTTGGGTCTGGGGGCTTTCGTTGGGCCGGGAACCTGGGAGCTACCTGCTTGGTTGCAGTTCACGTACCGAAAAGCACTCTCTGGCCAACATGCCCAACGTCCAGCAACAGCTCCAACACCGAAGGAGCCAGGACCCAAAGACCTAGCTGGCCTGAAGGGCACCCAGGGGGCACCCAAACAGCCCCTCTCCATTTGGGTCTGGGGGCTTTCGTTGGGCCTGGGACCTGGGAGGTACCTGCAAGGTTGCAGTTCGCGGCCCGAGAAGCACTCTCCGGCCAACATGCCCAACTGCAGCAACAGCTCCCAAACCGAAGGAGCCAGGACCCAAAGACCTAGCTGGCCTGAAGGGGTCCCAAGGGGCCCCCAAACAGCCCCTCTCCATTTGGGTCTGGGGGCTTTCGTTGGGCCGGGAACCTGGGAGGTGCCTGCAAGGTTGCAGTTCGCGGCCCAAGAAGCACTCTCCGGCCAACATGCCCAACGTCCAGCAACAGCTCCCAAAGCGAAGGAGCCAGGACCCAAAGACCTAGCTGGCCTGAAGTGTCCCCAGGGGGCCCCCAAGCAGCCCCTCTCCATTTGCGTCTGGGGGCTTTCGTTGGGCATGGAACCTGGGAGGTACCTGCAAGGTTGCAGTTCGCGGCCCGAGAAGCACTCTCCGGCCAACATGCCCAACTGCAGCAACAGCTCCCAAAGCGAAGGAGCCAGGACCCAAAGACCTAGCTGGCCTGAAGGGCCCCCAGGGGGCCCCCAAGCAGCCCATCTCCTTTTGGGTCTGGGGGCTTTCCTTGGGCCGGGAACCTGGGAGCTACCTGCAAGGTTGCAGTTCGCGGCCCGAGAAGCACTCTCCGGCCAACATGCCCAACTGCAGCAACAGCTCCCAAAGCGAAGGAGCCAGGACCCAAAGACCTAGCTGGCCTGAAGGGCCCCCAGGGGGCCCCCAAACAGCCCCTCTCAATTTGGGTCTGGGGGCTTTCGTTGGGCCTGGGACATGGGAGGTACCTGCAAGGTTGCAGTTCGCAGCCCGAGAAGCACTCTCCGGCCAACATGCCCAACTGCAGCAACAGCTCCCAAAGCGAAGGAGCCAGGACCCAAAGACCTAGATGGCCTGAAGGGTCCCCGGGGGCCCGCAAGCAGCCCCTCTCAATTTTGGTCTGGGGGCTTTCGTAGGGCCGGGAATCTGGGAAGTGCCTGCAAGGTTGCAGTTCGCGGCCCGAGAAGCACTCTCCGGCCAACATGTCCATCTGCAGCAACAGCTCCCAAACCGAAGGAGCCAGGACCCAAAGACCTAGCTGGCCTGAAGGGCCCCCAGGGGGCCCCCAAACAGCCCCTCTCAATTTGGGTCTGGGGGTTTACCTTGGGCCGGGAACCTGGGAGCTACCTGCAAGGTTGCAGTTCACGGCCCGAGAAGCACTCTCCGGCCAACATGCCCAACGTCCAGCAACAGCTCCCAAACCGAAGGAGCCAGGACCCAAAGACCTAGCTGGCCTGAAGAGTCCCCAGGGGGCACCCAAACAGCCCCTCTCCATTTGCGTCTGGGGGCTTTCGTTGGGCATGGAACCTGGGAGCAACCTGCAAGGTTGCAGTTCACGGCCCGAGAAGCACTCTCCGGTCAACATGCCCATCGTCCAGGGACAGCTCCCAAAGCGAAGGAGCCAGGACCCAAAGACCTAGCTGGCCTGAAGGGTCCCCAGGGGGCACCCAAGCAGCCCCTCTCCATTTGGGTCTGGGGGCTTTCGTTGGCCCGGGAACCTGGGAGGTACATGCAAGGTTGCAGTTCGCGGCCCGAGAAGCACTCTCCGGCCAACATGTCCAACTGCAGCAACAGCTCCCAAACCGAAGGAGCCAGGACCCAAAGACCTAGCTGGCCTGAAGGGCCCCCAGGGGGCCCCCAAACAGCCCCTCTCAATTTGGGTCTGGGGGCTTTCCTTGGGCCGGGAACCTGGGAGCTACCTGCAAGGTTGCAGTTCACGGCCCGAGAAGCACTCTCCGACCAACATGTCCAACGTCCAGCAACAGCTCCCAAACCGAAGGAGCCAGGACCCAAAGACCTAGCTGGCCTGAAGAGTCCCCACAGGGCACCCAAACAGCCCCTGTCCATTTGGGTCTGGGGGCTTTCGTTGGGCATGGAACCTGGGAGGTACCTGCAAGGTTGCAGTTCGCGGCCCGAGAAGCACTCTCCGGCCAACATGCCCAACTGCAGCAACAGCTCCCAAACCGAAGGAGCCAGGACCCAAAGACCTAGCTGGCCTGAAGGGTCCCCGGGGGCCCGCAAGCAGCCCCTCTCAATTTTGGTCTGGGGGCTTTCGTTGGCCCGGGAACCTGGGAAGTGCCTGCAAGGTTGCAGTTCGCGGCCCGAGAAGCACTCTCCGGCCAACATGCACAACTGCAGCAACAGCTCCCAAACCGAAGGAGCCAGGACCCAAAGACCTAGCTGGCCTGAAGGGCCCCCAGGTGGCCCCCAAGCAGCCCCTCTCAATTTGGTTCTGGGGGCTTTCCTTGGGCCGGGAACCTGGGAGTTACCTGCAAGGTTGCAGTTCACGGCCCGAGAAGCACTCTCCGACCAACATGTCCAACGTCCAGCAACAGCTCCCAAACCGAAGGAGCCAGGACCCAAAGACCTAGCTGGCCTGAAGAGTCCCCACAGGGCACCCAAACAGCCCCTCTCCATTTGGGTCTGGGGGCTTTCGTTGGGCCGGGAACCTGGGAGCTACCTGCAAGGTTGCAGTTCACGGCCCGAGAAGCACTCTCCGGTCAACATGCCCATCGTCCAGCAACAGCTCCCAAACTGAAGGAGCCAGGACCCAAAGACGTAGCTGGCCTGAAGGGCACCCAGGGGGCACCCAAGCAGCCCCTCTCCATTTGGGTCTGGGGGCTTTCGTTGGGCCGGCAACCTGGGAGCTACCTGCAAGGTTGCAGTTCGCGGCCCGAGAAGCACTCTCCGGCCAACATGCCAAACTGCAGCAACAGCTCCCAAACCGAAGGAGCCAGGACCCAAAGACCTAGCTGGCCTGAAGGGCCCCCAGGGGGCACCCAAGCAGCCCCTCTCCATTTGGGTCTGGGGTCTTTCGTTGGGCCGGGAACCTGGGAGCTACCTGCAAGGTTGCAGTTCGCGGCCCGAGAAGCACTCTCCGGCCAACATGCCCAACTGCAGCAACAGCTCCCAAACCGAAGGAGCCAGGACCCAAAGACCTAGCTGGCCTGAAGGGGCCCCAGGGGGCACCCAAGCAGCCCCTCTCCATTTGGGTCTGGGGGCTTTCGTTGGGCCTGGGACATGGGAGGTACCTGCAAGGTTGCAGTTCGCGGCCCGAGAAGCACTCTCCAGCCAACATGCCAAACTGCAGCAACAGCTCCCAAACCGAAGGAGCCAGGACCCAAAGACCTAGCTGGCCTGAAGGGCCCCTAGGGGGCCCCCAAACAGCCCCTCTCCATTTGGGTCTGGGCGCTTTCGTTGGGCATGGAACCTGGGAGGTACCTGCAAGGTTGCAGTTCGCAGCCCGAGAAGCACTCTCCGGTCAACATGCCCAACGTCCAGCAACAGCTCCCAAACCGAAGGAGCCAGGACCCAAAGACCTAGCTGGCCTGAAGGGGTCCCAAGGGGCCCCCAAACAGCCCCTCTCAATTTGGGTCTGGGGGCTTTCGTTGGCCCGGGAACCTGGGAGGTACCTGCAAGGTTGCAGTTCGCAGCCCGAGAAGCACTTTCCGGCCTACATGCCCAACGTCCAGCAACAGCTCCCAAACCGAAGGAGCCAGGACCCAAAGACCTAGCTGGCCTGAAGGGTCCCCAGGGGGCCCCCAAGCAGCCCCTCTCAATTTGGGTCTGGGGGCTTTCATTGGGTTTGGGACATGGGAGGTACCTGCAAGGTTGCAGTTCGCAGCCCGAGAAGCACTCTCCGGTCAACATGCCCAACGTCCAGCAACAGCTCCCAAACCGAAGGAGCCAGGACCCAAAGACCTAGCTGGCCTGAAGGGGTCCCAAGGGGCCCCCAAACAGCCCCTCTCCATTTGGGTCTGGGGGCTTTCGTTGGGCATGGAACCTGGGAGCTACCTGCAAGGTTGCAGTTCGCGGCCCGAGAAGCACTCTCCGGCCAACATGCCCAACTGCAGCAACAGCTCCCAAAGCGAAGGAGCCAGGACCCAAAGACCTAGCTGGCCTGAAGGGTCCCCGGGGGCCCGCAAACAGCCCCCTCAATTTTGGTCTGGGGGCTTTCGTTGGGCCGGGAACCTGGGAAGTGCCTGAAAGGTTGCAGTTCGCGGCCCGAGAAGCACTCTCCGGCCAACATGCCCAACTGCAGCAACAGCTCCCAAACCGAAGGAGCCAGGAGCCAAAGACCTAGCTGGCCTGAAGGGCCCCCAGAGGGCCCCCAAGCAGCCCCTCTCAATTTGGGTCTGGGGGCTTTCCTTGGGCCGGGAACCTGGGAGCTACCTGCAAGGTTGCAGTTCACGGCCCGAGAAGCACTCTCCGACCAACATGCCCAACGTCCAGCAACAGCTCCCAAACCGAAGGAGCCAGGACCCAAAGACCTAGCTGGCCTGAAGAGTCCCAACAGGGCACCCAAACAGCCCCTCTCCATTTGGGTCTGGGGGCTTTCGTTGGGCCGGGAACCTGGGAGCTACCTGCAAGGTTGCAGTTCACGGCCCGAGAAGCACTCTCCTGTCAACATGCCCATCGTCCAGCAACAGCTCCCAAAGCGAAGGAGCCAGGACCCAAAGAAATAGCTGGCCTGAAGGGCTCCCAGGGGGCACCCAAGCAGCCCCTCTCCATTTGGGTCTGGGGGCTTTCGTTGGGCATGGAACCTGGGAGGTACCTGCAAGGTTGCAGTTCGCGGCCCGAGAAGCACTCTCCGGCCAACATGCCCAACTGCAGCAACAGCTCCCAAACCGAAGGAGCCAGGACCCAAAGACCTAGCTGGCCTGAAGGGCCCCCAGGGGGCCCCCAAGCAGCCCCTCTCCATTTGGGTCTGGGGGCTTTCGTTGGGCCGGGAACCTGGGAGGTACCTGCAAGGTTGCAGTTCACAGCCCGAGAAGCACTCTCCGGCCAACATGCCCAACGTCCAGCAACAGCTCCCAAACCGAAGGAGCCAGGACCCAAAGACCTAGCTGGCCTGAAGGGGCCCCAGGGGTCCCCCAAGCAGCCCCTCTCCATTTGGGTCTGGGGGCTTTCCTTGGGCCGGGAACCTGGGAGCTACCTGCAAGGTTGCAGTTCACGGCCCGAGAAGCACTCTCCGGCCAACATGCCCAACTGCAGCAACAGCTCCCAAACCGAAGGAGCCAGGACCCAAAGACCTAGCTGGCCTGAAGGGCCCCCAGGGGGCCCACAAGCAGCCCCTCTCCATTTGGGTCTGGGGGCTTTCCTTGGGCCTGGGACATGGGAGGTACCTGCAAGGTTGCAGTTCGCAGCCCGAGAAGCACTCTCCGGTCAACATGCCCAACGTCCAGCAACAGCTCCCAAACCGAAGGAGCCAGGACCCAAAGACGTAGCTGGCCTGAAGGGCCCCCAGGGGGCACCCAAGCAGCCCCTCTCCATTTGGGTCTGGGGGCTTTCGTTGGGCCTGGGACATGGGAGGTACCTGCAAGGTTGCAGTTCGCAGCCCGAGAAGCACTCTCCGGTCAACATGCCCAACGTCCAGCAACAGCTCCCAAACCGAAGGAGCCAGGACCCAAAGACCTAGCTGGCCTGATGAGTCCCCAGGGGGCCCCCAAACAGCCCCTCTCAATTTGGGTCTGGGGGCTTTCGTTGGGCATGGAACCTGGGAGGTACCTGCAAGGTTGCAGTTCGCGGCCCGAGAAGCACTCTCCGGCCAACATGCCCAACTGCAGCAACAGCTCCCAAAGCGAAGGAGCCAGGACCCAAAGACCTAGCTGGCCTGAAGGGCCCCCAGGGGGCCCGCAAGCAGCCCCTCTCCATTTGGGTCTGGGGGCTTTCATTGGGTTTGGGACATGGGAGGTACCTGCAAGGTTGCAGTTCGCAGCCCGAGAAGCACTCTCCGGTCAACATGCCCAACGTCCAGCAACAGCTCCCAAACCGAAGGAGCCAGGACCCAAAGACCTAGCTGGCCTGAAGGGGTCCCAAGGGGCCCCCAAACAGCCCCTCTCCATTTGGGTCTGGGGGCTTTCGTTGGGCATGGAACCTGGGAGCTACCTGCAAGGTTGCAGTTCGCGGCCCGAGAAGCACTCTCCGGCCAACATGCCCAACTGCAGCAACAGCTCCCAAAGCGAAGGAGCCAGGACCCAAAGACCTAGCTGGCCTGAAGGGTCCCCGGGGGCCCGCAAACAGCCCCCTCAATTTTGGTCTGGGGGCTTTCGTTGGGCCGGGAACCTGGGAAGTGCCTGAAAGGTTGCAGTTCGCGGCCCGAGAAGCACTCTCCGGCCAACATGCCCAACTGCAGCAACAGCTCCCAAACCGAAGGAGCCAGGAGCCAAAGACCTAGCTGGCCTGAAGGGCCCCCAGAGGGCCCCCAAGCAGCCCCTCTCAATTTGGGTCTGGGGGCTTTCCTTGGGCCGGGAACCTGGGAGCTACCTGCAAGGTTGCAGTTCACGGCCCGAGAAGCACTCTCCGACCAACATGCCCAACGTCCAGCAACAGCTCCCAAACCGAAGGAGCCAGGACCCAAAGACCTAGCTGGCCTGAAGAGTCCCAACAGGGCACCCAAACAGCCCCTCTCCATTTGGGTCTGGGGGCTTTCGTTGGGCCGGGAACCTGGGAGCTACCTGCAAGGTTGCAGTTCACGGCCCGAGAAGCACTCTCCTGTCAACATGCCCATCGTCCAGCAACAGCTCCCAAAGCGAAGGAGCCAGGACCCAAAGAAATAGCTGGCCTGAAGGGCTCCCAGGGGGCACCCAAGCAGCCCCTCTCCATTTGGGTCTGGGGGCTTTCGTTGGGCATGGAACCTGGGAGGTACCTGCAAGGTTGCAGTTCGCGGCCCGAGAAGCACTCTCCGGCCAACATGCCCAACTGCAGCAACAGCTCCCAAACCGAAGGAGCCAGGACCCAAAGACCTAGCTGGCCTGAAGGGCCCCCAGGGGGCCCCCAAGCAGCCCCTCTCCATTTGGGTCTGGGGGCTTTCGTTGGGCCGGGAACCTGGGAGGTACCTGCAAGGTTGCAGTTCACAGCCCGAGAAGCACTCTCCGGCCAACATGCCCAACGTCCAGCAACAGCTCCCAAACCGAAGGAGCCAGGACCCAAAGACCTAGCTGGCCTGAAGGGGCCCCAGGGGTCCCCCAAGCAGCCCCTCTCCATTTGGGTCTGGGGGCTTTCCTTGGGCCGGGAACCTGGGAGCTACCTGCAAGGTTGCAGTTCACGGCCCGAGAAGCACTCTCCGGCCAACATGCCCAACTGCAGCAACAGCTCCCAAACCGAAGGAGCCAGGACCCAAAGACCTAGCTGGCCTGAAGGGCCCCCAGGGGGCCCACAAGCAGCCCCTCTCCATTTGGGTCTGGGGGCTTTCCTTGGGCCTGGGACATGGGAGGTACCTGCAAGGTTGCAGTTCGCAGCCCGAGAAGCACTCTCCGGTCAACATGCCCAACGTCCAGCAACAGCTCCCAAACCGAAGGAGCCAGGACCCAAAGACGTAGCTGGCCTGAAGGGCCCCCAGGGGGCACCCAAGCAGCCCCTCTCCATTTGGGTCTGGGGGCTTTCGTTGGGCCTGGGACATGGGAGGTACCTGCAAGGTTGCAGTTCGCAGCCCGAGAAGCACTCTCCGGTCAACATGCCCAACGTCCAGCAACAGCTCCCAAACCGAAGGAGCCAGGACCCAAAGACCTAGCTGGCCTGATGAGTCCCCAGGGGGCCCCCAAACAGCCCCTCTCAATTTGGGTCTGGGGGCTTTCGTTGGGCATGGAACCTGGGAGGTACCTGCAAGGTTGCAGTTCGCGGCCCGAGAAGCACTCTCCGGCCAACATGCCCAACTGCAGCAACAGCTCCCAAAGCGAAGGAGCCAGGACCCAAAGACCTAGCTGGCCTGAAGGGCCCCCAGGGGGCCCGCAAGCAGCCCCTCTCCATTTGGGTCTGGGGGCTTTCGTTGGGCATGGAACCTGGGAGGTACCTGCAAGGTTGCAGTTCGCAGCCCGAGAAGCACTCTCCGGTCAACATGCCCAACGTCCAGCAACAGCTCCCAAACCGAAGGAGCCAGGACCCAAAGACCTAGCTGGCCTGAAGGGCCCACAGGGGGCACCCAAGCAGCCCCTCTCCATTTGGGTCTGGGGGATTTCGTTGGGCCGGGAACCTGGGAGGTACCTGCAAGGTTGCAGTTCGCAGCCCGAGAAGCACTTTCCGGCCTACATGCCCAACATCCAGCAACAGCTCCCTAAGCGAAGGAGCCAGGACCCAAAGACCTAGCTGGCCTGAAGTGTCCCCAGGGGGCCCCCAAACAGTCCATCTCAATTTGAGTCTGGGGGCTTTCGTGGGCATGGAACCTGGGAGCTACCTGCAAGGTTGCAGTTCGCGGCCCGAGAAGCACTCTCCGGCCAACATGCCCAACTGCAGCAACAGCTCCCAAACCGAAGGAGCCAGGACCCAAAGACCTAGATGGCCTGAAGTGGCCCCAGGGGGCCCCCAAGCAGCCCCTCTCAATTTGAGTCTGGGGGCTTTCGTTGGGCCTGGGACCTGGGAGGTACCTGCAAGGTTGCAGTTCGCAGCCCGAGAAGCACTCTCCGGCCAACATGCCCAACGTCCAGCAACAGCTCCCAAACCGAAGGAGCCAGGACCCAAAGACCTAGCTGGCCTGAAGAGTCCCCAGGGGGCCCCCAAACAGCCCCTCTCAATTTGGGTCTGGGGGCTTTCGTTGGGCATGGAACCTGGGAGCTACCTGCAAGGTTGCAGTTCGCGGCCCGAGAAGCACTCTCCGGCCAACATGCCCAACTGCAGCAACAGCTCCCAAACCGAAGGAGCCAGGACCCAAAGACCTAGCTGGCCTGAAGGGACCAAACAGGGCCCCCAAACAGCCCCTCTCCATTTGGGTCTGGGGGCTTTCGTTGGGCCGGGAACCTGGGAGATTCCTGCAAGGTTGCAGTTCACGGCCCGAGAAGCACTCTCCTGTCAACATGCCCATCGTCCAGCAACAGCTCCCAAAGCGAAGGAGCCAGGACCCAAAGAAATAGCTGGCCTGAAGGGCTCCCAGGGGGCACCCAAGCAGCCCCTCTCAATTTGGGTCTGGGGGCTTTCGTTGGGCATGGAACCTGGGAGGTACCTGCAAGGTTGCAGTTCGCGGCCCGAGAAGCACTCTCCGGCCAACATGCCCAACTGCAGCAACAGCTCCCAAACCGAAGGAGCCAGGACCCAAAGACCTAGCTGGCCTGAAGGGGCCCCCAGGGGGCCCCCAAACAGCCCCTCTCAATTTGGGTCTGGGGGCTTTCGTTGGGCCTGGGACATGGGAGGTACCTGCAAGGTTGCAGTTCGCAGCCCGAGAAGCACTGTCCTGTCAACATGCCCAACGTCCAGCAACAGCTCCCAAAGCGAAGGAGCCAGGACCCAAAGACCTAGCTGGCCTAAAGAGTCCCCAGGGGGCCCCCAAACAGCCCCTCTCAATTTGGGTCTGGGGGCTTTCGTTGGGCATGGAACCTGGGAGGTACCTGCAAGGTTGCAGTTCGCGGCCCGAGAAGCACTCTCCGGCCAACATGCCAAACTGCAGCAACAGCTCCCAAAGCGAAGGAGCCAGGACCCAAAGACCTAGCTGGCCTGAAGGGCCCCCAGGGGGCCCCCAAGCAGCCCCTCTCCATTTGGGTCTGGGGGCTTTCGTTGGGCATGGAACTGGGGAGGTACCTGCAAGGTTGCAGTTCGCAGCCCGAGAAGCACTCTCCGGTCAACATGCCCAACGTCCAGCAACAGCTACCAAACCGAAGGAGCCAGGACCCAAAGACCTAGCTGGCCTGAAGGGCCCACAGGGGGCACCCAAGCAGCCCCTCTCCATTTGGGTCTGGGGGCTTTCGTTGGGCCGGGAACCTGGGAGGTACCTGCAAGGTTGCAGTTCGCAGCCCGAGAAGCACTTTCCGGCCTACATGCCCAACATCCAGCAACAGCTCCCTAAGCGAAGGAGCCAGGACCCAAAGACCTAGCTGGCCTGAAGTGTCCCCAGGGGGCCCCCAAACAGCCCATCTCAATTTGAGTTGGGGGCTTTCGTGGGCATGGAACCTGGGAGCTACCTGCAAGGTTGCAGTTCGCGGCCCGAGAAGCACTCTCCGGCCAACATGCCCAACTGCAGCAACAGCTCCCAAACCGAAGGAGCCAGGACCCAAAGACCTAGCTGGCCTGAAGGGGCCCCAGGGGGCCCCCAAGCAGCCCCTCTCAATTTGAGTCTGGGGGCTTTCGTTGGGCCTGGGACCTGGGAGGTACCTGCAAGGTTGCAGTTCGCAGCCCGAGAAGCACTCTCCGGCCAACATGCCCAACGTCCAGCAACAGCTCCCAAACCGAAGGAGCCAGGACCCAAAGACCTAGCTGGCCTGAAGAGTCCCCAGGGGGCCCCCAAACAGCCCCTCTCAATTTGGGTCTGGGGGCTTTCGTTGGGCATGGAACCTGGGAGCTACCTGCAAGGTTGCAGTTCGCGGCCCGAGAAGCACTCTCCGGCCAACATGCCCAACTGCAGCAACAGCTCCCAAACCGAAGGAGCCAGGACCCAAAGACCTAGCTGGCCTGAAGGGTCCCCGGGGGCCCGCAAACAGCCCCCTCAATTTTGGTCTGGGGGCTTTCGTTGGGCCGGGAACCTGGGAAGGGCCTGCAAGATTGCAGTTAGCGGCCCGAGAAGCACTCTCCGGCCAACATGCACAACTGCAGCAACAGCTCCCAAACCGAAGGAGCCAGGAGCCAAAGACGTAGCTGGCCTGGAGGGCCCCCAGGTGGCCCCCAAGAAGCCCCTCTCAATTTGGGTCTGGGGGCTTTCCTTGGGCCGGGAACCTGGGAGCTACCTGCAAGGTTGCAGTTCACGGCCCGAGAAGCACTCTCCGACCAACATGCCCAACTGCAGCAACAGCTCCCAAACCGAAGGAGCCAGGACCCAAAGACCTAGCTGGCCTGAAGAGTCCAAACAGGGCCCCCAAACAGCCCCTCTCCATTTGGTTCTGGGGGCTTTCGTTGGGCCGGGAACCTGGGAGATTCCTGCAAGGTTGCAGTTCACGGCCCGAGAAGCACTCTCCTGTCAACATGCCCATCGTCCAGCAACAGCTCCCAAAGCGAAGGAGCCAGGACCCAAAGAAATAGCTGGCCTGAAGGGCTCCCAGGGGGCACCCAAGCAGCCCCTCTCAATTTGGGTCTGGGGGCTTTCGTTGGGCATGGAACCTGGGAGGTACCTGCAAGGTTGCAGTTCGCGGCCCGAGAAGCACTCTCCGGCCAACATGCCCAACTGCAGCAACAGCTCCCAAACCGAAGGAGCCAGGACCCAAAGACCTAGCTGGCCTGAAGGGGCCCCCAGGGGGCCCCCAAACAGCCCCTCTCAATTTGGGTCTGGGGGCTTTCGTTGGGCCTGGGACATGGGAGGTACCTGCAAGGTTGCAGTTCGCAGCCCGAGAAGCACTGTCCTGTCAACATGCCCAACGTCCAGCAACAGCTCCCAAAGCGAAGGAGCCAGGACCCAAAGACCTAGCTGGCCTAAAGAGTCCCCAGGGGGCCCCCAAACAGCCACTCTCAATTTGGGTCTGGGGGCTTTCGTTGGGCATGGAACCTGGGAGGTACCTGCAAGGTTGCAGTTCGCGGCCCGAGAAGCACTCTCCGGCCAACATGCCAAACTGCAGCAACAGCTCCCAAAGCGAAGGAGCCAGGACCCAAAGACCTAGCTGGCCTGAAGGGCCCCCAGGGGGCCCCCAAGCAGCCCCTCTCCATTTGGGTCTGGGGGCTTTCGTTGGGCATGGAACTGGGGAGGTACCTGCAAGGTTGCAGTTCGCAGCCCGAGAAGCACTCTCCGGTCAACATGCCCAACGTCCAGCAACAGCTACCAAACCGAAGGAGCCAGGACCCAAAGACCTAGCTGGCCTGAAGGGCCCACAGGGGGCACCCAAGCAGCCCCTCTCCATTTGGGTCTGGGGGCTTTCGTTGGGCCGGGAACCTGGGAGGTACCTGCAAGGTTGCAGTTCGCAGCCCGAGAAGCACTTTCCGGCCTACATGCCCAACATCCAGCAACAGCTCCCTAAGCGAAGGAGCCAGGACCCAAAGACCTAGCTGGCCTGAAGTGTCCCCAGGGGGCCCCCAAACAGCCCCTCTCAATTTGGGTCTGGGGGCTTTCGTGGGCATGGAACCTGGGAGCTACCTGCAAGGTTGCAGTTCGCGGCCCGAGAAGCACTCTCCGGCCAACATGCCCAACTGCAGCAACAGCTCCCAAACCGAAGGAGCCAGGACCCAAAGACCTAGCTGGCCTGAAGGGGCCCCAGGGGGCCCCCAAACAGCCCCTCTCAATTTGAGTCTGGGGGCTTTCGTTGGGCATGGAACCTGGGAGGTACCTGCAAGGTTGCAGTTCGCAGCCCGAGAAGCACTCTCCGGCCAACATGCCCAACTGCAGCAACAGCTCCCAAACCGAAGGAGCCAGGACCCAAAGACCTAGCTGGCCTGAAGGGCCCCCAGGGGGCCCCCAAGCAGCCCCTCTCAATTTGGGTCTGGGGGCTTTCGTTGGCCCGGGAACCTGGGAGGTACCTGCAAGGTTGCAGTTCGCGGCCCGAGAAGCACTCTCCGGCCAACATGCACAACTGCAGCAACAGTTCCCAAACCGAAGGAGCCAGGACCCAAAGAAATAGCTGGCCTGAAGGGCCCCCATGGGGCCCACAAGCAGCCCCTCTCAATTTGGGTCTGGGGGCTTTCGTTGGCCCGGGAACCTGGGAGCTACCTGCAAGTTTGCAGTTCGCAGCCCGAGAAGCACTCTCCGGTCAACATGCCCATCGTCCAGCAACAGCTCCCAAAGCGAAGGAGCCAGGACCCAAAGACCTAGCTGGCCTGAAGGGCCCCCAGGGGGCCCCCAAGCAGCCCCTCTCAATTTGGGTCTGGGGGCTTTCGTTGGGCCGTGATCCTGGGAGATACCTGCAAGGTTGCAGTTCGCGGCCCGAGAAGCACTCTCCGGCCAACATGCCCAACTGCAGCAACAGCTCCCAAACCGAAGGAGCCAGGACCCAAAGACCTAGCTGGCCTGAAGAGTCCCCAGGGGGCCCCCAAACAGCCCCTCTCAATTTGAGCCTGGGGGCTTTCGTTGGGCCGGGGACATGGGAGCTACCTGCAAGGTTGCAGTTCGCGGCCCGAGAAGCACTCTCCGGCCAACAGGCCCATCGTCCAGGGACAGCTCCCAAAGCGAAGGAGCCAGGACCCAAAGACCTAGCTGGCCTGAAGGGTCCCCAGGGGGCACCCAAGCAGCCCCTCTCCATTTGGGTCTGGGGGCTTTCGTTGGCCCGGGAACCTGGGAGGTACATGCAAGGTTGCAGTTCGCGGCCCGAGAAGCACTCTCCGGCCAACATGTCCAACTGCAGCAACAGCTCCCAAAGCGAAGGAGCCAGGACCCAAAGACCTAGCTGGCCTGAAGGGCCCCCAGGGGGCCCCCAAACAGCCCCTCTCAATTCGGTTCTGGGGGCTTTCCTTGGGCCGGGAACCTGGGAGCTACCTGCAAGGTTGCAGTTCACGGCCCGAGAAGCACTCTCCGACCAACATGTCCAACGTCCAGCAACAGCTCCCAAACCGAAGGAGCCAGGACCCAAAGACCTAGCTGGCCTGAAGAGTCCCCACAGGGCACCCAAACAGCCCCTCTCCATTTGGGTCTGGGGGCTTTCGTTGGGCCGGGAACCTGGGAGCTACCTGCAAGGTTGCAGTTCACGGCCCGAGAAGCACTCTCCGGTCAACATGCCCATCGTCCAGCAACAGCTCCCAAAGCGAAGGAGCCAGGACCCAAAGACCTAGCTGGCCTGAAGGGGCCCCAGGGGGCCCCCAAACAGCCCCTCTCCATTTGGGTCTGGGGGCTTTCCTTGGGCCGGGAACCTGGGAGGTACCTGCAAGGTTGCAGTTCGCAGCCTGAGAAGCACTCTCCGGCCAACATGCCCAACGTCCAGCAACAGCTCCCAAAGCGAAGGAGCCAGGACCCAAAGACCTAGCTGGCCTGAAGAGTCCCCAGGGGGCCCCCAAACAGCCCCTCTCAATTTGAGTCTGGGGGCTTTTGTTGGGCATGGAACCTGAGAGGTACCTGCAAGGTTGCAGTTCGCGGCCCGAGAAGCACTCTCCGGCCAACATGCCCAACGTCCAGCAACAGCTCCCAAAGCGAAGGAGCCAGGACCCAAAGACCTAGCTGGCCTGAAGGGTCCCCGGGGGCCCGCAAGCAGTCCCTCTCAATTTTGGTCTGGGGGCTTTCGTTGGGCCGGGAACCTGGGAAGTGCCTGCAAGGTTGCAGTTCGCGGCCCGAGAAGCACTCTCCGGCCAACATGCCCAACTGCAGCAACAGCTCCCAAAGCGAAGGAGCCAGGACCCAAAGACCTAGCTGGCCTGAAGGGCCCCCAGGGGGCCCCCAAGCAGCCCCTCTCAATTTGGTTTTGGGGGCTTTCCTTGGGCCGGGAACCTGGGAGCTACCTGCAAGGTTGCAGTTCACGGCCCGAGAAGCACTCTCCGACCAACATGTCCAACGTCCAGCAACAGCTCCCAAACCGAAGGAGCCAGGACCCAAAGACCTAGCTGGCCTGAAGAGTCCCCACAGGGCACCCAAACAGCCCCTCTCCATTTGGGTCTGGGGGCTTTCGTTGGGCCGGGAACCTGGTAGGTACCTGCAAGGTTGCAGTTCACGGCCCGAGAAGCACTCTCCGGTCAACATGCCCATCGTCCAGCAACAGCTCCCAAAGCGAAGGAGCCAGGACCCAAAGACCTAGCTGGCCTGAAGGGCCCCCAGGGGGCCCCCAAGCAGCCCCTCTCCATTTGGGTCTGGGGGCTTTAGTTGGTCCGGGAACCTGGGAGCTACCTGCAAGGTTGCAGTTCGCAGCCTGAGAAGCACTCTCCGGTCAACATGCCCAACGTCCAGCAACAGCTCCCAAACCGAAGGAGCCAGGACCCAAAGACCTAGCTGGCCTGAAGGGTCCCCAGGGGGCCCCCAAGCAGCCCCTCTCCATTTGGGTCTGGGGGCTTTCGTTGGGCCGGGAACCTGGGAGCTACCTGCAAGGTTGCAGTTCGCGGCCCGAGAAGCACTCTCCGGCCAACATGCCCAACTGCAGCAACAGCTCCCAAAGCGAAGGAGCCAGGACCCAAAGACCTAGCTGGCCTGAAGGGCCCCCAGGGGGCCCGCAAACAGCCCCTCTCAATTTGGGTCTGGGGGCTTTCGTTGGGCCTGGGACATGGGAGGTACCTGCAAGGTTGCAGTTCGCAGCCCGAGAAGCACTCTCCGGTCAACATGCCCAACGTCCAGCAACAGCTCCCAAACCGAAGGAGCCAGGACCCAAAGACCTAGCTGGCCTGAAGGGCCCCCAGGGGGCACCCAAGCAGCCCCTCTCAATTTGGGTCTGGGGGCTTTCGTTGGGCCTGGGACGTGGGAGGTACCTGCAAGGTTGCAGTTCGCGGCCCGAGAAGCACTCTCCGGCCAACATGCGAAACTGCAGCAACAGCTCCCAAACCGAAGGAGCCAGGACCCAAAGACCTAGCTGGCCTGAAGGGCCCCCAGGGGGCACCCAAGCAGCCCCTCTCCATTTGGGTCTGGGGTCTTTCGTTGGGCCGGGAACCTGGGAGCTACCTGCAAGGTTGCAGTTCGCAGCCCGAGAAGCACTCTCCGGCCAACATGCCCAACGTCCAGCAACAGCTCCCAAACCGAAGGAGCCAGGACCCAAAGACCTAGCTGGCCTGAAGGGCCCCTAGGGGGCCCCCAAGCAGCCCCTCTCCATTTGGGTCTGGGGGCTTTCGTTGGGCCTGGGACTTGGGAGGTACCTGCAAGTTTGCAGTTCGCAGCCCGAGAAGCACTCTCCGGTCAACATGCCCAACGTCCAGCAACAGCTCCCAAACCGAAGGAGCCAGGACCCAAAGACCTAGCTGGCCTGAAGAGTCCCCAGGGGGCCCCCAAACAGCCCCTCTCAATTTGGGTCTGGGGGCTTTCGTTGGGCATGGAACCTGGGAGGTACCTGCAAGGTTGCAGTTCGCGGCCCGAGAAGAACTCTCCGGCCAACATGCCCAACTGCAGCAACAGCTCCCAAACCGAAGGAGCCAGGACCCAAAGACCTAGCTGGCCTGAAGGGTCCCCGGGGGCCCGCAAGCAGCCCCTCTCAATTTTGGTCTGGGGGCTTTCGTTGGCCCGGGAACCTGGGAAGTGCCTGCAAGGTTGCAGTTCGCGGCCCGAGAAGCACTCTCCGGCCAACATGTCCATCTGCAGCAACAGCTCCCAAACCGAAGGAGCCAGGACCCAAAGACCTAGCTGGCCTGAAGGGCCCCCAGGGGGCCCCCAAACAGCCCCTCTCAATTTGGGTCTGGGGGTTTACCTTGGGCCGGGAACCTGGGAGCTACCTGCAAGGTTGAAGTTCACGGCCCGAGAAGCACTCTCCGGCCAACATGCCAAACGTCCAGCAACAGCTCCCAAACCGAAGGAGCCAGGACCCAAAGACCTAGCTGGCCTGAAGAGTCCCCACAGGGCACCCAAACAGCCCCTCTCCATTTGGGTCTGGGGGCTTTCGTTGGGCCGGGAACCTGGGAGCTACCTGCAAGGTTGCAGTTCACGGCCCGAGAAGCACTCTCCGGTCAACATGCCCATCGTCCAGCAACAGCTCCCAAAGCGAAGGAGCCCGGACCCAAAGACCTAGCTGGCCTGAAGTGCACCCAGGGGGCACCCAAGCAGCCCCTCTCCATTTGGGTCTGGGGGCTTTCGTTGGGCATGGAACCTGGGAGCTACCTGCAAGGTTGCAGTTCGCGGCCCGAGAAGCACTCTCCGGCCAACATGCCCAACTGCAGCAACAGCTCCCAAACCGAAGGAGCCAGGACCCAAAGACCTAGCTGGCCTGAAGGGCCCCCAGGGGGCCCCCAAACAGCCCCTCTCAATTTGGGTCTGGGGGCTTTCGTTGGGCCGGGGACATGGGAGGTACCTGCAAGGTTGCAGTTCGCAGCCCGAGAAGCACTTTCCGGCCTACATGCCCAACGTCCAGCAACAGCTCCCAAACCGAAGGAGCCAGGACCCAAAGACCTAGCTGGCCTGAAGGGCCCCCAGGGGGCCCCCAAACAGCCCCTCTCCATTTGGGTCTGGGGGCTTTCGTTGGGCATGGAACCTGGGAGGTACATGCAAGGTTGCAGTTCGCGGCCCGAGAAGCACTCTCCGGCCAACATGCCCAACTGCAGCAACAGCTCCCAAACCGAAGGAGCCAGGACCCAAAGAAATAGCTGGCCTGAAGGGGCCCCAGGGGGCCCCCAAGCAGCCCCTCTCAATTTGGGTCTGGGGGCTTTCGATGGGCCTGGGACATGGGAGGTACCTGCAAGGTTGCAGTTCGCAGCCCGAAGAAGCACTCTCCGGTCAACATGCCCAACGTCCAGCAACAGCTCCCAAACCGAAGGAGCCAGGACCCAAAGACCTAGCTGGCCTGAAGAGTCCCCAGGGGGCCCCCAAACAGCCCCTCTCAATTTGGGTCTGGGGGCTTTCGTTGGGCATGGAACCTGGGAGCTACCTGCAAGGTTGCAGTTCGCGGCCCGAGAAGCACTCTCCGGCCAACATGCCAAACTGCAGCAACAGCTCCCAAACCGAAGGAGCCAGGACCCAAAGACCTAGCTGGCCTGAAGAGTCCCAACAGGGCACCCAAACAGCCCCTCTCCATTTGGGTCTGGGGGCTTTCCTTGGGCCGGGAACCTGGGAGCTACCTGCAAGGTTGCAGTTCACGGCCCGAGAAGCACTCTCCTGTCAACATGCCCATCGTCCAGCAACAGCTCCCAAAGCGAAGGAGCCAGGACCCAAAGAAATAGCTGGCCTGAAGGGCTCCCAGGGGGCACCCAAGCAGCCCCTCTCCATTTGGGTCTGGGGGCTTTCGTTGGGCATGGAACCTGGGAGGTACCTGCAAGGTTGCAGTTCGCGGCCCGAGAAGCACTCTCCGGCCAACATGCCCAACTGCAGCAACAGCTCCCAAACCGAAGGAGCCAGGACCCAAAGACCTAGCTGGCCTGAAGGGCCCCCAGGGGGCCCCCAAGCAGCCCCTCTCCATTTGGGTCTGGGGTCTTTCGTTGGGCCGGGAACCTGGGAGCTACCTGCAAGGTTGCAGTTCGCAGCCCGAGAAGCACTCTCCGGCCAACATGCCCAACGTCCAGCAACAGCTCCCAAACCGAAGGAGCCAGGACCCAAAGACCTAGCTGGCCTGAAGGGGCCCCAGGGGTCCCCAAAACAGCCCCTCTCCTTTTGGGTCTGGGGGCTTTCCTTGGGCCGGGAGCCTGGGAGCTACCTGCAAGGTTGCAGTTCACGGCCCGAGAAGCACTCTCCGGCCAACATGCCCAACTGCAGCAACAGCTCCCAAACCGAAGGAGCCAGGACCCAAAGACCTAGCTGGCCTGAAGGGCCCCCAGGGGGCCCCCAAGCAGCCCCTCTCCATTTGGGTCTGGGGGCTTTCGTTGGGCCTGGGACATGGGAGGTACCTGCAAGGTTGCAGTTCGCAGCCCGAGAAGCACTCTCCTGTCAACATGCCCAACGTCCAGCAACAGCTCCCAAACCGAAGGAGCCAGGACCCAAAGACCTAGCTGGCCTGAAGGGCCCCCAGGGGGCACCCAAGCAGCCCCTCTCAATTTGGGTCTGGGGGCTTTCGTTGGGCCTGGGACATGGGAGATACCTGCAAGGTTGCAGTTCGCAGCCCGAGAAGCACTCTCCGGTCAACATGCCCAACGTCCAGCAACAGCTCCCAAAGCGAAGGAGCCAGGACCCAAAGACCTAGCTGGCCTGAAGAGTCCCCAGGGGGCCCCCAAACAGCCCCTCTCATTTTGGGTCTTGGGGCTTTCGTTGGGCATGGAACCTGGGAGGTACCTGCAAGGTTGCAGTTCGCGGCCCGAGAAGCACTCTCCGGCCAACATGCCAAACTGCAGCAACAGCTCCCAAAGCGAAGGAGCCAGGACCCAAAGACCTAGCTGGCCTGAAGGGCCCACAGGGGGCACCCAAGCAGCCCCTCTCCATTTGGGTCTGGGGGCTTTCGTTGGGCCGGGAACCTGGGAGGTACCTGCAAGGTTGCAGTTCGCAGCCCGAGAAGCACTCTCCGGTCAACATGCCCAACGTCCAGCAACAGCTCCCAAACCGAAGGAGCCAGGACCCAAAGACCTAGCTGGCCTGAAGGGCCCCCAGGGGGCCCCCAAACAGCCCCTCTCAATTTGGGTCTGGGGGCTTTCGATGGGCCTGGGACATGGGAGGTACCTGCAAGGTTGCAGTTCGCAGCCCGAGAAGCACTCTCCGGTCAACATGCCCAACCTCCAGCAACAGCTCCCAAACCGAAGGAGCCAGGACCCAAAGACCTAGCTGGCCTGAAGAGTCCCCAGGGGGCCCCCAAACAGCCCCTCTCCATTTGGGTCTGGGGGCTTTCGTTGGGCATGGAACCTGGGAGGTACATGCAAGGTTGCAGTTCGCGGCCCGAGAAGCACTCTCCGGCCAACATGCCCAACTGCAGCAACAGCTCCCAAACCGAAGGAGCCAGGACCCAAAGAAATAGCTGGCCTGAACGGTCCCCAGGGGGCCCCCAAGCAGCCCCTCTCAATTTGGGTCTGGGGGCTTTCGATGGGCCTGGGACATGGGAGGTACCTGCAAGGTTGCAGTTCGCAGCCCGAGAAGCACTCTCCGGTCAACATGCCCAACCTCCAGCAACAGCTCCCAAACCGAAGGAGCCAGGACCCAAAGACCTAGCTGGCCTGAAGAGTCCCCAGGGGGCCCCCAAACAGCCCCTCTCAATTTGGGTCTGGGGGCTTTCGTTGGGCATGGAACCTGGGAGCTACCTGCAAGGTTGCAGTTCGCGGCCCGAGAAGCACTCTCCGGCCAACATGCCAAACTGCAGCAACAGCTCCCAAACCGAAGGAGCCAGGACCCAAAGACCTAGCTGGCCTGAAGAGTCCCAACAGGGCACCCAAACAGCCCCTCTCCATTTGGGTCTGGGGGCTTTCCTTGGGCCGGGAACCTGGGAGCTACCTGCAAGGTTGCAGTTCACGGCCCGAGAAGCACTCTCCTGTCAACATGCCCATCGTCCAGCAACAGCTCCCAAAGCGAAGGAGCCAGGACCCAAAGAAATAGCTGGCCTGAAGGGCTCCCAGGGGGCACCCAAGCAGCCCCTCTCCATTTGGGTCTGGGGGCTTTCGTTGGGCATAGAGCCTGGGAGGTACCTGCAAGGTTGCAGTTCGCGGCCCGAGAAGCACTCTCCGGCCAACATGCCCAACTGCAGCAACAGCTCCCAAACCGAAGGAGCCAGGACCCAAAGACCTAGCTGGCCTGAAGGGCCCCCAGGGGGCCCCCAAGCAGCCCCTCTCCATTTGGGTCTGGGGTCTTTCGTTGGGCCGGGAACCTGGGAGCTACCTGCAAGGTTGCAGTTCGCAGCCCGAGAAGCACTCTCCGGCCAACATGCCCAACGTCCAGCAACAGCTCCCAAACCGAAGGAGCCAGGACCCAAAGACCTAGCTGGCCTGAAGGGGCCCCAGGGGTCCCCAAAACAGCCCCTCTCCTTTTGGGTCTGGGGGCTTTCCTTGGGCCGGGAGCCTGGGAGCTACCTGCAAGGTTGCAGTTCACGGCCCGAGAAGCACTCTCCGGCCAACATGCCCAACTGCAGCAACAGCTCCCAAACCGAAGGAGCCAGGACCCAAAGACCTAGCTGGCCTGAAGGGCCCCCAGGGGGCCCCCAAGCAGCCCCTCTCCATTTGGGTCTGGGGGCTTTCGTTGGGCCTGGGACATGGGAGGTACCTGCAAGGTTGCAGTTCGCAGCCCGAGAAGCACTCTCCTGTCAACATGCCCAACGTCCAGCAACAGCTCCCAAACCGAAGGAGCCAGGACCCAAAGACCTAGCTGGCCTGAAGGGCCCCCAGGGGGCACCCAAGCAGCCCCTCTCAATTTGGGTCTGGGGGCTTTCGTTGGGCCTGGGACATGGGAGATACCTGCAAGGTTGCAGTTCGCAGCCCGAGAAGCACTCTCCGGTCAACATGCCCAACGTCCAGCAACAGCTCCCAAAGCGAAGGAGCCAGGACCCAAAGACCTAGCTGGCCTGAAGAGTCCCCAGGGGGCCCCCAAACAGCCCCTCTCATTTTGGGTCTTGGGGCTTTCGTTGGGCATGGAACCTGGGAGGTACCTGCAAGGTTGCAGTTCGCGGCCCGAGAAGCACTCTCCGGCCAACTTGCCAAACTGCAGCAACAGCTCCCAAAGCGAAGGAGCCAGGACCCAAAGACCTAGCTGGCCTGAAGGGCCCACAGGGGGCACCCAAGCAGCCCCTCTCCATTTGGGTCTGGGGGCTTTCGTTGGGCCGGGAACCTGGGAGGTACCTGCAAGGTTGCAGTTCGCAGCCCGAGAAGCACTCTCCGGTCAACATGCCCAACGTCCAGCAACAGCTCCCAAACCGAAGGAGCCAGGACCCAAAGACCTAGCTGGCCTGAAGGGCCCCCAGGGGGCCCCCAAACAGCCCCTCTCAATTTGGGTCTGGGGGCTTTCGTTGGACCTGGGACATGGGAGGTACCTGCAAGGTTGCAGTTCGCAGCCCGAGAAGCACTCTCCTGTCAACATGCCCAACGTCCAGCAACAGCTCCCAAACCGAAGGAGCCAGGAGCCAAAGACCTAGCTGGCCTGAAGGGCCCCCAGGGGGCCCCCAAACAGCCCCTCTCAATTTGGGTCTGGGGGCTTTCGTTGGGCCTGGGACATGGGAGGTACCTGCAAGGTTGCAGTTCGCAGCCCGAGAAGCACTCTCCGGTCAACATGCCCAACGTCCAGCAACAGCTCCCAAACCGAAGGAGCCAGGACCCAAAGACCTAGCTGGCCTGAAGAGTCCCCAGGGGGCCCCCAAACAGCCCCTCTCAATTTGGGTCTGGGGGCTTTCGTTGGGCATGGAACCTGGGAGGTACCTGCAAGGTTGCAGTTCGCGGCCCGAGAAGCACTCTCCGGCCAACATGCCAAACTGCAGCAACAGCTCCCAAAGCGAAGGAGCCAGGACCCAAAGACCTAGCTGGCCTGAAGGGCCCCCAGGGGGCCACCAAGCAGCCCCTCTCCATTTGGGTCTGGGGGCTTTCGTTGGGCATGGAACCTGGGAGGTACCTGCAAGGTTGCAGTTCGCAGCCCGAGAAGCACTCTCCGGCCAACATGCCCAACGTCCAGCAACAGCTCCCAAACCGAAGGAGCCAGGACCCAAAGACCTAGCTGGCCTGAAGGGCCCCCAGGGGGCACCCAAGCAGCCCCTCTCCATTTGGGTCTGGGGGCTTTCGTTGGGCCGGGAACCTGGGAGGTACCTGCAAGGTTGCAGTTCGCAGCCCGAGAAGCACTTTCCGGCCTACATGCCCAACATCCAGCAACAGCTCCCTAAGCGAAGGAGCCAGGACCCAAAGACCTAGCTGGCCTGAAGTGTCCCCAGGGGGCCCCCAAACAGCCCCTCTCAATTTGGGTCTGGGGGCTTTCGTGGGCATGGAACCTGGGAGGTACCTGCAGGGTTGCAGTTCGCGGCCCGAGAAGCACTCTCCGGCCAACATGCCCAACTGCAGCAACAGCTCCCAAACCGAAGGAGCCAGGACCCAAAGACCTAGCTGGCCTGAAGGGGCCCCAGGGGGCCCCCAAACAGCCCCTCTCAATTTGAGTCTGGGGGCTTTCGTTGGGCCTGTGTCCTGGGAGGTACCTGCAAGGTTGCAGTTCGCGGCCCGAGAAGCACTCTCCGGCCAACATGCCCAACTGCAGCAACAGTTCCCAAACCGAAGGAGCCAGGACCCAAAGAAATAGCTGGCCTGAAGGGCCCCCATGGGGCCCGCAAGCAGCCCCTCTCAATTTGGGTCTGGGGGCTTTCGTTGGCTTGGGAACCTGGGAGCAACCTGCAAGGTTGCAGTTCGCGGCCCGAGAAGCACTCTCCGGCCAACATGTCCAACGTCCAGCAACAGCTCCCAAACCGAAGGAGCCAGGACCCAAAGACCTAGCTGGCCTGAAGGGCCCCCAGGGGGCCACCAAGCAGCCCCTCTCAATTTGGGTCTGGGGGCTTTCTTTGGGCCTGGGACATGGGAGGTACCTGCAAGGTTGCAGTTCGCGGCCCGAGAATCACTCTCCGGCCAACATGCCCAACTGCAGCAACAGCTCCCAAACCGAAGGAGCCAGGACCCAAAGACCTAGCTGGCCTGAAGGGCCCCCAGGGGGCCCCCAAGCAGCCCCTCTCCATTTGGGTCTGGGGGCTTTCGTTGGGCCGGGAACCTGGGAGCTACCTGCAAGGTTGCAGTTCGCGGCCCGAGAATCACTCTCCGGCCAACATGCCCAACGTCCAGCAACAGCTCCCAAAGCGAAGGAGCCAGGACCCAAAGACCTAGCTGGCCTGAAGGGCCCCCAGAAGTCCACCAAGCAGCCCCTCTCCATTTGGGTCTGGGGTCTTTCGTTGGGCCAGGAACCTGGGAGCTACCTGCAAGGTTGCAGTTCGCAGCCCGAGAAGAACTCTCCGGCCAACATGCCCAACTGCAGCAACAGCTCCCAAACCGAAGGAGCCAGGACCCGAAGACCTAGCTGGCCTGAAGGGCCCCCAGGGGGCCCCCAAACAGCCCCTCTCAATTTGGGTCTGGGGGCTTTCGTTGGGCCTGGTACATGGGAGGTACCTGCAAGGTTGCAGTTCGCAGCCCGAGAAGCACTCTCAGATCAACATGCCCAACGTCCAGCAACAGCTCCCAAACCGAAGGAGCCAGGACCCAAAGACCTAGCTGGCCTGAAGGGCCCCCAGGGGGCCCCCAAGCAGCCCCTCTCAATTTGGGTCTGGGGGCTTTCGTTGGGCCTGGGACATGGGAGCTACCTGCAAGGTTGCAGTTCGCGGCCCGAGAAGCACTCTCCGGCCAACATGCCCAACTGCAGCAACAGCTCCCAAACCGAAGGAGCCAGGACCCAAAGACCTAGCTGGCCTGAAGGCCCCCAAGGGGCACCCAAGCAGCCCCTCTCAATTTGGGTCTGGGGGCTTTCGTTGGCCCGGGAACCTGGGAGGTACCTGCAAGGTTGCAGTTCGCAGCCGGAGAAGCACTTTCCGGCCTACATGCCCAACGTCCAGCAACAGCTCCCAAACCGAAGGAGCCAGGACCCAAAGACCTAGCTGGCCTGAAGAGTCCCCAGGGGGCCCCCAAACAGCCCCTCTCAATTTGAGTCTGGGGGCTTTCGTTGGGCATGGAACCTGGGAGGTACCTGCAAGGTTGCAGTTCGCAGCCCGAGAAGCACTCTCCGGCCAACATGCCCAACTGCAGCAACAGCTCCCAAAGCGAAGGAGCCAGGACCCAAAGACCTAGCTGGCCTGAAGGGTCCCCGGGGGCCCGCAAGCAGCCCCTCTCAATTTTGGTCTGGGGGCTTTCGTTGGCCCGGGAACCTGGGAGCTACCTGCAAGGTTGCAGTTCGCGGCCCGAGAAGCACTCTCCGGCCAACATGCCCAACTGCAGCAACAGCTCCCAAACCGAAGGAGCCAGGACCCAAAGACCTAGCTGGCCTGAAGGGGCCCCAGGGGGCCCCCAAACAGCCCCTCTCATTTGAGTCTGGGGGCTTTCGTTGGGCCTGGGACCTGGGAGGTACCTGCAAGGTTGCAGTTCGCAGCCCGAGAAGCACTCTCCGGCCAACATGCCCAACTGCAGCAACAGCTCCCAAACCGAAGGAGCCAGGACCCAAAGAAATAGCTGGCCTGAAGGGTCCCCAGGGGGCCCGCAAACAGCCCCTCTCAATTTGTGTCTGGGGGCTTTCGTTGGCCCGGGAACCTGGGAGGTACCTGCAAGGTTGCAGTTCGCGGCCCGAGAAGCACTCTCCGGCCAACATGCCCAACTGCAGCAACAGTTCCAAAACCGAAGGAGCCAAGACCCAAAGAAATAGCTGGCCTGAAGGGCCCCCATGGGGCCCGCAAGCAGCCCCTCTCAATTTGGGTCTGTGGGCTTTCGTTGGCCCGGGAACCTGGGAGGGACCTGCAAGGTTGCAGTTCGCGGCCCGAGAAGCACTCTCCGGCCAACATGTCCAACGTCCAGCAACAGCTCCCAAAGCGAAGGAGCCAGGACCCAAAGACCTAGCTGGCCTGAAGGGCCCCCAGGGGGCCCCCAAGCAGCCCCTCTCAATTTGGGTCTGGGGGCTTTCGTTGGGCCTGGGACATGGGAGGTACCTGCAAGGTTGCAGTTCGCGGCCCGAGAAGCACTCTCCGGCCAACATGCCCAACTGCAGCAACAGCTCCCAAACCGAAGGAGCCAGGACCCAAAGACCTAGCTGGCCTGAAGGGCCCCCAGGGGGCCCCCAAGCAGCCCCTCTCAATTTGGGTCTGGGGGCTTTCTTTGGCCCGGGAACCTGGGAGGTACCTGCAAGGTTGCAGTTCGCAGCCCGAGAAGCACTTTCCGGCCAACATGCCCAACGTCCAGCAACAGCTCCCAAACCGAAGGAGCCAGGACCCAAAGACCTAGCTGGCCTGAAGAGTCCCCAGGGGGCCCCCAAACAGCCCCTCTCAATTTGAGTCTGGGGGGTTTCGTTGGGCATGGAACCTGGGAGGTACCTGCAAGGTTGCAGTTCGCGGCCCGAGAAGCACTCTCCGGCCAACATGCCCAACTGCAGCAACAGCTCCCAAAGCGAAGGAGCCAGGACCCAAAGACCTAGCTGGCCTGAAGGGTCCCCGGGGGCCCGCAACCAGCCCCTCTCAATTTGGGTCTGGGGGCTTTCGTTGGGCCGGGAACCTGGGAAGTGCCTGCAAGGTTGCAGTTCGCGGCCCGAGAAGCACTCTCCGGCCAACATGCCCAACTGCAGCAACAGCTCCCAAACCGAAGGAGCCAGGAGCCAAAGACCTAGCTGGCCTGAAGGGGCCCCAGGGGGCCCCCAAACAGCCCCTCTCATTTTAGTCTGGGGGCTTTCGTTGGGCCTGGGACCTGGGAGGTACCTGCAAGGTTGCAGTTCGCAGCCCGAGAAGCACTCTCCGGCCAACATGCCCAACTGCAGCAACAGCTCCCAAACCGAAGGAGCCAGGACCCAAAGAAATAGCTGGCCTGAAGGGTCCCCAGGGGGCCCGCAAGCAGCCCCTCTCAATTTGGGTCTGGGGGCTTTCGTTGGCCCGGGAACCTGGGAGGTACCTGCAAGGTTGCAGTTCGCGGCCCGAGAAGCACTCTCCGGCCAACATGCCCAACTGCAGCAACAGTTCCCAAACCGAAGGAGCCAGGACTCAAAGAAATAGCTGGCCTGAAGGGTCCCCAGGGGGCCCCCAAGCAGCCCCTCTCAATTTGGGTCTGGGGGCTTTCGTTGGGCCTGGGACATGGGAGGTACCTGCAAGGTTGCAGTTCGCGGCCCGAGAAGCACTCTCCGGCCAACATGCCCAACTGCAGCAACAGCTCCCAAACCGAAGGAGCCAGGACCCAAAGACCTAGCTGGCCTGAAGGGCCCCCAGGGGGCCCCCAAGCAGCCCCTCTCCATTTGGGTCTGGGGTCTTTCGTTGGGCCGGGAACCTGGGAGCTACCTGCAAGGTTGCAGTTCGCAGCCCGAGAAGCACTCTCCGGCCAACATGCCCAACTGCAGCAACAGCTCCCAAACCGAAGGAGCCAGGACCCGAAGACCTAGCTGGCCTGAAGGGCCCCCAGGGGGCCCCCAAACAGCCCCTCTCCATTTGGGTCTGGGGGCTTTCGTTGGGCCTGGGACATGGGAGGTACCTGCAAGGTTGCAGTTCGCAGCCCGAGAAGCACTCTCCGGTCAACATGCCCAACGTCCAGCAACAGCTCCCAAACCGAAGGAGCCAGGACCCAAAGACCTAGCTGGCCTGAAGGGCCCCCAGGGGGCCCCCAAGCAGCCCCTCTCCATTTGGGTCTGGGGGCTTTCGTTGGGCCTGGGACATGGGAGGTACCTGCAAGGTTGCAGTTCGCAGCCCGAGAAGCACTCTCCGGTCAACATGCCCAACGTCCAGCAACAGCTCCCAAACCGAAGGAGCCAGGACCCAAAGACCTAGCTGGCCTGAAGAGTCCCCAGGGGGCCCCCAAACAGCCCCTCTCAATTTGGGTCTGGGGGCTTTCGTTGGCCCGGGAACCTGGGAGCTACCTGCAAGGTTGCAGTTCGCGGCCCGAGAAGCACTCTCCGGCCAACATGCCCAACTGCAGCAACAGCTCCCAAACCGAAGGAGCCAGGAGCCAAAGACCTAGCTGGCCTGAAGGGGCCCCAGGGGGCCCCCAAACAGCCCCTCTCATTTGAGTCTGGGGGCTTTCGTTGGGCCTGGGACCTGGGAGGTACCTGCAAGGTTGCAGTTCGCAGCCCGAGAAGCACTCTCCGGCCAACATGCCCAACTGCAGCAACAGCTCCCAAACCGAAGGAGCCAGGACCCAAAGAAATAGCTGGCCTGAAGGGTCCCCAGGGGGCCCGCAAACAGCCCCTCTCAATTTGTGTCTGGGGGCTTTCGTTGGCCCGGGAACCTGGGAGGTACCTGCAAGGTTGCAGTTCGCGGCCCGAGAAGCACTCTCCGGCCAACATGCCCAACTGCAGCAACAGTTCCAAAACCGAAGGAGCCAAGACCCAAAGAAATAGCTGGCCTGAAGGGCCCCCATGGGGCCCGCAAGCAGCCCCTCTCAATTTGGGTCTGTGGGCTTTCGTTGGCCCGGAAACCTGGGAGGGACCTGCAAGGTTGCAGTTCGCGGCCCGAGAAGCACTCTCCGGCCAACATGTCCAACGTCCAGCAACAGCTCCCAAAGCGAAGGAGCCAGGACCCAAAGACCTAGCTGGCCTGAAGGGCCCCCAGGGGGCCCCCAAGCAGCCCCTCTCAATTTGGGTCTGGGGGCTTTCGTTGGGCCTGGGACATGGGAGGTACCTGCAAGGTTGCAGTTCGCGGCCCGAGAAGCACTCTCCGGCCAACATGCCCAACTGCAGCAACAGCTCCCAAACCGAAGGAGCCAGGACCCAAAGACCTAGCTGGCCTGAAGGGCCCCCAGGGGGCCCCCAAGCAGCCCCTCTCAATTTGGGTCTGGGGGCTTTCTTTGGCCCGGGAACCTGGGAGGTACCTGCAAGGTTGCAGTTCGCAGCCCGAGAAGCACTTTCCGGCCAACATGCCCAACGTCCAGCAACAGCTCCCAAACCGAAGGAGCCAGGACCCAAAGACCTAGCTGGCCTGAAGAGTCCCCAGGGGGCCCCCAAACAGCCCCTCTCAATTTGAGTCTGGGGGGTTTCGTTGGGCATGGAACCTGGGAGGTACCTGCAAGGTTGCAGTTCGCGGCCCGAGAAGCACTCTCCGGCCAACATGCCCAACTGCAGCAACAGCTCCCAAAGCGAAGGAGCCAGGACCCAAAGACCTAGCTGGCCTGAAGGGTCCCCGGGGGCCCGCAACCAGCCCCTCTCAATTTGGGTCTGGGGGCTTTCGTTGGGCCGGGAACCTGGGAAGTGCCTGCAAGGTTGCAGTTCGCGGCCCGAGAAGCACTCTCCGGCCAACATGCCCAACTGCAGCAACAGCTCCCAAACCGAAGGAGCCAGGAGCCAAAGACCTAGCTGGCCTGAAGGGGCCCCAGGGGGCCCCCAAACAGCCCCTCTGATTTGAGTCTGGGGGCTTTCGTTGGGCCTGGGACCTGGGAGGTACCTGCAAGTTTGCAGTTCGCAGCCCGAGAAGCACTCTCCGGCCAACATGCCCAACTGCAGCAACAGCTCCCAAACCGAAGGAGCCAGGACCCAAAGAAATAGCTGGCCTGAAGGGTCCCCAGGGGGCCCGCAAGCAGCCCCTCTCCATTTGGTTCTGGGGGCTTTCGTTGGGCCGGGAACATGGGAGGTGCCTGCAAGGTTGCAGTTCGCGGCCCGAGAAGCACTCTCCGGCCAACATGCCCAACGTCCAGCAACAGCTCCCAAACCGAAGGAGCCAGGACCCAAAGAAATAGCTGGCCTGAAGGGGTCCCAAGGGGCCCCCTAGCAGCCCCTCTCAATTTGGGTCTGGGGGCTTTCGTTGGCCCGGGAACCTGGGAGCTACCTGCAAGGTAGCAGTTCACGGTCCGAGAAGCACTCTCAGGCCAACATGTCCAACGTCCAGAAACAGCTCCCAAACCGAAGGAGCCAGGACCCAAAGACCTAGCTGGCCTGAAGGGCCCCCATGGGGGGCCCAAGCAGCCCCTCTCAATTTGGGTCTGGTGGCTTTCGTTGGGCCTGAGACCTGGGAGGTACCTGCAAGGTTGCAGTTCGCAGCCCGAGAAGCACTCTCCGGTCAACATGCCCAATGTCCAGCAACAGCTCCCAAAGCGAAGGAGCCAGGACCCAAAGACCTAGCTGGCCTGAAGGCCTCCAGGGGGCACCCAAGCAGCCCCTCTCAATTTGGGTCTGGGGGCTTTCGTTGGGCCTGGGACATGGGAGGTACCTGCAAGGTTGCAGTTCGCAGCCCGAGAAGCACTCTCCGGTCAACATGCCCAACTGCAGCAACAGCTCCCAAACCGAAGGAGCCAGGACCCAAAGACCTAGCTGGCCTGAAGGGCCCCCAGGGGGCCCCCAAGCAGCCCCTCTCCATTTGGGTCTGGGGGCTTTCGTTGGGCCTGGGACATGGGAGGTACCTGCAAGGTTGCAGTTCGCAGCCCGAGAAGCACTCTCCGGTCAACATGCCCAACGTCCAGCAACAGCTCCCAAACCGAAGGAGCCAGGACCCAAAGACCTAGCTGGCCTGAAGGGGCCCCAGGGGGCCCCCAAACAGCCCCTCTCCATTTGGGTCTGGGCGCTTTCCTTGAGCCGGGAACCTGGGAGCTATCTGCAAGGTTGAGTTCGCGGCCCGAGAAGCACTCTCCGGCCAACATGCCCAACGTCCAGCAACAGCTCCCAAACCGAAGGAGCCAGGACCCAAAGACCTAGCTGGCCTGAAGGGGCCCCAGGGGGCCCCCAAGCAGCCCCTCTCAATTTTGGTCTGGGGGCTTTCGTTGGGCCGGGGACATGGGAGCTACCTGCAAGGTTGCAGTTCGCAGCCCGAGAAGCACTCTCCGGTCAACATGCCCAACGTCCAGCAACAGCTCCCAAACCGAAGGAGCCAGGACCCAAAGACCTAGCTGGCCTGAAGAGTCCCCAGGGGGCCCCCAAACAGCCCCTCTCAATTTGGGTCTGGGGGCTTTCGTTGGGCATGGAACCTGGGAGGTACCTGCAAGGTTGCAGATCGCAACCCGAGAAGCACTCTCCGGCCAACATGCCCAACTGCAGCAACAGCTCCCAAACCGAAGGAGCCAGGACCCAAAGACCTAGCTGGCCTGAAGGGCCCCCAGGGGGCCCCCAAGCAGCCCCTCTCCATTTGGGTCTGGGGGCTTTCGTTGGGCCGGGGACCTGGGAGGTACTTGCAAGTTTGCAGTTCGCAGCCCGAGAAGCACTCTCCGGACAACATGCCCAACTGCAGCAACAGCTCCCAAACCGAAGGAGCCAGGACCCAAAGACCTAGCTGGCCTGAAGGGCACCCAGGGGGCACCCAAGCAGCCCCTCTCAATTTGGGTCTGGGGGCTTTTCTTGGGCCGGGGACCTGGGAGGTACCTGCAAGGTTGCAGTTCGCAGCCCGAGAAGCACTTTCCGGCCTACATGCCCAACGTCCAGCAACAGCTCCCAAACCGAAGGAGCCAGGACCCAAAGACCTAGCTGGCCTGAAGAGTCCCCAGGGGGCCCCCAAACAGCCCCTCTCAATTTGAGTCTGGGGGCTTTTGTTGGGCATGGAACCTGGGAGGTACCTGCAAGGTTGCAGTTCGCGGCCCGAGAAGCACTCTCCGGCCAACATGCCCAACTGCAGCAACAGCTCCCAAAGCGAAGGAGCCAGGACCCAAAGACCTAGCTGGCCTGAAGAGTCCCTAGAGGGCCCCCAAACAGCCCCTCTCCATTTGGGTCTGGGCGCTTTCCTTGAGCCGGGAACCTGGGAGCTACCTGCAAGGTTGTAGTTCACGGCCCGAGAAGCACTCTCCGGCCAACATGCCCAACGTCCAGCAACAGCTCCCAAACCAAAGGAGCCAGGACCCAAAGACCTAGCTGGCCTGAAGGGGTCCCAGAGGCCCCCAAACAGCCCCTCTCCATTTGGGTCTGGGGTCTTTAGTTGGGCCGGGAACCTGGGAGATACCTGCAAGGTTGCAGTTCATGGCCCGAGAAGCACTCTCCGGTCAACATGCCCATCGTCCAGCAACAGCTCCCAAAGCGAAGGAGCCAGGACCCAAAGACCTAGCTGGCCTGAAGGGCCCCCAGGGGGCACCCAAGCTGCCCCTCTCAATTTGGGTCTGGGGGCTTTCGTTTGGGCCGGGAACATGGGAGGTGCCTGCAAGGTTGCAGTTCGCGGCCCGAGAAGCACTCTCCGGCCAACATGCCCAACGTCCAGCAACAGCTCCCAAACCGAAGGAGCCAGGACCCAAAGAAATAGCTGGCCTGAAGGGGTCCCAAGGGGCCCCCAAGCAGCCCCTCTCAATTTTGGTCTGGGGGCTTTTGTTGGCCCGGGAACCTGGGAGCTACCTGCAAGGTAGCAGTTCACGGTCCGAGAAGCACTCTCAGGCCAACATGTCCAACGTCCAGAAACAGCTCCCAAACCGAAGGAGCCAGGACCCAAAGACCTAGCTGGCCTGAAGGGCCCCCATGGGGGGCCCAAGCAGCCCCTCTCAATTTGGGTCTGGTGGCTTTCGTTGGGCCTGAGACCTGGGAGGTACCTGCAAGGTTGCAGTTCGCAGCCCGAGAAGCACTCTCCGGTCAACATGCCCAATGTCCAGCAACAGCTCCCAAAGCGAAGGAGCCAGGACCCAAAGACCTAGCTGGCCTGAAGGCCTCCAGGGGGCACCCAAGCAGCCCCTCTCAATTTGGGTCTGGGGGCTTTCGTTGGGTCTGGGACATGGGAGGTACCTGCAAGGTTGCAGTTCGCAGCCCGAGAAGCACTCTCCGGTCAACATGCCCAACGTCCAGCAACAGCTCCCAAACCGAAGGAGCCAGGACCCAAAGACCTAGCTGGCCTGAAGAGTCCCCAGGGGGCCCCCAAGCAGCCCGTCTCCATTTGGGTCTGGGGGCTTTCGTTGGGCCGGGAACCTGGGAGGTACCTGCAAGGTTGCAGTTCGCGGCCCGAGAAGCACTCTCCGGCCAACATGCCCAACTGCAGCAACAGCTCCCAAACCGAAGGAGCCAGGACCCAAAGACCTAGCTGGCCTGAAGGGCCCCCAGGGGTCCCCCAAGCAGCCCCTCTCCATTTGGGTCTGGGGGCTTTCGTTGGGCCGGGAACCTGGGAGCTACTTGCAAGGTTGCAGTTCGCAGCCCGAGAAGCACTCTCCGGCCAACATGCCCAACTGCAGCAACAGCTCCCAAACCGAAGGAGCCAGGACCCAAAGACCTAGCTGGCCTGAAGGGGCCCCAGGGGGTCCCCAAACAGCCCCTCTCCATTTGGGTCTGGGGGCTTTCGTTGGCCCGGGAACCTGGGAGCTACCTGCAAGGTTGCAGTTCGCGGCCCGAGAAGCACTCTCCGGCCAACATGCCCAACTGCAGCAACAGCTCCCAAACCGAAGGAGCCAGGACCCAAAGACCTAGCTGGCCTGAAGAGTCCCCAGGGGGCCCCCAAACAGCCCCTCTCCATTTGGGTCTGGGGGCTTTCGTTGGGCCGGGAACCTGGGAGCTACCTGCAAGGTTGCAGTTCGCGGCCGGAGAAGCACTCTCCGGCCAACATGCCCAACTGCAGCAACAGCTCCCAAACCGAAGGAGCCAGGACCCAAAGACCTAGCTGGCCTGAAGGGGTCCCAAGGGGCCCCCAAGCAGCCCCTCTCAATTTTGGTCTGGGGGCTTTCGTTGGGCCGGGGACATGGGAGGTACCTGCAAGGTTGCAGTTCGCAGCCCGAGAAGCACTCTCCGGCCAACATGCCCAACTGAAGCAACAGCTCCCAAACCGAAGGTACCAGGATCCAAAGAAATAGCTGGCCTGAAGGGGCCCCAGGGGGCCCGCAAGCAGCCCCTCTCAATTTGGGTCTGGGGGCTTTCGTTGGGCTGGGAACCTGAGTGGTGCCTGCAAGGTTGCAGTTCGCGGCCCGAGAAGCACTCTCCGGCCATCGTGCCAAACGTCCAGCAACAGCTCCGAAAGCGAAGGAGCCAGGACCCAAAGACCTAGCTGGCCTGAAGAGTCCCCACAGGGCACCCAAACAGCCCCTCTCCATTTGGGTCTGGGGGCTTTCGTTGGCCCGGGAACCTGGGAGATACCTGCAAGGTTGCAGTTCACGGCCCGAGAAGCACTCTCCGGTCAACATGCCCATCGTCCAGCAACAGCTCCCAAAGCGAAGGAGCCAGGACCCAAAGACCTAGCTGGCCTGAAGGGCCCCCAGGGGGCACCCAAGCAGCCCCTCTCAATTTGTGTCTGGGGGCTTTCGTTGGGCCGGGAACCTGGGAGGTACATGCAAGGTTGCAGTTCGCATCCCGAGAAGCACTCTCCGGCCATCATGCCCAACTGCAGCAACAGCTCCCAAACCGAAGGAGCCAAGACCCAAAGAAATAGCTGGCCTGAAGGGTCCCCAGGGGGCCCGCAAGCAGCCCCTCTCAATTTGGGTCTGGGGGCTTTCGTTGGGCATGGATACCTGAGAGGTACCTGCAAGGTTGCAGTTCGCGGCCCGAGAAGCACTCTCCGGTCAACATGCCCAACGTCCAGCAACAGCTCCCAAACCGAAGGAGCCAGGACCCAAAGACCTAGCTGGCCTGAAGGGCCCCCAGGGGGCCCCCAAGCAGCCCCTCTCCATTTGGGTCTGGGGGCTTTCGTTGGGCCTGGGACCTGGGAGGTACCTGCAAGGTTGCAGTTCGCGTCCCGAGAAGCACTCTCCGGCCAAAATACCCAACTGCAGCAACAGCTCCCAAACCGAAGGAGCCAGGACCCAAAGAAATAGCTGGCCTGGAGGGTCCCCGGGGGCCCGCAAGCAGCCCCTCTCAATTTTGGTCTGGGGGCTTTCGTTGGGCCGGGAACCTGGGAAGTGGCTGCAAGGTTGCAGTTCGCGGCCCGAGAAGCACTCTCCGGCCAACATGCCCAACGTCCAGCAACAGCTCCCAAACCGAAGGAGCCAGGACCCAAAGACCTAGCTGGCCTGAAGGGGTCCCAAGGGGCCCCCAAGCAGCCCCTCTCAATTTGGGTCTGGGGGCTTTCGTTGGCCCGGGAACCTGGGAGCTACCTGCAAGGTAGCAGTTCACGGTCCGAGAAGCACTCTCCGGCCAACATGTCCAACGTCCAGCAACAGCTCCCAAACCGAAGGAGCCAGGACCCAAAGACCTAGCTGGCCTGAAGGGCCCCCAGGGGGGCCCAAGCAGCCCCTCTCAATTTGGGTCTGGCGGCTTTCGTTGGGCCTGAGACCTGGGAGGTACCTGCAAGGTTGCAGTTCGCGGCCCGAGAAGCACTCTCCGGTCAACATGCCCAACGTCCAGCAACAGCTCCCAAACCGAAGGAGCCAGGACCCAAAGACCTAGCTGGCCTGAAGGGCCCCCAGGGGCCCCCCAAGCAGCCCCTCTCCATTTGGGTCTGGGGGCTTTCGTTGGGCCTGGGACATGGGAGGTACCTGCAAGGTTGCAGTTTGCAGCCCGAGAAGCACTCTCCGGTCAACATGCCCAACGTCCAGCAACAGCTCCCAAACCGAAGGAGCCAGGACCCAAAGACCTAGCTGGCCTGAAGAGTCCCCAGGGGGCGCCCAAGCAGCCCCTCTCAATTTGGGTCTGGGGGCTTTCGTTGGGCCGGGAACCTGGGAGGTACCTGCAAGGTTGCAGTTCGCAGCCCGAGAAGCACTCTCCGGCCAACATGCCCAACTGCAGCAACAGCTCCCAAAGCGAAGGAGCCAGGACCCAAAGACCTAGCTGGCCTGAAGGGCCCCCAGGGGGCCCCCAAGCAGCCCCTCTCCATTTGGGTCTGGGGGCTTTCGTTGGGCCGGGAACCTGGGAGCTACCTGCAAGGTTGCAGTTCGCAGCCCGAGAAGCACTCTCCGGCCAACATGCCCAACGTCCAGCAACAGCTCCCAAACCGAAGGAGCCAGGACCCAAAGACCTAGCTGGCCTGAAGGGGCCCCAGGGGGTCCCCAAACAGCCCCTCTCCATTTGGGTCTGGGGGCTTTCCTTGGGCCGGGAACCTGGGAGCATCCTGCAAGGTTGCAGTTCGCGTCCCGAGAAGCACTCTCCGGCCAACATGCCCAACTGCAGCAACAGCTCCCAAACCGAAGGAGCCAGGACCCAAAGACCTAGCTGGCCTGAAGGGCCCCCAGGGGGCCCCCAAACAGCCCCTCTCCATTTGGGTCTGGGGGCTTTCGTTGGGCCTGGGACATGGGAGGTACCTGCAAGGTTGCAGTTCACAGCCCGAGAAGCACTCTCCGGTCAACATGCCCAACGTCCAGCAACAGCTCCCAAACCGAAGGAGCCAGGACCCAAAGACCTAGCTGGCCTGAAGGGCCCCCAGGGGGCCCCCAAACAGCCCCTCTCAATTTGGGTCTGGGGGCTTTCTTTGGGCCTGGGACATGGGAGGTACCTGCAAGGTTGCAGTTCGCAGCCCGAGAAGCACTCTCCGGTCAACATGCCCAACGTCCAGCAACAGCTCCCAAACCAAAGGAGCCAGGACCCAAAGACCTAGCTGGCCTGAAGAGTCCCTAGGGGGCCCCCAAACAGCCCCTCTCAATTTGGGTCTGGGGGCTTTCGTTGGGCCGGGAACCTGGGAGGAACCTGCAAGGTTGCAGTTCGCGGCCCGAGAAGCACTCTCCGGCCAACATGCCCAACGTCCAGCAACAGCTCCCAAACCGAAGGAGCCAGGACCCAAAGACCTAGCTGGCCTGAAGTGTCCCCAGGTGGCCCCCAAACAGCCCATCTCAATTTGGGTCTGGGGGCTTTCGTTGGGCCGGGAACCTGGGAGGTACCTGCAAGGTTGCAGTTCGCGGCCCGAGAAGCACTCTCCGGCCAACATGCCCAACTGCAGCAACAGCTCCCAAACCGAAGGAGCCAGGACCCAAAGACCTAGCTGGCCTGAAGGGCCCCCAGGGGGCACCCAAGCAGCCCCTCTCAATTTGGGTCTGGGGGCTTTCGTTGGGCCGGGAACCTGGGAGGTACATGCAAGGTTGCAGTTCGCGGCCCGAGAAGCACTCTCCGGCCATCATGCCCAACTGCAGCAACAGCTCCCAAACCGAAGGAGCCAAGACCCAAAGAAATAGCTGGCCTGAAGTGTCCCCAGGGGTCCCGCAAGCAGCCCCTCTCAATTTGGGTCTGGGGGCTTTCGTTGGGCATGGATACCTGAGAGGTACCTGCAAGGTTGCAGTTCGCGGCCCGAGAAGCACTCTCCGGCCAACATATCCAACGTCCAGCAACAGCTCCCAAACCGAAGGAGCCAGGACCCAAAGACCTAGCTGGCCTGAAGGGCCCCCTGGGGGCCCCCAAACAGCCCCTCTCAATATTGGTCTGGGGGCTTTCGTTGGGCCGGGAACCTGGGAAGTGCCTGCAAGGTTGCAGCTCGCGTCCCGAGAAGCACTCTCCGGCCAACATGCCCAACTGCAGCAACAGCTCCCAAACCGAAGGAGCCAGGACCCAAAGTCCTAGCTGGCCTGAAGGGGTCCCAAGGGGCCCCCAAGCAGCCCCTCTCAATTTGGGTCTGGGGGCTTTCGTTGGCCCGGGAACCTGGGAGCTACCTGCAAGGTAGCAGTTCACGGTCCGAGAAGCACTCTCCGGCCAACATGCACAACTGCAGCAACAGCTCCCAAACCGAAGGAACCAGGACCCAAAGAAATAGCTGGCCTGAAGGGCCCCCAGGGGGCCCCCAAGCAGCCCCTCTCAATTTGGGTCTGGGGGCTTTCGTTGGGCCGGGAACCTGGGTGGTGCCTGCAGGTTGCAGTTCGCGGCCCGAGAAGCACTCTCCGGCCGTCACGCCCAACGTCCAGCAACAGCTCCCAAAGCGAAGGAGCCAGGACCCAAAGACCTAGCTGGCCTGAAGAGTCCCCAGGGGGCCCCCAAGCAGCCCCTCTCCATTTGGGTCTGGGCGCTTTCCTTGAGCCGGGAACCAGGGAGCTACCTGCAAGGTTGCAGTTCACGGCCCGAGAAGCACTCTCCGGCCAACATGCCCAACGTCCAGCAACAGCTCCCAAACCGAAGGAGCCAGGACCCAAAGACCTAGCTGGCCTGAAGGGGCCCCAGGGGCCCCCAAACAGCCCCTCTCCATTTGGGTCTGGGGGCTTTCGTTGGGCCGGGAACCTGGGAGCTACCTGCAAGGTTGCAGTTCGCGGCCCGAGAAGCACTCTCCGGCCAACATGCCCAACTGCAGCAACAGCTCCCAAACCGAAGGAGCCAGGACCCAAAGACCTAGCTGGCCTGAAGGGGTCCCAAGGGGCCCCCAAGCAGCCCCTCTCAATTTGGGTCTGGGGGCTTTCGTTGGGCCTGGGACATGGGAGGTACCTGCAAGGTTGCAGTTCGCAGCCCGAGAAGCACTCTCCGGTCAACATGCCCAACGTCCAGCAACAGCTCCCAAACCGAAGGAGCCAGGACCCAAAGACCTAGCTGGCCTGAAGAGTCCCCAGGGGGCCCCCTAACAGCCCCTCTCAATTTGGGTCTGGGGGCTTTCGTTGGGCATGGAACCTGGGAGGTACCTGCAAGGTTGCAGTTCGCAACCCGAGAAGCACTCTCCGGCCAACATGCCCAACTGCAGCAACAGCTCCCAAACCGAAGGAGCCAGGACCCAAAGACCTAGCTGGCCTGAAGGGCCCCCAGGGGGCACCAAAGCAGCCCCTCTCAATTTGGGTCTGGGGGCTTTCGCTGGGTGGGGAACCTCGGAGGTACCTGCAAGGTTGCAGTTCGCAGCCCGAGAAGCACTCTCCGGCCTACATGCCCAACGTCCAGCAACAGCTCCCAAACCGAAGGAGCCAGGACCCAAAGACCTAGCTGGCCTGAAGAGTCCCCAGGGGGCCCCCAAACAGCCCCTCTCAATTTGAGTCTGGGGGCTTTTGTTGTGCATGGAACCTGGGAGGTACCTGCAAGGTTGCAGTTCGCGGCCCGAGAAGCACTCTCCGGCCAACATGCCCAACTGCAGCAACAGCTCCCAAAGCGAAGGAGCCAGGACCCAAAGACCTAGCTGGCCTGAAGGGTCCCCGGGGGCCCGCAAGCAGCCCCTCTCAATTTTCGTCTGGGGGCTTTCGTTGGGCCGGGAACCTGGGAAGTGCCTGCAAGGTTGCAGTTCGCAGCCCGAGAAGCACTCTCCGGCCAACATGCCCAACTGCAGCAACAGCTCCCAAACCGAAGGAGCCAGGACCCAAAGACCTAGCTGGCCTGAAGGGCCCCCAGGGGGCCCCCAAGCAGCCCCTCTCAATTTGGGTCTGGGGGCTTTCCTTGGGTCGGGAACCTAGGAGCTACCTGCAAGGTTGCAGTTCACGGCCCGAGAAGCACTCTCCGACCAACATGTCCAACGTCCAGCAACAGCTCCCAAACCGAAGGAGCCAGGACCCAAAGACCTAGCTGGCCTGAAGAGTCCCCATAGGGAACCCAAACAGCCCCTCTCCATTTGGGTCTGGGGGCTTTCGTTGGGCCGGGAACCTGGGAGCTACCTGCAAGGTTGCAGTTCGCAGCCCGAGAAGCACTCTCCGGTCAACATGCCCAACGTCCAGCAACAGCTCCCAAAGCGAAGGAGCCAGGACCCAAAGACCTAGCTGGCCTGAAGGGTCCCCGGGGGCCCGCAAGCAGCCCCTCTCAATTTTCGTCTGGGGGCTTTCGCTGGGTGGGGAACCTCGGAGGTACCTGCAAGGTTGCAGTTCGCAGCCCGAGAAGCACTTTCCGGCCTACATGCCCAACGTCCAGCAACAGCTCCCAAAGCGAAGGAGCCAGGACCCAAAGACCTAGCTGGCCTGAAGTGTCCCCAGGGGGCCCCCAAACAGCCCCTCTCAATTTGGGTCTGGGGGCTTTCGTTGGGCATGGAACCTGGGAGGTACCTGCAAGGTTGCAGTTCGCGGCCCGAGAAGCACTCTCCGGCCAACATGCCCAACGTCCAGCAACAGCTCCCAAACCGAAGGAGCCAGGACCCAAAGACCTAGCTGGCCTGAAGGGCCCCCAGGGGGCCCCCAAACAGCCCCTCTCAATTTTGGTCTGGGGGCTTTCGTTGGGCCGGGAACCTGGGAAGTGCCTGCAAGGTTGCAGTTCGCGGCCCGAGAAGCACTCTCCGGCCAACATGCCCAACTGCAACAACAGCTCCCAAACCGAAGGAACCAGGACCCAAAGAAATAGCTGGCCTGAAGGGGCCCCAGGGGGCCCCCAAGCAGCCCCTCTCAATTTGGGTCTGGGGGCTTTCGTTGGGCCGGGAACCTGGGTGGTGCCTGCAAGTTTGCAGTTCGCGGCCCGAGAAGCACTCTCCGGCCATCATGCCCAACGTCCAGCAACAGCTCCCAAACCGAAGGAGCCAGGACCCAAAGACCTAGCTGGCCTGAAGAGTCCCCAGGGGGCCCCCAAACAGCCCCTCTCCATTTGGGTCTGGGCGCTTTCCTTGAGCCGGGAACCTGGGAGGTACCTGCAAGGTTGCAGTTCGCGGCCCGAGAAGCACTCTCCGGCCAACATGCCCAACGTCCAGCAACAGCTCCCAAACCGAAGGAGCCAGGACCCAAAGACCTAGCTGGCCTGAAGAGGCCCCAGGGGACCCCAAACAGCCCCTCTCAATTTTGGTCTGGGGGCTTTCGTTGGGCCGGGAACCTCGGAAGTGCCTGCAAGGTTGCAGTTCGCGGCCCGAGAAGCACTCTCCGGCCAACATGCACAACTGCAGCAACAGCTCCCAAACCGAAGGAACCAGGACCCAAAGACATAGCTGGCCTGAAGGGGCCCCAGGGGGCACCCAAGCAGCCCCTCTCCATTTGGGTCTGGGGGCTTTCGTTGGGCCGGGAACCTGGGTGGTGCCTGCAAGGTTGCAGTTCGCGGCCCGAGAAGCACTCTCCGGCCATCATGCCCAACGTCCAGCAACAGCTCCCAAACCGAAGGAGCCAGGACCCAAAGACCTAGCTGGCCTGAAGTGTCCCCAGGGGGCCCCCAAGCAGCCCCTCTCCATTTGTGTCTGGGCGCTTTCCTTGAGCCGGGAACCAGGGAGCTACCTGCAAGGTTGCAGTTCACGGCCCGAGAAGCACTCTCCGGCCAACATGCCCAACGTCCAGAAACAGCTCCCAAACCGAAGGAGCCAGGACCCAAAGACCTAGCTGGCCTGAAGAGTCCCCAGGGGGCCCCCAAGCAGCCCCTCTCCATTTGTGTCTGGGCGCTTTCCTTGAGCCGGGAACCAGGGAGCTACCTGCAAGGTTGCAGTTCACGGCCCGAGAAGCACTCTCCGGCCAACATGCCCAACGTCCAGCAACAGCTCCCAAACCGAAGGAGCCAGGACCCAAAGACCTAGCTGGCCTGAAGGGACCCCAGGGGCCCCCAAACAGCCCCTCTCCATTTGGGTCTGGGGGCTTTCGTTGGGCCGGGAACCTGGGAGGTACCTTCAAGGTTGCAGTTCGCGGCCCGAGAAGCACTCTCCGGCCAACATGCCCAACTGCAGCAACAGCTCCCAAACCGAAGGAGCCAGGACCCAAAGACCTAGCTGGCCTGAAGGGCCCCCAGGGGGCCCCCAAGCAGCCCCTCTCAATTTTGGTCTGGGGGCTTTCGTTGGGCCGGGGACATGGGAGGTACCTGCAAGGTTGCAGTTCGCAGCCCGAGAAGCACTCTCCGGTCAACATGCCCAACGTCCAGCAACAGCTCCCAAACCGAAGGAGCCAGGACCCAAAGACCTAGCTGGCCTGAAGGGCCCCCAGGGGGCCCCCAAGCAGCCCCTCTCCATTTGGGTCTGGGGGCTTTCGTTGGGCCTGGGACCTGGGAGGTACCTGCAAGGTTGCAGTTCGCAGCCCGAGAAGCACTCTCCGGTCAACATGCCCAACTTCCAGCAACAGCTCCCAAACCGAAGGAGCCAGGACCCAAAGAAATAGCTGGCCTGAAGGGGCCCCAGGGGGCCCCCAAGCAGCCCCTCTCAATTTGGGTCTGGGGGCTTTCGTTGGGCCGGGAACCTGGGTGGTGCCTGCAAGGTTGCAGTTCGCAGCCCGAGAAGCACTCTCCGGCCATCATGCGCAACGTCCAGCAACAGCTCCCAAAGCGAAGGAGCCAGGACCCAAAGACCTAGCTGGCCTGAAGAGTCCCCAGGGGGCCCCCAAACAGCCCCTCTCCATTTGGGTCTGGGCGCTTTCCTTGAGCCGGGAACCTGGGAGCTACCTGCAAGGTTGCAGTTGACGGCCCGAGAAGCACTCTCCGGCCAACATGCCCAACGTCCAGCAACAGCTCCCAAAGCGAAGGAGCCAGGACCCAAAGACCTAGCTGGCCTGAAGGGGCCCCAGGGGCCCCCAAACAGCCCCTCTCAATTTTGGTCTGGGGGCTTTCGTTGGGCCGGGAACCTGGGAAGTGCCTGCAAGGTTGCAGTTCGCGGCCCGAGAAGCACTCTCCGGCCAACATGCACAACTGCAGCAACAGCTCCCAAACCGAAGGAACCAGGACCCAAAGACATAGCTGGCCTGAAGGGGCCCCAGGGGGCCCGCAAGCAGCCCCTCTCAATTTGGGTCTGGGGGCTTTCGTTGGGCCGGGAACCTGGGTGGTGCCTGCAAGGTTGCAGTTCGCGGCCCGAGAAGCACTCTCCGGCCATCATGCCCAACGTCCAGAAACAGCTCCCAAAGCGAAGGAGCCAGGACCCAAAGACCTAGCTGGCTTGAAGAGTCCCCAGGGGGCCCCCAAGCAGCCCCTCTCCATTTGTGTCTGGGCGCTTTCCTTGAGCCGGGAACCAGGGAGCTACCTGCAAGGTTGCAGTTCACGGCCCGAGAAGCACTCTCCGGCCAACATGCCCAACGTCCAGAAACAGCTCCCAAACCGAAGGAGCCAGGACCCAAAGACCTTGCTGGCCTGAAGAGTCCCCAGGGGGCCCCCAAGCAGCCCCTCTCCATTTGTGTCTGGGCGCTTTCCTTGAGCCGGGAACCAGGGAGCTACCTGCAAGGTTGCAGTTCACGGCCCGAGAAGCACTCTCCGGCCAACATGCCCAACGTCCAGCAACAGCTCCCAAACCGAAGGAGCCAGGACCCAAAGACCTAGCTGGCCTGAAGGGACCCCAGGGGGCCCCCAAACAGCCCCTCTCCATTTGGGTCTGGGGGCTTTCGTTGGGCCGGGAACCTGGGAGGTACCTTCAAGGTTGCAGTTCGCGGCCCGAGAAGCACTCTCCGGCCAACATGCCCAACTGCAGCAACAGCTCCCAAACCGAAGGAGCCAGGACCCAAAGACCTAGCTGGCCTGAAGGGCCCCCAGGGGGCCCCCAAGCAGCCCCTCTCAATTTTGGTCTGGGGGCTTTCGTTTGGCCGGGGACATGGGAGGTACCTGCAAGGTTGCAGTTCGCAGCCCGAGAAGCACTCTCCGGTCAACATGCCCAACGTCCAGCAACAGCTCCCAAACCGAAGGAGCCAGGACCCAAAGACCTAGCTGGCCTGAAGGGCCCCCAGGGGGCCCCCAAGCAGCCCCTCTCAATTTGGGTCTGGGGGCTTTCCTTGGGCCGGGAACCTGGGAGCTACCTGCAAGGTTGCAGTTCGCAGCCCGAGAAGCACTCTCCGGTCAACATGCCCAACGTCCAGCAACAGCTCCCAAAGCGAAGGAGCCAGGACCCAAAGACCTAGCTGGCCTGAAGGGTCCCCGGGGGCCCGCAAGCAGCCCCTCTCAATTTTCGTCTGGGGGCTTTCGCTGGGTGGGGAACCTCGGAGGTACCTGCAAGGTTGCAGTTCGCAGCCCGAGAAGCACTTTCCGGCCTACATGCCCAACGTCCAGCAACAGCTCCCAAAGCGAAGGAGCCAGGACCCAAAGACCTAGCTGGCCTGAAGTGTCCCCAGGGGGCCCCCAAACAGCCCCTCTCAATTTGGGTCTGGGGGCTTTCGTTGGGCATGGAACCTGGGAGGTACCTGCAAGGTTGCAGTTCGCGGCCCGAGAAGCACTCTCCGGCCAACATGCCCAACGTCCAGCAACAGCTCCCAAACCGAAGGAGCCAGGACCCAAAGACCTAGCTGGCCTGAAGGGCCCCCAGGGGGCCCCCAAACAGCCCCTCTCAATTTTGGTCTGGGGGCTTTCGTTGGGCCGGGAACCTGGGAAGTGCCTGCAAGGTTGCAGTTCGCGGCCCGAGAAGCACTCTCCGGCCAACATGCCCAACTGCAACAACAGCTCCCAAACCGAAGGAACCAGGACCCAAAGAAATAGCTGGCCTGAAGGGGCCCCAGGGGCCCCCAAGCAGCCCCTCTCAATTTGGGTCTGGGGGCTTTCGTTGGGCCGGGAACCTGGGTGGTGCCTGCAAGTTTGCAGTTCGCGGCCCGAGAAGCACTCTCCGGCCATCATGCCCAACGTCCAGCAACAGCTCCCAAACCGAAGGAGCCAGGACCCAAAGACCTAGCTGGCCTGAAGAGTCCCCAGGGGGCCCCCAAACAGCCCCTCTCCATTTGGGTCTGGGCGCTTTCCTTGAGCCGGGAACCTGGGAGGTACCTGCAAGGTTGCAGTTCGCGGCCCGAGAAGCACTCTCCGGCCAACATGCCCAACGTCCAGCAACAGCTCCCAAACCGAAGGAGCCAGGACCCAAAGACCTAGCTGGCCTGAAGGGGCCCCAGGGGACCCCAAACAGCCCCTCTCAATTTTGGTCTGGGGGCTTTCGTTGGGCCGGGAACCTGGGAAGTGCCTGCAAGGTTGCAGTTCGCGGCCCGAGAAGCACTCTCCGGCCAACATGCACAACTGCAGCAACAGCTCCCAAACCGAAGGAACCAGGACCCAAAGACATAGCTGGCCTGAAGGGGCCCCAGGGGGCACCCAAGCAGCCCCTCTCCATTTGGGTCTGGGGGCTTTCGTTGGGCCGGGAACCTGGGTGGTGCCTGCAAGGTTGCAGTTCGCGGCCCGAGAAGCACTCTCCGGCCATCATGCCCAACGTCCAGCAACAGCTCCCAAACCGAAGGAGCCAGGACCCAAAGACCTAGCTGGCCTGAAGAGTCCCCAGGGGGCCCCCAAGCAGCCCCTCTCCATTTGTGTCTGGGCGCTTTCCTTGAGCCGGGAACCAGGGAGCTACCTGCAAGGTTGCAGTTCACGGCCCGAGAAGCACTCTCCGGCCAACATGCCCAACGTCCAGAAACAGCTCCCAAACCGAAGGAGCCAGGACCCAAAGACCTAGCTGGCCTGAAGAGTCCCCAGGGGGCCCCCAAGCAGCCCCTCTCCATTTGTGTCTGGGCGCTTTCCTTGAGCCGGGAACCAGGGAGCTACCTGCAAGGTTGCAGTTCACGGCCCGAGAAGCACTCTCCGGCCAACATGCCCAACGTCCAGCAACAGCTCCCAAACCGAAGGAGCCAGGACCCAAAGACCTAGCTGGCCTGAAGGGACCCCAGGGGCCCCCAAACAGCCCCTCTCCATTTGGGTCTGGGGGCTTTCGTTGGGCCGGGAACCTGGGAGGTACCTTCAAGGTTGCAGTTCGCGGCCCGAGAAGCACTCTCCGGCCAACATGCCCAACTGCAGCAACAGCTCCCAAACCGAAGGAGCCAGGACCCAAAGACCTAGCTGGCCTGAAGGGCCCCCAGGGGGCCCCCAAGCAGCCCCTCTCAATTTTGGTCTGGGGGCTTTCGTTGGGCCGGGAACATGGGAGGTACCTGCAAGGTTGCAGTTCGCAGCCCGAGAAGCACTCTCCGGTCAACATGCCCAACGTCCAGCAACAGCTCCCAAACCGAAGGAGCCAGGACCCAAAGACCTAGCTGGCCTGAAGGGCCCCCAGGGGGCCCCCAAGCAGCCCCTCTCCATTTGGGTCTGGGGGCTTTCGTTGGGCCTGGGACATGGGAGGTACCTGCAAGGTTGCAGTTCGCAGCCCGAGAAGCACTCTCCGGTCAACATGCCCAACTTCCAGCAACAGCTCCCAAACCGAAGGAGCCAGGACCCAAAGAAATAGCTGGCCTGAAGGGGCCCCAGGGGGCCCCCAAGCAGCCCCTCTCAATTTGGGTCTGGGGGCTTTCGTTGGGCCGGGAACCTGGGTGGTGCCTGCAAGGTTGCAGTTCGCAGCCCGAGAAGCACTCTCCGGCCATCATGCGCAACGTCCAGCAACAGCTCCCAAAGCGAAGGAGCCAGGACCCAAAGACCTAGCTGGCCTGAAGAGTCCCCAGGGGGCCCCCAAACAGCCCCTCTCCATTTGGGTCTGGGCGCTTTCCTTGAGCCGGGAACCTGGGAGCTACCTGCAAGGTTGCAGTTGACGGCCCGAGAAGCACTCTCCGGCCAACATGCCCAACGTCCAGCAACAGCTCCCAAACCGAAGGAGCCAGGACCCAAAGACCTAGCTGGCCTGAAGGGGCCCCAGGGGCCCCCAAACAGCCCCTCTCAATTTTGGTCTGGGGGCTTTCGTTGGGCCGGGAACCTGGGAAGTGCCTGCAAGGTTGCAGTTCGCGGCCCGAGAAGCACTCTCCGGCCAACATGCACAACTGCAGCAACAGCTCCCAAACCGAAGGAACCAGGACCCAAAGACATAGCTGGCCTGAAGGGGCCCCAGGGGGCCCGCAAGCAGCCCCTCTCAATTTGGGTCTGGGGGCTTTCGTTGGGCCGGGAACCTGGGTGGTGCCTGCAAGGTTGCAGTTCGCGGCCCGAGAAGCACTCTCCGGCCATCATGCCCAACGTCCAGCAACAGCTCCCAAAGCGAAGGAGCCAGGACCCAAAGACCTAGCTGGCTTGAAGAGTCCCCAGGGGGCCCCCAAGCAGCCCCTCTCCATTTGTGTCTGGGCGCTTTCCTTGAGCCGGGAACCAGGGAGCTACCTGCAAGGTTGCAATTCACGGCCCGAGAAGCACTCTCCGGCCAACATGCCCAACGTCCAGAAACAGCTCCCAAACCGAAGGAGCCAGGACCCAAAGACCTTGCTGGCCTGAAGAGTCCCCAGGGGGCCCCCAAGCAGCCCCTCTCCATTTGTGTCTGGGCGCTTTCCTTGAGCCGGGAACCAGGGAGCTACCTGCAAGGTTGCAGTTCACGGCCCGAGAAGCACTCTCCGGCCAACATGCCCAACGTCCAGCAACAGCTCCCAAACCGAAGGAGCCAGGACCCAAAGACCTAGCTGGCCTGAAGGGACCCCAGGGGCCCCCAAACAGCCCCTCTCCATTTGGGTCTGGGGGCTTTCGTTGGGCCGGGAACCTGGGAGGTACCTTCAAGGTTGCAGTTCGCGGCCCGAGAAGCACTCTCCGGCCAACATGCCCAACTGCAGCAACAGCTCCCAAACCGAAGGAGCCAGGACCCAAAGACCTAGCTGGCCTGAAGGGCCCCCAGGGGGCCCCCAAGCAGCCCCTCTCAATTTTGGTCTGGGGGCTTTCGTTTGGCCGGGGACATGGGAGGTACCTGCAAGGTTGCAGTTCGCAGCCCGAGAAGCACTCTCCGGTCAACATGCCCAACGTCCAGCAACAGCTCCCAAACCGAAGGAGCCAGGACCCAAAGACCTAGCTGGCCTGAAGGGCCCCCAGGGGGCCCCCAAGCAGCCCCTCTCAATTTGGGTCTGGGGGCTTTCGTTGGGCCTGGGACATGGGAGGTACCTGCAAGGTTGCAGTTCGCAGCCCGAGAAGCACTCTCCGGCCAACATGCCCAACTGCAGCAACAGCTCCCAAACCGAAGGAGCCAGGACCCAAAGACCTAGCTGGCCTGAAGGGACCCCAGGGGGCACCCAAGCAGCCCCTCTCAATTTGGGTCTGGGGGCTTTCGCTGGGCGGGGAACCTCGGAGGTACCTGCAAGGTTGCAGTTCGCAGCCCGAGAAGCACTTTCCGGCCTACATGCCCAACGTCCAGCAACAGCTCCCAAAGCGAAGGAGCCAGGACCCAAAGACCTAGCTGGCCTGAAGAGTCCCCAGGGGGCCCCCAAACAGCCCCTCTCAATTTGAGTCTGGGGGCTTTTGTTGTGCATGGAACCTGGGAGGTACCTGCAAGGTTGCAGTTCGCGGCCCGAGAAGCACTCTCCGGCCAACATGCCCAACTGCAGCAACAGCTCCCAAAGCGAAGGAGCCAGGACCCAAAGACCTAGCTGGCCTGAAGAGTCCCCGGGGGCCCGCAAGCAGCCCCTCTCAATTTTGGTCTGGGGGCTTTCGTTGGGCCGGGAACCTGGGAAGTGCCTGCAAGGTTGCAGTTCGCAGCCCGAGAAGCACTCTCCGGCCAACATGCCCAACTGCAGCAACAGCTCCCAAACCGAAGGAGCCAGGACCCAAAGACCTAGCTGGCCTGAAGGGCCCCCAGGGGGCCCCCAAGCAGCCCCTCTCAATTTGGGTCTGGGGGCTTTCCTTGGGCCGGGAACCTGGGAGCTACCTGCAAGGTTGCAGTTCGCGGCCCGAGAAGCACTCTCCGGCCAACATGCCCAACGTCCAGCAACAGCTCCCAAACCGAAGGAGCCAGGACCCAAAGACCTAGCTGGCCTGAAGGGCCCCCAGGGGGCCCCCAAGCAGCCCCTCTCAATTTGGGTCTGGGGGCTTTCGTTGGGCCGGGGACCTGGGAGGTACCTGCAAGGTTGCAGTTCGCAGCCCGAGAAGCACTCTCCGGCCAACATGTCCAACGTCCAGCAACAGCTCCCAAACCGAAGGAGCCAGGACCCAAAGACCTAGCTGGCCTGAAGAGTCCCCACAGGGCACCCAAACAGCCCCTCTCCATTTGGGTCTGGGGGCTTTCGTTGGGCCGGGAACCTGGGAGCTACCTGCAAGATTGCAGTTCACGGCCCGAGAAGCACTCTCCGGTCAACATGCACATCGTCCAGCAACAGGTCCCAAAGCGAAGGAGCAAGGACCCAAAGAAATAGCTGGCCTGAAGGGTCCCCACAGGGCACCCAAACAGCCCCTCTCCATTTGGGTCTGGGGGCTTTCGTTGGGCATGGAACCTGGGAGGTACATGCAAGGTTGCAGTTCGCAGCCCGAGAAGCACTCTCCGGCCAACATGCCCAACTGCAGCAACAGCTCCCAAACCGAAGGAGCCAAGACCCAAAGAAATAGCTGGCCTGAAGGGTCCCCAGGGGGCACCCAAGCAGCCCCTCTCCATTTGGGTCTGGGGGCTTTCGTTGGGCATGTATACCTGAGAGGTACCTGCAATGTTGCAGTTCGCGGCCCGAAAAGCACTCTCCGGCCAACATGCCCAACGTCCAGCAACAGCTCCCAAACCGAAGGAGCCAGGACCCAAAGACCTAGCTGGCCTGAAGGGCCCCCAGGGGGCCCCCAAGCAGCCCCTCTCCATTTGGGTCTGGGGGCTTTCATTGGGCCTGGGACCTGGGAGGTACCTGCAAGGTTGCAGTTCTCAGCCCGAGAAGCACTCTCCGGTCAACATGCCCAACTGCAGCAACAGCTCCAAAACCGAAGGTACCAGGACCCAAAGAAATAGCTGGCCTGAAGGGGCCCCAGGGGGCCCGCAAGCAGCCCCTCTCAATTTGGGTCTGGGGGCTTTCGTTGGGCTGGGAACCTGAGTGGTGCCTGCAAGGTTGCAGTTCGCGGCCCGAGAAGCACTCTCCGGCCATCATGCCCAACGTCCAGCAACAGCTCCCAAACCGAAGGAGCCAGGACCCAAAGACCTAGCTGGCCTGAAGAGTCCCCAGAGGGCCCCCAAACAGCCCCTCTCCATTTGGGTCTGGGCGCTTTCCTTGAGCCGGGAACCTGGGAGCTACCTGCAAGATTGTAGTTCACGGCCCGAGAAGCACTCTCCGGCCAACATGCCCAACGTCCAGCAACAGCTCCCAAACCGAAGGAGCCAGGACCCAAAGACCTAGCTGGCCTGAAGGGGCCCCAGGGGCCCCCAAACAGCCCCTCTCCATTTGGGTCTGGGGGCTTTCGTTGGGCCGGGAACCTGGGAGGTACCTGCAAGGTTGCAGTTCACGGCCCGAGAAGCACTCTCCGGTCAACATGCCCATCGTCCAGCAACAGCTCCCAAAGCGAAGGAGCCAGGACCCAAAGACCTAGCTGGCCTGAAGGGCCCCCAGGGGGCACCCAAGCAGCCCCTCTCAATTTGGGTCTGGGGGCTTTCGTTGGGCCGGGAACCTGGGAGGTACATGCAAGGTTGCAGTTCGCGGCCCGAGAAGCACTCTACGGCCATCATGCCCAACTGCAGCAACAGCTCCCAAACCGAAGGAGCCAAGACCCAAAGAAATAGCTGGCCTGAAGGGTCCCCAGGGGGCCCGCAAGCAGCCCCTCTCAATTTGGGTCTGGGGGCTTTCGTTGGGCATGGATACCTGAGAGGTACCTGCAAGGTTGCAGTTCGCGGCCCGAGAAGCACTCTCCGGTCAACATGCCCAACGTCCAGCAACAGCTCCCAAACCGAAGGAGCCAGGACCCAAAGACCTAGCTGGCCTGAAGGGGCCCCAGGGGGCCCCCAAGCAGCCCCTCTCAATTTGGGTCTGGGGGCTTTCGTTGGGCCTGGGACATGGGAGGTACCTGCAAGGTTGCAGTTCGCAGCCCGAGAAGCACTCTCCGGTCAACATGCCCAACGTCCAGCAACAGCTCCCAAACCAAAGGAGCCAGGACCCAAAGACCTAGCTGGCCTGAAGAGTCCCCAGGGGGCCCCCAAACAGCCCCTCTCAATTTGGGTCTGGGGGCTTTCCTTGGGCATGGAACCTGGGAGGTACCTGCAAGGTTGCAGTTCGCGGCCCGAGAAGCACTCTCCGGCCAACATGCCCAACTGCAGCAACAGCTCCCAAACCGAAGGAGCCAGGACCCAAAGACCTAGCTGGCCTGAAGGGCCCCCAGGGGTCCCCCAAGCAGCCCCTCTCCATTTGGGTCTGGGGGCTTTCGTTGGGCCGGGAACCTGGGAGGTACCTGCAAGGTTGAAGTTCGCAGACCGAGAAGCACTTTCCGGCCTACATGCCCAACTGCAGCAACAGCTCCCAAACCGAAGGAGCCAGGACCCAAAGACCTAGCTGGCCTGAAGTGCCCCCAGGGGCCCCCCAAGCAGCCCCTCTCCATTTGGGTCTGGGGGCTTTCGTTGGGCCGTGAACATGGGAGGTACCTGCAAGGTTGCAGTTCGCGTCCCGAGAAGCACTCTCCGGCCAACATGCCCAACGTCCAGCAACAGCTCCCAAACCGAAGGAGCCAGGACCCAAAGACCTAGCTGGCCTGAAGAGTCCCCAGGTGGCCCCCAAACAGCCCCTCTCAATTTTGGTCTGGGGGCTTTCGTTGGGCCGGGAACCTGGGAGCTACCTGCAAGGTTGCAGTTCGCGGCCCGAGAAGCACTCTCCGGCCAACATGCCCAACTGCAGCAACAGCTCCCAAACCGAAGGAGCCAGGACCCAAAGACCTAGCTGGCCTGAAGGGCCCCCAGGGGGCCCCCAAGCAGCCCCTCTCCATTTGGGTCTGGGGGCTTTCGTTGGGCCTGGGACATGGGAGCTACCTGCAAGGTTGCAGTTCGCAGCCCGAGAAGCACTCTCCGGTCAACATGCCCAACGTCCAGCAACAGCTCCCAAACCGAAGGAGCCAGGACCCAAAGACCTAGCTGGCCTGAAGGGCCCCCAGGGGTCCCCCAAGCAGCCCCTCTCCATTTGGGTCTGGGGGCTTTCGTTGGCCCGGGAACCTGGGAGGTACCTGCAAGGTTGCAGTTCGCGGCCCGAGAAGCACTCTCCGGCCAACATATCCAACGTCCAGCAACAGCTCCCAAAGCGAAGGAGCCAGGACCCAAAGACCTAGCTGGCCTGAAGGGCCCCCTGGGGGCCCCCAAACAGCCCCTCTCAATATTGGTCTGGGGGCTTTCGTTGGGCCGGGAACCTGGGAAGTGCCTGCAAGTTTGCAGCTCGCGTCCCGAGAAGCACTCTGCGGCCAACATGCCCAACTGCAGCAACAGCTCCCAAACCGAAGGAGCCAGGACCCAAAGACCTAGCTGGCCTGAAGGGCCCCCAGGGGGCCCGCAAGCAGCCCCTCTCAATTTGGGTCTGGGGGCTTTCGTTGGGCCGGGAACCTGGGAGCTACCTGCAAGGTAGCAGTTCACGGTCCGAGAAGCACTCTCCGGCCAACATGTCCAACGTCCAGCAACAGCTCCCAAACCGAAGGAGCCAAGACCCAAAGACCTAGCTGGCCTGAAGAGTCCCCAGGGGTCCCCCAAACAGCCCCTCTCAATTTGGGTCTGGGGGCTTTCGTTGGGCCGGGAACCTGGGAGCTACCTGCAAGGTTGCAGTTGGCGGCCCGAGAAGCACTCTCCGGCCAACATGCCCAACTGCAGCAACAGCTCCCAAAGCGAAGGAGCCAGGACCCAAAGACCTAGCTGGCCTGAAGGGCCCCCAGGGGGCCCCCAAGCAGCCCCTCTCAATTTGGGTCTGGGGGCTTTCGTTGGGCCGGGAACCTGGGAGGTACCTGCAAGGTTGCAGTTCGCGGCCCGAAAAGCACTCTCCGGCCAACATGCCCAACGTCCAGAAACAGCTCCCAAACCGAAGGAGCCAGGACCCAAAGACCTAGCTGGCCTGAAGAGTCCCCAGGGGGCCCCCAAGCAGCCCCTCTCCATTTGTGTCTGGGCGCTTTCCTTGAGCCGGGAACCAGGGAGATACCTGCAAGGTTGCAGTTCACGGCCCGAGAAGCACTCTCCGGCCAACATGCCCAACGTCCAGCAACAGCTCCCAAACCGAAGGAGCCAGGACCCAAAGACCTAGCTGGCCTGAAGAGTCCCCAGGGGGCCCCCAAACAGCCCCTCTCAATTTGAGTCTGGGGGCTTTTGTTGTGCATGGAACCTGGGAGGAACCTGCAAGGTTGCAATTCGCGGCCCGAGAAGCACTCTCCGGCCAACATGCCCAACTGCAGCAACAGCTCCCAAAGCGAAGGAGCCAGGACCCAAAGACCTAGCTGGCCTGAAGGGTCCCCGGGGGCCCGCAAGCAGCCCCTCTCAATTTTGGTCTGGGGGCTTTCGTTGGGCCGGGAACCTGGGAAGTGCCTGCAAGGTTGCAGTTCGCGGCCCGAGAAGCACTCTCCGGCCAACATGCCCAACTGCAGCAACAGCTCCCAAACCGAAGGAGCCAGGACCCAAAGACCTAGCTGGCCTGAAGGGCCCCCAGGGGGCCCCCAAGCAGCCCCTCTCAATTTGGGTCTGGGGGCTTTCGTTGGCCCGGGAACCTGGGAGATACCTGCAAGGTAGCAGTTCACGGTCCGAGAAGCACTCTCCGGCCAACATGCCCAATGTCCAGCAACAGCTCCCAAACCGAAGGAGCCAGGACCCAAAGACCTAGCTGGCCTGAAGGGCCCCCAGGGGGCCCCCAAGCAGCCCCTCTCAATTTGGGTCTGGGGGCTTTCGTTGGGCCTGGGACATGGGAGGTACCTGCAAGGTTGCAGTTCGCAGCCCGAGAAGCACTCTCCGGCCAACATGCCCAACGTCCAGCAACAGCTCCCAAACCGAAGGAGCCAGGACCCAAAGACCTAGCTGGCCTGAAGGGGCCCCAGGGGGCCCCCAAACAGCCCCTCTCCATTTGGGTCTGGGGTCTTTCGTTGGGCCGGGAACCTGGGAAATGCCTGCAAGGTTGCAGTTCGCGGCCCGAGAAGCACTCTCCGGCCAACATGCCCAACTGCAGCAACAGCTCCCAAACCGAAGGAGCCAGGACCCAAAGACCTAGCTGGCCTGAAGGGGTCCCAAGGGGCCCCCAAGCAGCCCCTCTCAATTTGGGTCTGGGGGCTTTCGTTGGGCCTGGGACATGGGAGGTACCTGCAAGGTTGCAGTTCGCAGACCGAGAAGCACTCTCTGGTCAACATGCCCAACGTCCAGCAACAGCTCCCAAACCGAAGGAGCCAGGACCCAAAGACCTAGCTGGCCTGAAGAGTCCCCAGGGGGCCCCCAAACAGCCCCTCTCAATTTGGGTCTGGGGGCTTTCGTTGGGCATGGAACCTGGGAGCTACCTGCAAGGTTGCAGTTCGCAACCCGAGAAGCACTCTCCGGCCAACATGCCCAACTGCAGCAACAGCTCCCAAACCGAAGGAGCCAGGACCCAAAGACCTAGCTGGCCTGAAGAGTCCCCAGGGGGCCCCCAAACAGCCCCTCTCAATTTGGGTCTGGGGGCTTTCGTTGGGCATGGAACCTGGGAGCTACCTGCAAGGTTGCAGTTCGCAACCCGAGAAGCACTCTCCGGCCAACATGCCCAACTGCAGCAACAGCTCCCAAACCGAAGGAGCCAGGACCCAAAGACCTAGCTGGCCTGAAGGGACCCCAGGGGGCACCAAAGCAGCCCCTCTCAATTTGGGTCTGGGGGCTTTCGCTGGGCGGGGAACCTCGGAGCTACCTGCAAGGTTGCAGTTCGCAGACCGAGAAGCACTTTCCGGCCTACATGCCCAACGTCCAGCAACAGCTCCCAAACCGAAGGAGCCAGGACCCAAAGACCTAGCTGGCCTGAAGAGTCCCCAGGGGGCCCCCAAACAGCCCCTCTCAATTTGAGTCTGGGGGCTTTTGTTGTGCATGGAACCTGGGAGGTACCTGCAAGGTTGAAATTCGCGGCCCGAGAAGCACTCTCCGGCCAACATGCCCAACTGCAGCAACAGCTCCCAAAGCGAAGGAGCCAGGACCCAAAGACCTAGCTGGCCTGAAGGGTCCCCGGGGGCCCCCAAGCAGCCCCTCTCAATTTTGGTCTGGGGGCTTTCGTTGGGCCGGGAACCTGGGAAGTGCCTGCAAGGTTGCAGTTCGCGGCCCGAGAAGCACTCTCCGGCCAACATGCCCAACTGCAGCAACAGCTCCCAAACCGAAGGAGCCAGGACCCAAAGACCTAGCTGGCCTGAAGGGCCCCCAGGGGGCCCCCAAGCAGCCCCTCTCAATTTGGGTCTGGGGGCTTTCGTTGGCCCGGGAACCTGGGAGCTACCTGCAAGGTAGCAGTTCACGGTCCGAGAAGCACTCTCCGGCCAACATGTCCAACGTCCAGCAACAGCTCCCAAACCGAAGGAGCCAGGACCCAAAGACCTAGCTGGCCTGAAGGGCCCCCAGGGGGCCCCCAAGCAGCCCCTCTCAATTTGGGTCTGGGGGCTTTCGTTGGGCCTGGGACATGGGAGGTACCTGCAAGGTTGCAGTTCGCAGCCCGAGAAGCACTCTCCGGCCAACATGCCCAACGTCCAGCAACAGCTCCCAAACCGAAGGAGCCAGGACCCAAAGACCTAGCTGGCCTGAAGGGCCCCCAGGGGGCCCCCAAACAGCCCCTCTCCATTTGGGTCTGGGGTCTTTCGTTGGGCCGGGAACCTGGGAAATGCCTGCAAGGTTGCAGTTCGCGGCCCGAGAAGCACTCTCCGGCCAACATGCCCAACTGCAGCAACAGCTCCCAAACCGAAGGAGCCAGGACCCAAAGACCTAGCTGGCCTGAAGGGCCCCCAGGGGGCCCGCAAGCAGCCCCTCTCAATTTGGGTCTGGGGGCTTTCGTTGGGCCTGAGACCTGGGAGCTACCTGCAAGGTTGCAGTTCGCAGCCCGAGAAGCACTCTCCGGTCAACATGTCCAACGTCCAGCAACAGCTCCCAAACCGAAGGAGCCAGGACCCAAAGACCTAGCTGGCCTGAAGGGCCCCCAGGGGGCACCCAAGCAGCCCCTCTCAATTTGGGTCTGGGGGCTTTCGTTGGGCTTGGAACCTGGGAGCTACCTGCAAGGTTGCAGTTCGCGGCCCGAGAAGCACTCTCCGGCCAACATGCCCAACTGCAGCAACAGCTCCCAAACCGAAGGAGCCAAGACCCAAAGAAATAGCTGGCCTGAAGGGTCCCCAGGGGGCCCGCAAGCAGACCCTCTCAATTTGGGTCTGGGGGCTTTCGTTGGGCATGGATACCTGAGAGGTACCTGCAACGTTGCAGTTCGCGGCCCGAGAAGCACTCTCCGGCCAACATGCCCAACGTCCAGCAACAGCTCCCAAACCGAAGGAGCCAGGACCCAAAGAAATAGCTGGCCTGGAGGGTCCCCGGGGGCCCCCAAGCAGCCCCTCTCAATTTTGGTCTGGGGGCTTTCGTTGGGACGGGAACCTGGGAAGTGCCTGCAAGGTTGCAGTTCGCGGCCCGAGAAGCACTCTCCGGCCAACATGCCCAACTGCAGCAACAGCTCCCAAACCGAAGGAGCCAGGACCCAAAGACCTAGCTGGCCTGAAGGGGTCCCAAGGGGCCCCCAAGCAGCCCCTCTCAATTTGGGTCTGGGGGCTTTCGTTGGCCCGGGAACCTGGGAGCTACCTGCAAGGTAGCAGTTCACGGTCCGAGAAGCACTCTCCGGCCAACATGTCCAACGTCCAGCAACAGCTCCCAAACCGAAGGAGCCAGGACCCAAAGACCTAGCTGGCCTGAAGGGCCCCCAGGGGGCCCCCAAGCAGCCCCTCTCAATTTGGGTCTGGGGGCTTTCGTTGGGCCGGGGACCTGGGAGCTACCTGCAAGGTAGCAGTTCACGGTCCGAGAAGCACTCTCCGGCCAACATGTCCAACGTCCAGCAACAGCTCCCAAACCGAAGGAGCCAGGACCCAAAGACCTAGCTGGCCTGAAGGGCCCCCAGGGGGCCCGCAAGCAGCCCCTCTCAATTTGGGTCTGGGGGCTTTCGTTGGGCCTGAGACCTGGGAGGTACCTGCAAGGTTGCAGTTCGCAGCCCGAGAAGCACTCTCCGGTCAACATGTCCAACGTCCAGCAACAGCTCCCAAACCGAAGGAGCCAGGACCCAAAGACCTAGCTGGCCTGAAGGGCCCCCAGGGGGCACCCAAGCAGCCCCTCTCAATTTGGGTCTGGGGGCTTTCGTTGGGCTTGGAACCTGGGAGCTACCTGCAAGGTTGCAGTTCGCGGCCCGAGAAGCACTCTCCGGCCAACATGCCCAACTGCAGCAACAGCTCCCAAACCGAAGGAGCCAAGACCCAAAGAAATAGCTGGCCTGAAGGGTCCCCAGGGGGCCCGCAAGCAGACCCTCTCAATTTGGGTCTGGGGGCTTTCGTTGGGCATGGATACCTGAGAGGTACCTGCAACGTTGCAGTTCGCGGCCCGAGAAGCACTCTCCGGCCAACATGCCCAACGTCCAGCAACAGCTCCCAAACCGAAGGAGCCAGGACCCAAAGAAATAGCTGGCCTGGAGGGTCCCCGGGGGCCCCCAAGCAGCCCCTCTCAATTTTGGTCTGGGGGCTTTCGTTGGGACGGGAACCTGGGAAGTGCCTGCAAGGTTGCAGTTCGCGGCCCGAGAAGCACTCTCCGGCCAACATGCCCAACTGCAGCAACAGCTCCCAAACCGAAGGAGCCAGGACCCAAAGACCTAGCTGGCCTGAAGGGGTCCCAAGGGGCCCCCAAGCAGCCCCTCTCAATTTGGGTCTGGGGGCTTTCGTTGGCCCGGGAACCTGGGAGCTACCTGCAAGGTAGCAGTTCACGGTCCGAGAAGCACTCTCCGGCCAACATGTCCAACGTCCAGCAACAGCTCCCAAACCGAAGGAGCCAGGACCCAAAGACCTAGCTGGCCTGAAGGGCCCCCAGGGGGCCCCCAAGCAGCCCCTCTCAATTTGGGTCTGGGGGCTTTCGTTGGGCCTTAGACCTGGGAGGTACCTTCAAGGTTGCAGTTCGCAGACCGAGAAGCACTCTCCGGTCAACATGCCCAACGTCCAGCAACAGCTCCCAAACCGAAGGAGCCAGGACCCAAAGACCTAGCTGGCCTGAAGGGCCCCCAGGGGGCCCCCAAGCAGCCCCTCTCCATTTGGGTCTGGGGGCTTTCGTTGGGCCTGGGACATGGGAGGTACCTGCAAGGTTGCAGTTCACGGTCCGAGAAGCACTCTCCGGCCAACATGTCCAACGTCCAGCAACAGCTCCCAAAGCGAAAGAGCCAGGACCCAAACACCTAGCTGGCCTGAAGGGGCCCCAGGGGGCCCCCAAACAGCCCCTCTCCATTTGGGTCTGGGGGCTTTCGTTGGGCCGGGAACCTGGGAAGTGCCTGCAAGGTTGCAGTTCGCGGCCCGAGAAGCACTCTCCGGCCAACATGCCCAACTGCAGCAACAGCTCCCAAACCGAAGGAGCCAGGACCCAAAGACCTAGCTGGCCTGAAGGGCCCCCAGGGGGCCCGCAAGCAGCCCCTCTCAATTTGGGTCTGGGGGCTTTCGTTGGGCCTGAGACCTAGGAGGTACCTGCAAGGTTGCAGTTCGCAGCCCGAGAAGCACTCTCCGGTCAACATGCCCAACGTCCAGCAACAGCTCCCAAACCGAAGGAGCCAGGACCCAAAGACCTAGCTGGCCTGAAGGGCCCCCAGGGGGCACCCAAGCAGCCCCTCTCAATTTGGGTCTGGGGGCTTTCGTTGGGCATGGAACCTGGGAGGTACCTGCAAGGTTGCAGTTCGCGTCCCGAGAAGCACTCTCCGGCCAACATGCCCAACTGCAGCAACAGCTCCCAAACCGAATGAGCCAAGACCCAAAGAAATAGCTGGCCTGAAGGGTCCCCAGGGGGCCCGCAAGCAGACCCTCTCAATTTGGGTCTGGGGGCATCGTTGGGCATGGATACCTGAGAGGTACCTGCAAGGTTGCAGTTCGCGGCCCGAGAAGCACTCTCCGGCCAACATGCCCAACGTCCAGCAACAGCTCCCAAACCGAAGGAGCCAGGACCCAAAGACCTAGCTGGCCTGAAGGGCCCCCAGGGTGCCCCCAAACAGCCCCTCTCAATTTGTGTCTGGGGGCTTTCGTTGGGCCGGGAACCTGGGAGATACCTGCAAGGTTGCAGTTCACGGTCAGAGAAGCACTCTCCGGCCAACATGCCCAATATCAAGCAACAGCTCCCAAACCGAAGGAGCCAGGACCCAAAGACCTAGCTGGCCTGAAGGGCCCCCAGGGGGCCCCCAAGCAGCCCCTCTCCATTTGGGTCTGGGGGCTTTCGTTGGGCCTGGGACATGGGAGGTACCTGCAAGGTTGCAGTTCGCAGCCCGAGAAGCACTCTACGGCCAACATGCCCAACGTCCAGCAACAGCTCCCAAACCGAAGGAGCCAGGACCCAAAGACCTAGCTGGCCTGAAGAGTCCCCAGGGGGCCCCCAAACAGCCCCTCTCAATTTGGGTCTGGGGGCTTTCGTTGGGCCGGGAACCTGGGAGCTACCTGCAAGGTTGCAGTTCGCGGCCCGAGAATCACTCTCCGGACAACATGCACAACTGCAGCAACAGCTCCCAAACCGAAGGAGCCAGGACCCAAAGACCTAGCTGGCCTGAAGGGCCCCCAGGGGGCCCCCAAGCAGCCCCTCTCCATTTGGGTCTGGGGGCTTTCGTTGGGCCGGGAACCTGGGAGCTACCTGCAAGGTTGCAGTTAGCAGCCCGAGAAGCACTCTCCGGCCAACATGCCCAACGTCCAGCAACAGCTCCCAAACCGAAGGAGCCAGGACCCAAAGACCTAGCTGGCCTGAAGGGGCCCCAGGGGGCCCCCAAACAGCCCCTCTCCATTTGGGTCTGGGGGCTTTCCTTGGGCCGGGAACCTGGGAGCTACCTGCAAGTTTGCAGTTCGCAGCCCGAGAAGCACTCTCCGGCCAACATGCCCAACGTCCAGCAACAGCTCCCAAAGCGAAGGAGCCAGGACCCAAAGACCTAGCTGGCCTGAAGAGTACCCAGGGGGCCCCCAAACAGCCCCTCTCCATTTGGGTCTGGGGGCTTTCGTTGGGCCGGGAACCTGGGAAGTGCCTGCAAGGTTGCAGTTCGCAGCCCGAGAAGCACTCTCCGGCCAACATGCCCAACTGCAGCAACAGCTCCCAAACCGAAGGAGCCAGGACCCAAAGACCTAGCTGGCCTGAAGAGTCCCCACAGGGCACGCAAACAGCCCCTCTCCATTTGGGTCTGGGGGCTTTCGTTGGGCCGGGAACCTCGGAGCTACCTGCAAGGTTGCAGTTCGCAGCCCGAGAAGCACTCTCCAGTCAACATGCCCAACGTCCAGCAACAGCTCCCAAAGCGAAGGAGCCAGGACCCAAAGACCTAGCTGGCCTGAAGGGCCCCCAGGGGGCACCCAAGCAGCCCCTCTCAATTTGGGTCTGGGGGCTTTCGTTGGGCATGGAACCTGGGAGGTACATGCAAGGTTGCAGTTCGCGGCCCGAGAAGCACTCTCCGGCCAACATGCCCAACTGCAGCAACAGCTCCCAAACCGAAGGAGCCAAGACCCAAAGAAATAGCTGGCCTGAAGTGTCCCCAGGGGGGCCGCAAGCAGCCCCTCTCAATTTGGGTCTGGGGGCTTTCGTTGGGCAAGGATACCTGAGAGGTACCTGCAAGTTTGCAGTTCGCGGCCCGAGAAGCACTCTCCGGCCAACATGCCCAACGTCCAGCAACAGCTCCCAAACCGAAGGAGCCAGGACCCAAAGACCTAGCTGGCCTGAAGGGCCCCCAGGGGGCCCCCAAGCAGCCCCTCTCAATTTGGGTCTGGGGGCTTTCGTTGGGCCGGGAACCTGGGAGCTACCTGCAAGGTAGCAGTTCACGGTCCGAGAAGCACTCTCCGGCCAACATGTCCAACGTCCAGCAACAGCTCCCAAACCGAAGGAGCCAGGACCCAAAGACCTAGCTGGCCTGAAGGGCCCCCAGGGGGCCCGCAAGCAGCCCCTCTCAATTTGGGTCTGGGGGCTTTCGTTGGGCCTGAGACCTAGGAGGTACCTGCAAGGTTGCAGTTCGCAGCCCGAGAAGCACTCTCCGGTCAACATGCCCAACGTCCAGCAACAGCTCCCAAACCGAAGGAGCCAGGACCCAAAGACCTAGCTGGCCTGAAGGGCCCCCAGGGGGCACCCAAGCAGCCCCTCTCAATTTGGGTCTGGGGGCTTTCGTTGGGCATGGAACCTGGGAGGTACATGCAAGGTTGCAGTTCGCGGCCCGAGAAGCACTCTCCGGCCAACATGCCCAACTGCAGCAACAGCTCCCAAACCGAAGGAGCCAAGACCCAAAGAAATAGCTGGCCTGAAGGGTCCCCAAGGGGCCCGTAAGCAGACCCTCTCAATTTGGGTCTGGGGGCATCGTTGGGCATGGATACCTGAGAGGTACCTGCAAGGTTGCAGTTCGCGGCCCGAGAAGCACTCTCCGGCCAACATGCCCAACGTCCAGCAACAGCTCCCAAACCGAAGGAGCCAGGACCCAAAGACCTAGCTGGCCTGAAGGGCCCCCAGGGTGCCCCCAAACAGCCCCTCTCAATTTGTGTCTGGGGGCTTTCGTTGGGCCGGGAACCTGGGAGATACCTGCAAGGTTGCAGTTCACGGCCCGAGAAGCACTCTATGGCCAACGTGCCCAACGTCCAGCAACAGCTCCCAAAGCGAAGGAGCCAGGACCCAAAGACCTAGCTGGCCTGAAGGGGCCCCAAGGGGCCCCCAAGCAGCCCCTCTCCATTTGGGTCTGGGGGCTTTCGTTGGGCATGGAACCTGGGAGCTACCTGCAAGGTAGCAGTTCACGGTCAGAGAAGCACTCTCCGGCCAACATGCCCAATATCCAGCAACAGCTCCCAAACCGAAGGAGCCAGGACCCAAAGACCTAGCTGGCCTGAAGGGCCCCCAGGGGGCCCCCAAGCAGCCCCTCTCCATTTGGGTCTGGGGGCTTTCGTTGGGCCTGGGACATGGGAGGTACCTGCAAGGTTGCAGTTCGCAGCCCGAGAAGCACTCTACGGCCAACATGCCCAACGTCCAGCAACAGCTCCCAAACCGAAGGAGCCAGGACCCAAAGACCTAGCTGGCCTGAAGAGTCCCCAAGGGGCCCCCAAACAGCCCCTCTCCATTTGGGTCTGGGGGCTTTCGTTGGGCCGGGAACCTGGGAGCTACCTGCAAGGTTGCAGTTCGCGGCCCGAGAATCACTCTCCGGCCAACATGCCCAACTGCAGCAACAGCTCCCAAACCGAAGGAGCCAGGACCCAAAGACCTAGCTGGCCTGAAGGGCCCCCAGGGGGCCCCCAAGCAGCCCCTCTCCATTTGGGTCTGGGGGCTTTCGTTGGGCCGGGAACCTGGGAGCTACCTGCAAGGGTGCAGTTAGCAGCCCGAGAAGCACTCTCCGGCCAACATGCCCAACGTCCAGCAACAGCTCCCAAACCGAAGGAGCCAGGACCCAAAGACCTAGCTGGCCTGAAGGGTCCCCAGGGGGCCCCCAAGCAGCCCCTCTCCATTTGGGTCTGGGGGCTTTCCTTGGGCCGGGAACCTGGGAGCTACCTGCAAGTTTGCAGTTCGCGGCCCGAGAAGCACTCTCCGGCCAACATGCCCAACTGCAGCAACAGCTCCCAAACCGAAGGAGCCAGGACCCAAAGACCTAGCTGGCCTGAAGGGCCCCCAGGGGGCCCCCAAACAGCCCCTCTCAATTTGGGTGTGGGGGCTTTCTTTGGGCCGGGGACCTGGGAGGTACCTGCAAGGTTGCAGTTCGCAGCCCGAGAAGCACTCTCCGGCCAACATGCCCAACGTCCAGCAACAGCTCCCAAAGCGAAGGAGCCAGGACCCAAAGACCTAGCTGGCCTGAAGAGTCCCCAGGGGGGCCCCAAACAGCCCCTCTCCATTTGGGTCTGGGGGCTTTCGTTGGGCCGGGAACCTGGGAAGTGCCTGCAAGGTTGCAGTTCGCAGCCCGAGAAGCACTCTCCGGCCAACATGCCCAACTGCAGCAACAGCTCCCAAACCGAAGGAGCCAGGACCCAAAGACCTAGCTGGCCTGAAGAGTCCCCACAGGGCACGCAAACAGCCCCTCTCCATTTGGGTCTGGGGGCTTTCGTTGGGCCGGGAACCTCGGAGCTACCTGCAAGGTTGCAGTTCGCAGCCCGAGAAGCACTCTCCGGTCAACATGCCCATCGTCCAGCAACAGCTCCCAAAGCGAAGGAGCCAGGACCCAAAGACCTAGCTGGCCTGAAGGGCCCCCAGGGGGCACCCAAGCAGCCCCTCTCAATTTGGGTCTGGGGGCTTTCGTTGGGCATGGAACCTGGGAGGTACATGCAAGGTTGCAGTTCGCGGCCCGAGAAGCACTCTCCGGCCAACATGCCCAACTGCAGCAACAGCTCCCAAACCGAAGGAGCCAAGACCCAAAGAAATAGCTGGCCTGAAGGGTCCCCAGGGGGCCCGCAAGCAGCCCCTCTCAATTTGGGTCTGGGGGCTTTCGTTGGGCAAGGATACCTGAGAGGTACCTGCAAGGTTGCAGTTCGCGGCCCGAGAAGCACTCTCCGGCCAACATGCCCAACGTCCAGCAACAGCTCCCAAACCGAAGGAGCCAGGACCCAAAGACCTAGCTGGCCTGAAGGGCCCCCAGGGGGCCCCCAAACAGCCCCTCTCAATTTGTGTCTGGGGGCTTTCGTTGGGCCGGGAACCTGGGAGATACCTGCAAGGTTGCAGTTCACGGCCCGAGAAGCACTCTATGGCCAACGTGCCCAACGTCCAGCAACAGCTCCCAAAGCGAAGGAGCCAGGACCCAAAGACCTAGCTGGCCTGAAGGGGCCCCAAGGGGCCCCCAAGCAGCCCCTCTCCATTTGGGTCTGGGGGCTTTCCTTGGGCATGGAACCTGGGAGCTACCTGCAAGGTAGCAGTTCACGGTCAGAGAAGCACTCTCCGGCCAACATGCCCAATATCCAGCAACAGCTCCCAAACCGAAGGAGCCAGGACCCAAAGACCTAGCTGGCCTGAAGGGCCCCCAGGGGGCCCCCAAGCAGCCCCTCTCCATTTGGGTCTGGGGGCTTTCGTTGGGCCTGGGACATGGGAGGTACCTGCAAGGTTGCAGTTCGCAGCCCGAGAAGCACTCTACGGCCAACATGCCCAACGTCCAGCAACAGCTCCCAAACCGAAGGAGCCAGGACCCAAAGACCTAGCTGGCCTGAAGAGTCCCCAGGGGGCCCCCAAACAGCCCCTCTCAATTTGGGTCTGGGGGCTTTCGTTGGGCCGGGAACCTGGGAGCTACCTGCAAGGTTGCAGTTCGCGGCCCGAGAATCACTCTCCGGCCAACATGCCCAACTGCAGCAACAGCTCCCAAACCGAAGGAGCCAGGACCCAAAGACCTAGCTGGCCTGAAGGGCCCCCAGGGGGCCCCCAAGCAGCCCCTCTCCATTTGGGTCTGGGGGCTTTCGTTGGGCCGGGAACCTGGGAGCTACCTGCAAGGTTGCAGTTAGCAGCCCGAGAAGCACTCTCCGGCCAACATGCCCAACTGCAGCAACAGCTCCCAAACCGAAGGAGCCAGGACCCAAAGACCTAGCTGGCCTGAAGGGCCCCCAGGGGGCCCACAAGCAGCCCCTCTCCATTTGGGTCTGGGGGCTTTCCTTGGGCCGGGAACCTGGGAGCTACCTGCAAGTTTGAGGTTCGCGGCCCGAGAAGCACTCTCCGGCCTACATGCCCAACTGCAGCAACAGCTCCCAAACCGAAGGAGCCAGGACCCAAAGACCTAGCTGGCCTGAAGGGCCCCCAGGGGGCCCCCAAACAGCCCCTCTCAATTTGGGTCTGGGGGCTTTCGTTGGGCCGGGGACCTGGGAGGTACCTGCAAGGTTGCAGTTCGCAGCCCGAGAAGCACTCTCCGGCCAACATGCCCAACGTCCAGCAACAGCTCCCAAAGCGAAGGAGCCAGGACCCAAAGACCTAGCTGGCCTGAAGAGTCCCCAGGGGGGCCCCAAACAGCCCCTCTCCATTTGGGTCTGGGGGCTTTCGTTGGGCCGGGAACCTGGGAAGTGCCTGCAAGGTTGCAGTTCGCAGCCCGAGAAGCACTCTCCGGCCAACATGCCCAACTGCAGCAACAGCTCCCAAACCGAAGGAGCCAGGACCCAAAGACCTAGCTGGCCTGAAGAGTCCCCACAGGGCACGCAAACAGCCCCTCTCCATTTGGGTCTGGGGGCTTTCGTTGGGCCGGGAACCTCGGAGCTACCTGCAAGGTTGCAGTTCGCAGCCCGAGAAGCACTCTCCGGTCAACATGCCCATCGTCCAGCAACAGCTCCCAAAGCGAAGGAGCCAGGACCCAAAGACCTAGCTGGCCTGAAGGGCCCCCAGGGGGCACCCAAGCAGCCCCTCTCAATTTGGGTCTGGGGGCTTTCGTTGGGCATGGAACCTGGGAGGTACATGCAAGGTTGCAGTTCGCGGCCCGAGAAGCACTCTCCGGCCAACATGCCCAACTGCAGCAACAGCTCCCAAACCGAAGGAGCCAAGACCCAAAGAAATAGCTGGCCTGAAGGGTCCCCAGGGGGCCCGCAAGCAGCCCCTCTCAATTTGGGTCTGGGGGCTTTCGTTGGGCAAGGATACCTGAGAGGTACCTGCAAGTTTGCAGTTCGCGGCCCGAGAAGCACTCTCCGGCCAACATGCCCAACGTCCAGCAACAGCTCCCAAAGCGAAGGAGCCAGGACCCAAAGACCTAGCTGGCCTGAAGGGGCCCCAAGGGGCCCCCAAGCAGCCCCTCTCCATTTGGGTCTGGGGGCTTTCCTTGGGCATGGAACCTGGGAGCTACCTGCAAGGTAGCAGTTCACGGTCAGAGAAGCACTCTCCGGCCAACATGCCCAATATCCAGCAACAGCTCCCAAACCGAAGGAGCCAGGACCCAAAGACCTAGCTGGCCTGAAGGGCCCCCAGGGTGCCCCCAAGCAGCCCCTCTCCATTTGGGTCTGGGGGCTTTCGTTGGGCCTGGGACATGGGAGGTACCTGCAAGGTTGCAGTTCGCAGCCCGAGAAGCACTCTACGGCCAACATGCCCAACGTCCAGCAACAGCTCCCAAACCGAAGGAGCCAGGACCCAAAGACCTAGCTGGCCTGAAGAGTCCCCAGGGGGCCCCCAAACAGCCCCTCTCAATTTGGGTCTGGGGTCTTTCGTTGGGCCGGGAACCTGGGAGCTACCTGCAAGGTTGCAGTTCGCGGCCCGAGAATCACTCTCCGGCCAACATGCCCAACTGCAGCAACAGCTCCCAAACCGAAGGAGCCAGGACCCAAAGACCTAGCTGGCCTGAAGGGCCCCCAGGGGGCCCCCAAGCAGCCCCTCTCCATTTGGGTCTGGGGGCTTTCGTTGGGCCGGGAACCTGGGAGCTACCTGCAAGGTTGCAGTTAGCAGCCCGAGAAGCACTCTCCGGCCAACATGCCCAACGTCCAGCAACAGCTCCCAAACCGAAGGAGCCAGGACCCAAAGACCTAGCTGGCCTGAAGGGTCCCCAGGGGGCACCCAAGCAGCCCCTCTCCATTTGGGTCTGGGGGCTTTCCTTGGGCCGGGAACCTGGGAGCTACCTGCAAGTTTGCAGTTCGCGGCCCGAGAAGCACTCTCCGGCCAACATGCCCAACTGCAGCAACAGCTCCCAAACCGAAGGAGCCAGGACCCAAAGACCTAGCTGGCCTGAAGAGTCCCCACAGGGCACGCAAACAGCCCCTCTCCATTTGGGTCTGGGGGCTTTCGTTGGGCCGGGAACCTCGGAGCTACCTGCAAGGTTGCAGTTCGCAGCCCGAGAAGCACTCTCCGGTCAACATGCCCATCGTCCAGCAACAGCTCCCAAAGCGAAGGAGCCAGGACCCAAAGACCTAGCTGGCCTGAAGGGCCCCCAGGGGGCACCCAAGCAGCCCCTCTCAATTTGGGTCTGGGGGCTTTCGTTGGGCATGGAACCTGGGAGGTACATGCAAGGTTGCAGTTCGCGGCCCGAGAAGCACTCTCCGGCCAACATGCCCAACTGCAGCAACAGCTCCCAAACCGAAGGAGCCAAGACCCAAAGAAATAGCTGGCCTGAAGGGTCCCCAGGGGGCCCGTAAGCAGCCCCTCTCAATTTGGGTCTGGGGGCTTTCGTTGGGCAAGGATACCTGAGAGGTACCTGCAAGTTTGCAGTTCGCGGCCCGAGAAGCACTCTCCGGTCAACATGCCCAACTGCAGCAACAGCTCCCAAACCGAAGGAGCCAGGACCCAAAGACCTAGCTGGCCTGAAGGGCCCCCAGGGGGCCCCCAAACAGCCCCTCTCCATTTGGGTCTGGGGGCTTTCGTTTGGCCTGGGACATGGGAGGTACCTGCAAGGTTGCAGTTCGCAGCCCGAGAAGCACTCTCCGGTCAACATGCCGAACGTCCAGCAACAGCTCCCAAACCGAAGGAGCCAGGACCCAAAGACCTAGCTGGCCTGAAGAGTCCCAAGGGGGCCCCCAAACAGCCCCTCTCAATTTGGGTCTGGGGGCTTTCGTTGGGCATGGAACCTGGGAGGTACCTGCAAGGTTGCAGTTCGCGGCCCGAGAAGCACTTTCCGGCCAACATGCCCATCTGCAGCAACAGCTCCCAAACCGAAGGAGCCAGGACCCAAAGACCTAGCTGGCCTGAAGGGCCCCCAGGAGGCACCCAAGCAGCCCCTCTCAATTTGGGTCTGGGGGCTTTCGTTGGGCCGGGAACCTGGGAGGTACCTGCAAGGTTGCAGTTCGCAGCCCGAGAAGCACTTTCCGGCCTACATGCCCAACGTCCAGCAACAGCTCCCAAACCGAAGGAGCCAGGACCCAAAGACCTAGCTGGCCTGAAGGGTCCCCAGGGGGCACCCAAGCAGCCCCTCTCAATTTGGGTCTGGGGGCTTTCGTTGGCCCGGGAACCTGGGAGGAAACTGCAAGGTTGCAGTTCGCAGCCCGAGAAGCACTTTCCGGCCAACATGCCCAACTGCAGCAACAGCTCCCAAACCGAAGGAGCCAGGACACAAAGACCTAGCTGGCCTGAAGTGTCCCCAGGGGGCCCCCAAACAGCCCCTCTCAATTTGGGTCTGGGGGCTTTCGTTGGGCATGGAACCTGGGAGGTACCTGCAAGGTTGCAGTTCGCAGCCCGAGAAGCACTCTCCGGCCAACATGCCCAACTGCAGCAACAGCTCCCAAACCGAAGGAGCCAGGACCCAAAGAAATAGCTGGCCTGAAGGGTCCCCAGGGGGCCCGCAAGCAGCCCCTCTCAATTTGGGTCTGGGGGCTTTCGTTGGCCCGGGAATCTGGGAGGTACCTGCAAGGTTGCAGTTCGCGGCCCGAGAAGCACTCTCCGGCCAACATGCCCAACTGCAGCAACAGCTCCCAAACCGAAGGAGCCACGACCCAAAGAAATAGCTGGCCTGGAGGGTCCCCGGGGGCCCGCAAGCAGCCCCTCTCAATTTTGGTCTGGGGGCTTTCGTTGGGCCGGGAACCTGGGAAGCGCCTGCAAGGTTGCAGGTCGCGGCCCGAGAAGCACTCTCCGGCCAACATGCCCAACTGCAGCAACAGCTCCCAAACCGAAGGAGCCAGGAGCCAAAGACCTAGCTGGCCTGAAGGGGCCCCAAGGGGCCCCCAAGCAGCCCCTCTCCATTTGGGTCTGGGGGCTTTCCTTGGGCCGGGAACCTGGGAGCTACCTGCAAGGTTGCAGTTCACGGCCCGAGAAGCACTCTCCGGACAACATGTCCAACGTCCAGCAACAGCTCCCAAACCGAAGGAGCCAGGACCCAAAGACCTAGCTGGCCTGAAGAGTCCCCAGAGGGCCCCCAAACAGCCCCTCTCCATTTGGGTCTGGGGGCTTTCTTTGGCCGGGAACCTGGGAGCTACCTGCAAGGTTGCAGTTCACGGCCCGAGAAGCACTCTCCGGCCTACATGCCCAACGTCCAGCAACAGCTCCCAAACCGAAGGAGCCAGGAGCCAAAGACCTAGCTGGCCTGAAGGGGTCCCAAGGGGCCCCCAAACAGCCCCTCTCAATTTGGGTCTGGGGGCTTTCGTTGGGCCGGGGACCTGGGTGGTACCTGCAAGGTTGCAGTTCGCAGCCCGAGAAGCACTCTCCGGTCAACATGCCCAACGTCCAGCAACAGCTCCCAAACCGAAGGAGCCAGGACTCAAAGACCTAGCTGGCCTGAAGGGCCCCCAGGGGGCCCCCAAGCAGCCCCTCTCAATTTGGGTCTGGGGGCTTTGGTTGGGTCTGGGACATGGGAGGTACCTGCAAGGTTGCAGTTCGCAGCCCGAGAAGCACTCTCCGGTCAACATGCCCAACGTCCAGCAACAGCTCCCAAACCGAAGGAGCCAGGACCCAAAGACCTAGCTGGCCTGAAGAGTCCCCAGGGGGCCCCCAAACAGCCCCTCTCAATTTGGGTCTGGGGGCTTTCGTTGGGCATGGTACCTGGGAGGTACCTGCAAGGTTGCAGTTCGCGGCCCGAGAAGCACTCTCCGGCCAACATGCCCAACTGCAGCAACAGCTCCCAAACCGAAGGAGCCAGGACCCAAAGACCTAGCTGGCCTGAATGGGCCCCAAGGGGCCCCCAAGCAGCCCCTCTCAATTTGGGTCTGGGGGCTTTCGTTGGGCCTGGGACATGGGAGGTACCTGCAAGGTTGCAGTTCGCAGCCCGAGAAGCACTCTCCGGCCAACATGCCCAATGTCCAGCAACAGCTCCCAAACCGAAGGAGCCAGGACCCAAAGACCTAGCTGGCCTGAAGAGTCCCCAGGGGGCCCCCAAGCAGCCCCTCTCAATTTGGGTCTGGGGGCTTTCGTTGGGCATGGATACCTGAGAGGTACCTGCAAGGTTGCAGTTCGCAGCCCGAGAAGCACTCTCCGGTCAACATGCCCAACGTCCAGCAACAGCTCCCAAACCGAAGGAGCCAGGACCCAAAGACCTAGCTGGCCTGAAGAGTCCCCAGGGGGCCCCCAAACAGCCCCTCTCAATTTGGGTCTGGGGGCTTTCGTTGGGCCTGGGACCTGGGAGGTACCTGCAAGGTTGCAGTTCGCGTCCCGAGAAGCACTCTCCGGCCAACATGCACAACTGCAGCAACAGCTCCCAAACCGAAGGAGCCAGGACCCAAAGAAACAGCTGGCCTGGAGGGTCCCCGGGGCCCCCCAAGCAGCCCCTCTCAATTTTGGTCTGGGGGCTTTCGTTGGGCCGGGAACCTGGGAAGTGCCTGCAAGGTTGCAGTTCGCGGCCCGAGAAGCACTCTCCGGCCAACATGCCCAACTGCAGCAACAGCTCCCAAACCGAAGGAGCCAGGACCCAAAGACCTAGCTGGCCTGAAGGGGTCCCAAGGGGCCCCCAAGCAGCCCCTCTCAATTTGGGTCTGGGTGCTTTCGTTGGGCATGGAACCTGGGAGGTACCTGCAAGGTTGCAGTTCGCAGCCCGACAAGCACTCTCCTGTCAACATGCCCAACGTCCAGCAACAGCTCCCAAACCGAAGGAGCCAGGACCCAAAGACCTAGCTGGCCTGAGGGGCCCCCAGGGGGCACCCAAGCAGCCCCTCTCAATTTGGGTCTGGGGGCTTTCGTTGGGCATGGAACCTGGGAGGTACCTGCAATGTTGCAGTTCGCAGCCCGAGAAGCACTTTCCGGCCAACATGCCCAATGTCCAGCAACAGCTCCCAAAGCGAAGGAGCCAGGACCCAAAGACCTAGCTGGCCTGAAGTGTCCCCAGGGGGCCCCCAAACAGCCCCTCTCAATTTTGGTCTGGGGGCTTTCGTTGGGCCTGAGACATGGGAGGTACCTGCAAGGTTGCAGTTCGCAGCCCGAGAAGCACTCTCCGGTCAACATGCCCAACGTCCAGCAACAGCTCCCAAACCGAAGGAGCCAGGACCCAAAGACCTAGCTGGCCTGAAGGGCCCCCAGGGGGCCCCCAAGCAGCCCCTCTCAATTTGGGTCTGGGGGCTTTCGTTGGGCCGGGGACCTGGGAGCTACCTGCAAGGTTGCAGTTCGCAGCCCGAGAAGCACTCTCCGGTCAACATGCCCAACGTCCAGCAACAGCTCCCAAACCGAAGGAGCCAGGACCCAAAGACCTAGCTGGCCTGAAGGGCCCCCATGGGGCCCCCAAGCAGCCCCTCTCCATTTGGGTCTGGGGGCTTTCGTTGGGCCTGGGACATGGGAGGTACCTGCAAGGTTGCAGTTCGCAGCCCGAGAAGCACTCTCCGGTCAACATGCCCAACGTCCAGCAACAGCTCCCAAACCGAAGGAGCCAGGACCCAAAGACCTAGCTGGCCTGAAGGGCCCCCAGGGGGCACCCAAGCAGCCCCTCTCAATTTGGGTCTGGGGGCTTTCGTTGGCCCGGGAACCTGGGAGGTACCTGCAAGGTTGCAGCTCGCAGCCCGAGAAGCACTTTCCGGCCTACATACCCAACGTCCAGCAACAGCTCCCAAACCGAAGGAGCCAGGACCCAAAGACCTAGCTGGCCTGAAGTGTCCCCAGGGGGCCCCCAAACAGCCCCTCTCCATTTGGGTCTGGGGGCTTTCGTTGGGCATGGAACCTGGGAGGTACCTGCAAGGTTGCAGCTCGCGGCCCGAGAAGCACTCTCCGGCCAACATGCCCAACTGCAGCAACAGCTCCCAAACCGAAGGAGCCAGGACCCAAAGAAATAGCTGGCCTGAAGGGTCCCCAGGGGGCCCGCAAGCAGCCCCTCTCAATTTGGGTCTGGGGGCTTTCGTTGGGCCGGGGACATGGGAAGTGCCTGCAAGGTTGCAGTTCGCGTCCCGAGAAGCACTCTCCGGCCAACATGCCCAACGTCCAGCAACAGCTCCCAAACCGAAGGAGCCAGGACCCAAAGACCTAGCTGGCCTGAATGGCCCCCAGGGGCCCCCAAGCAGTCCCTCTCAATTTGTGTCTGGGGGCTTTATTTGGCCCGGGAACCTGGGAGGTACCTGCAAGGTTGCAGTTCGCGGCCCGAGAAGCACTCTCCGGCCAACATGCCCAACTGCAGCAACAGCTCCCAAACCGAAGGAGCCAGGACCCAAAGAAATAGGTGGCCTGGAGGGTCCCCGGGGGCCCGCAAGCAGCCCCTCTCAATTTTGGTCTGGGGGCTTTCGTTGGGCCGGGAACCTGGGAGCTACCTGCAAGGTTGCAGTTCGCAGCCCGAGAAGCACTCTCCGGCCAACATGCCCAACGTCCAGCAACAGCTCCCAAACCGAAGGAGCCAGGACCCAAAGACCTAGCTGGCCTGAAGGGGTCCCCAGAGGGCACTCAAACAGCCCCTCTCCATTTGGGTCTGGGGGCTTTCTTTGGGCCGGGAACCTGGGAGCTACATGCAAGGTTGCAGTTCACGGCCCGAGAAGCACTCTCCGGCCTACATGCCCAACTGCAGCAACAGCTCCCAAACCGAAGGAGCCAGGACCCAAAGAAATAGCTGGCCTGAAGGTTCCCCAGGGGGCCCGCAAGCAGCTCCTCTCAATTTGGGTCTGGGGGCTTTCGTTGGCACGGGAATCTGGGAGGTACCTGCAAGGTTGCAGTTCGCGGCCCGAGAAGCACTCTCCGGCCAACATGCCCAACGTCCAGCAACAGCTCCCAAACCGAAGGAGCCAGGACCCAAAGACCTAGCTGGCCTGAAGGGCCCCCAGGGGGCCCCCAAGCAGCCCCTCTCAATTTGTGTCTGGGGGCTTTCGTTGGCCCGGGAACCTGGGAGGTACCTGCAAGGTTGCAGTTCGCGGCCCGAGAAGCACTCTCCGGCCAACATGCCCAACTGCAGCAACAGCTCCCAAACCGAAGGAGCCAGGACCCAAAGAAATAGGTGACCTGGAGGGTCCCCGGGGGCCCGCAAGCAGCCCCTCTCAATTTTGGTCTGGGGGCTTTCGTTGGGCCGGGAACCTGGGAAGTGCCTGCAAGGTTGCAGTTCGCGGCCCGAGAAGCACTCTCCAGCCAACATGCCCAACTGCAGCAACAGCTCCCAAACCGAAGGAGCCAGGACCCAAAGACCTAGCTGGCCTGAAGGGGCCCCAAGTGGCCCCCAAGCAGCCCCTCTCCATTTGGGTCTGGGGGCTTTCTTTGGGCCGGGAACCTGGGAGCTACCTGCAAGGTTGCAGTTCACGGCCCGAGAAGCACTCTCCGGCCTACATGCCCAACGTCCAGCAACAGCTCCCAAACCGAAGGAGCCAGGACCCAAAGACCTAGCTGGCCTGAAGTGTCCCCAGGGGGCACCCAAGCAGCCCCTCTCAATTTGGGTCTGGGGGCTTTCGTTGGCCCGGGAACCTGGGAGGTAACTGCAAGGTTGCAGTTCGCAGCCCGAGAAACACTTTCCGGCCTCCATGCCCAACTGCAGCAACAGCTCCCAAACCGAAGGAGCCAGGACCCAAAGACCTAGCTGGCCTGAAGTGTCCCCAGGGGGCCCCCAAACAGCCCCTCTCAATTTGAGTCTGGGGGCTTTCGTTGGGCATGGAACCTGGGAGTTACCTGCAAGGTTGCAGTTCGCAGCCCGAGAAGCACTCTCCGGCCAACATGCCCAACTGCAGCAACAGCTCCCAAACCGAAGGAGCCAGAACCCAAAGAAATAGCTGGCCTGAAGGGTCCCCAGGGGGCCCGCAAGCAGCCCCTCTCAATTTGGGTCTGGGGGCTTTAGTTGGCCCGGGAATCTGGGAGGTACCTACAAGGTTGCAGTTCGCGGCCCGAGAAGCACTCTCCGGCCAACATGCCCAACTGCAGCAACAGCTCCCAAACCGAAGGAGCCACGACCCAAAGAAATAGCTGGCCTGGAGGGTCCCCGGGGGCCCGCAAGCAGCCCCTCTCAATTTTGATCTGGGGGCTTTCGTTGGGCCGGGAACCTGGGAAGCGCCTGCATGGTTGCAGTTCGCGGCCCGAGAATCACTCTCCTGCCAACATGCCCAACTGCAGCAACAGCTCCCAAACCGAAGGAGCCAGGAGCCAAAGACCTAGCTGGCCTGAAGGGGCCCCAAGGGGCCCCCAAGCAGCCCCTCTCCATTTGGGTCTGGGGGCTTTCCTTGGGCCGGGAACCTGGGAGCTACCTGCAAGGTTGCAGTTCGCAGCCCGAGAAGCACTCTCCGGACAACATGTCCAACGTCCAGCAACAGCTCCCAAACCGAAGGAGCCAGGACCCAAAGACCTAGCTGGCCTGAAGAGTCCCCAGAGGGCCCCCAAACAGCCCCTCTCCATTTGGGTCTGGGGGCTTTCTTTGGCCGGGAACCTGGGAGCTACCTGCAAGGTTGCAGTTCACGGCCCGAGAAGCACTCTCCGGCCTACATGCCCAACGTCCAGCAACAGCTCCCAAACCGAAGGAGCCAGGAGCCAAAGACCTAGCTGGCCTGAAGGGGTCCCAAGGGGCCCCCAAACAGCCCCTCTCAATTTGGGTCTGGGGGCTTTCTTAAGGCCGGGGACATGGGAGGTACCTGCAAGGTTGCAGTTCGCAGCCCGAGAAGCACTCTCCGGTCAACATGCCCAACGTCCAGCAACAGCTCCCAAACCGAAGGAGCCAGGACTCAAAGACCTAGCTGGCCTGAAGGGCCCCCAGGGGGCCCCCAAGCAGCCCCTCTCAATTTGGGTCTGGGGGCTTTCGTTGGGTCTGGGACATGGGAGGTACCTGCAAGGTTGCAGTTCGCAGCCCGAGAAGCACTCTCCGGTCAACATGCCCAACGTCCAGCAACAGCTCCCAAACCGAAGGAGCCAGGACCCAAAGACCTAGCTGGCCTGAAGAGTCCCCAGGGGGCCCCCAAACAGCCCCTCTCAATTTGGGTCTGGGGGCTTTCGTTGGGCATGGAACCTGGGAGGTACCTGCAAGGTTGCAGTTCGCGTCCCGAGAAGCACTCTCCGGCCAACATGCCCAACTGCAGCAACAGCTCCCAAACCGAAGGAGCCAGGACCCAAAGACCTAGCTGGCCTGAAGGGCCCCCAGGGGGCCCCCAAGCAGCCCCTCTCCATTTGGGTCTGGGGGCTTTCGTTGGGCCTGGGACATGGGAGGTACCTGCAAGGTTGCAGTTCGCAGCCCGAGAAGCACTCTGCGGCCATCATGCCCAATGTCCAGCAACAGCTCCCAAACCGAAGGAGCCAGGACCCAAAGACCTAGCTGGCCTGAAGAGTCCCCAGGGGGCCCCCAAGCAGCCCCTCTCAATTTGGGTCTGGGGGCTTTCGTTGGGCATGGATACCTGAGAGGTTCCTGCAAGGTTGCAGTTCGCCGCCCGAGAAGCACTCTCCGGTCAACATGCCCAACGTCCAGCAACAGCTCCCAAACCGAAGGAGCCAGGACCCAAAGACCTAGCTGGCCTGAAGAGTCCCCAGGGGGCCCCCAAACAGCCCCTCTCAATTTGGGTCTGGGGGCTTTCGTTGGGCCTGGGACCTGGGAGGTACCTGCAAGGTTGCAGTTCGCGTCCCGAGAAGCACTCTCCGGCCAACATGCCCAACTGCAGCAACAGCTCCCAAACCGAAGGAGCCAGGACCCAAAGAAACAGCTGGCCTGGAGGGTCCCCGGGGCCCCCCAAGCAGCCCCTCTCAATTTTGGTCTGGGGGCTTTCGTTGGGCCGGGAACCTGGGAAGTGCCTGCAAGGTTGCAGTTCGCGGCCCGAGAAGCACTCTCCGGCCAACATGCCCAACTGCAGCAACAGCTCCCAAACCGAAGGAGCCAGGACCCAAAGACCTAGCTGGCCTGAAGGGGTCCCAAGGGGCCCCCAAGCAGCCCCTCTCCATTTGGGTCTGGGGGCTTTCGTTGGGCCTGGGACATGGGAGGTACCTGCAAGGTTGCAGTTCGCAGCCCGAGAAGCACTCTACGGCCAACATGCCCAACGTCCAGCAACAGCTCCCAAACCGAAGGAGCCAGGACCCAAAGACCTAGCTGGCCTGAAGAGTCCCCAGGGGGCCCCCAAACAGCCCCTCTCAATTTGGGTCTGGGGGCTTTCGTTGGGCCGGGAACCTGGGAGCTACCTGCAAGGTTGCAGTTCGCGGCCCGAGAATCACTCTCCGGCCAACATGCCCAACTGCAGCAACAGCTCCCAAACCGAAGGAGCCAGGACCCAAAGACCTAGCTGGCCTGAAGGGCCCCCAGGGGGCCCCCAAGCAGCCCCTCTCCATTTGGGTCTGGGGGCTTTCGTTGGGCCGGGAACCTGGGAGCTACCTGCAAGGTTGCAGTTAGCAGCCCGAGAAGCACTCTCCGGCCAACATGCCCAACGTCCAGCAACAGCTCCCAAACCGAAGGAGCCAGGACCCAAAGACCTAGCTGGCCTGAAGGGGCCCCAGGGGGCCCCCAAACAGCCCCTCTCCATTTGGGTCTGGGGGCTTTCCTTGGGCCGGGAACCTGGGAGCTACCTGCAAGTTTGCAGTTCGCGGCCCGAGAAGCACTCTCCGGCCAACATGCCCAACTGCAGCAACAGCTCCCAAACCGAAGGAGCCAGGACCCAAAGACCTAGCTGGCCTGAAGGGCCCCCAGGGGGCCCCCAAACAGCCCCTCTCAATTTGGGTCTGGGGGCTTTCGTTGGGCCGGGGACCTGGGAGCTACCTGCAAGGTTGCAGTTCGCAGCCCGAGAAGCACTCTCCGGCCAACATGCCCAACGTCCAGCAACAGCTCCCAAAGCGAAGGAGCCAGGACCCAAAGACCTAGCTGGCCTGAAGAGTCCCCATGGGGCCCCCAAACAGCCCCTCTCAATTTTGGTCTGGGGGCTTTCGTTGGGCCGGGAACCTGGGAAGTGCCTGCAAGGTTGCAGTTCGCAGCCCGAGAAGCACTCTCCGGCCAACATGCCCAACTGCAGCAACAGCTCCCAAACCGAAGGAGCCAGGACCCAAAGACCTAGCTGGCCTTAAGAGTCCCCACAGGGCACGCAAACAGCCCCTCTCCATGTGGGTCTGGGGGCTTTCGTTGGGCCGGGAACCTCGGAGCTACCTGCAAGGTTGCAGTTCGCAGCCCGAGAAGCACTCTCCGGTCAACATGCCCATCGTCCAGCAACAGCTCCCAAAGCGAAGGAGCCAGGACCCAAAGACCTAGCTGGCCTGAAGGGCCCCCAGGGGGCACCCAAGCAGCCCCTCTCAATTTGGGTCTGGGGGCTTTCGTTGGGCATGGAACCTGGGAGGTACATGCAAGGTTGCAGTTCGCGGCCCGAGAAGCACTCTCCGGCCAACATGCCCAACTGCAGCAACAGCTCCCAAACCGATGGAGCCAGGACCCAAAGACCTAGCTGGCCTGAAGGGTCCCCAGGGGGCCCGCAAGCAGCCCCTCTCAATTTGGGTCTGGGGGCTTTCGTTGGGCAAGGATACCTGAGAGGTACCTGCAAGTTTGCAGTTCGCGGCCCGAGAAGCACTCTCCGGCCAACATGCCCAACGTCCAGCAACAGCTCCCAAACCGAAGGAGCCAGGACCCAAAGACCTAGCTGGCCTGAAGGGCCCCCAGGGGGCCCCCAAGCAGCCCCTCTCAATTTGGGTCTGGGGGCTTTCGTTGGGCCGGGAACCTGGGAGCTACCTGCAAGATTGCAGTTCGCGTCCCGAGAAGCACTCTCCGGCCAACATGCCCAACTGCAGCAACAGCTCCCAAACCGAAGGAGCCAGGACCCAAAGAAATAGCTGGGCTCTAGGGTCCCCGGGGGCCCGCAAGCAGCCCCTCTCCATTTTGGTCTGGGGGCTTTCGTTGGGCCAGGAACCTGGGAAGTGCCTGCAAGGTTGCAGTTCACGGCCCGAGAAGCACTCTCCGGCCAACATGCACAACTGCAGCAACAGCTCCCAAACCGAAGGAGCCAGGACCCAAAGACCTAGCTGGCCTGAAGGGGTCCCAAGGGGCCCCCAAGCAGCCCCTCTCAATTTGGGTCTGGGGGCTTTCGTTGGCCCAGGAACCTGGGAGCTACCTGCAAGGTTGCAGTTCGCAGCCCGAGAAGCACTCTCCGGCCAACATGCCCAACGTCTAGCAACAGCTCCCAAAGCGAAGGAGCCAGGACCCAAAGACCTAGCTGGCCTGAAGGGGCCCCAGGGGGCCCCCAAACAGCCCCTCTCCATTTGGGTCTGGGGGCTTTCCTTGGGCCGGGAACCTGGGAGGTACCTGCAAGGTTGCAGTTCGCAGCCCGAGAAGCACTCTCCGGCCAACATGCCCAACTGCAGCAACAGCTCCCAAACCGAAGGAGCCAGGACCCAAAGACCTAGCTGGCCTGAAGGGCCCCCAGGGGGCCCCCAAACAGCCCCTCTCCATTTGGGTCTGGGGGCTTTCGTTGGGCCTGGGACATGGGAGGTACCTGCAAGGTTGCAGTTCGCAGCCCGAGAAGCACTCTCCGGTCAACATGCCCAACGTCCAGCAACAGCTCCCAAACCGAAGGAGCCAGGACCCAAAGACCTAGCTGGCCTGAAAGGCCCCCAGGGGGCCCGCAAGCAGCCCCTCTCAATTTGGGTCTGGGGGCTTTCGTTGGGCCTGGGACATGGGAGCTACCTGCAAGGTTGCAGTTCACAGCACGAGAAGCACTCTCCGGTCAACATTCCCAACGTCCAGCAACAGCTCCCAAACCGAAGGAGCCAGGACCCAAAGACCTAGCTGGCCTGAAGAGTCCCCAGGGGGCCCCCAAACAGCCCCTCTCAATTTGGGTCTGGGGGCTTTCGTTGGGCATGGAACCTGGGAGGTACCTGCAAGGTTGCAGTTCGCGGTCCGAGAAGCACTCTCCGGCCAACATGCCCATCTGCAGCAACAGCTCCCAAACCGAAGGAGCCAGGACCCAAAGACCTAGCTGGCCTGAAGGGCCCCCAGGGGGCACCCAAGCAGCCCCTCTCAATTTGGGTCTGGGGGCTTTGGTTGGGCCGGGAACCTGGGAGGTACCTGCAAGGTTGCAGTTCGCGGCCCGAGAAGCACTTTCCGGCCTACATGCCCAACGTCCAGCAACAGCTCCCAAACCGAAGGAGCCAGGACCCAAAGACCTAGCTGGCCTGAAGTGTCCCCAGGGGGCCCCCAAACAGCCCCTCTCCATTTGGGTCTGGGGGCTTTCGTTGGGCATGGAACCTGGGAGGTACCTGCAAGGTTGCAGCTCGCGGCCCGAGAAGCACTCTCCGGCCAACATGCCCAACTGCAGCAACAGCTCCCAAACCGAAGGAGCCAGGACCCAAAGAAATAGCTGGCCTGAAGGGTCCCCAGGGGGCCCGCAAGCAGCCCCTCTCCATTTGGGTCTGGGGGCTTTCGTTGGGCCTGAGACCTGGGAGCTACCTGCAAGGTTGCAGTTCGCAGCCCGAGAAGCACTCTCCGGCCAACATGCCCAACGTCCAGCAACAGCTCCCAAACCGAAGGAGCCAGGACCCAAAGACCTAGCTGGCCTGAAGGGGTCCCCAGAGGGCACCCAAACAGCCCCTCTCCATTTGGGTCTGGGGGCTTTCTTTGGGCCGGGAACCTGGGAGCTACCTGCAAGGTTGCAGTTCACGGCCCGAGAAGCACTCTCCGGCCTACATGCCCAACGTCCAGCAACAGCTCCCAAACCGAAGGAGCCAGGACCCAAAGACCTAGCTGGCCTGAAGGGTCCCCAGGGGGCCCCCAAGCAGCCTCTCTCAATTTGGGTCTGGGGGCTTTCGTTGGCCCGGGAACCTGGGAGGTAACTGCAAGGTTGCAGTTCGCAGCCCGAGAAGCACTTTCCGGCCAACATGCCCAACTGCAGCAACAGCTCCCAAACCGATGGAGCCAGGACCCAAAGACCTAGCTGGCCTGAAGTGTCCCCAGGGGGCCCCCAAACAGCCCCTCTCAATTTGAGTCTGGGGGCTTTCGTTGGGCATGGAACCTGGGAGGTACCTGCAAGGTTGCAGTTCGCAGCCCGAGAAGCACTCTCCGGCCAACATGCCCAACTGCAGCAACAGCTCCCAAACCGAAGGAGCCAGGACCCAAAGAAATAGCTGGCCTGAAGGGTCCCCAGGGGGCCCGCAAGCAGCCCCTCTCAATTTGGGTCTGGGGGCTTTCGTTGGCCCGGGAATCTGGGAGGTACCTGCAAGGTTGCAGTTCGCGGCCCGAGAAGCACTCTCCGGCCAACATGCCCAACTGCAGCAACAGCTCCCAAACCGATGGAGCCAGGAGCCAAAGACCTAGCTGGCCTGAAGAGTCCCCAGAGGGCCCCCAAACAGCCCCTCTCCATTTGGGTCTGGGGGCTTTCTTTGGCAGGGAACCTGGGAGCTACCTGCAAGGTTGCAGTTCACGGCCCGAGAAGCACTCTCCGGCCTACATGCCCAACGTCCAGCAACAGCTCCCAAACCGAAGGAGCCAGGAGCCAAAGACCTAGCTGGCCTGAAGGGGTCCCAAGGGGCCCCCAAACAGCCCCTCTCAATTTGGGTCTGGGGGCTTTCGTTGGGCCGGGAACCTGGGAGCTACCTGCAAGGTTGCAGTTCGCAGCCCGAGAAGCACTCTCCGGCCAACATGCCCAACGTCCAGCAACAGCTCCCAAACCGAAGGAGCCAGGACTCAAAGACCTAGCTGGCCTGAAGGGCCCCCAGGGGGCCCCCAAGCAGCCCCTCTCAATTTGGGTCTGGGGGCTTTGGTTGGGTCTGGGACATGGGAGGTACCTGCAAGGTTGCAGTTCGCAGCCCGAGAAGCACTCTCCGGTCAACATGACCAACGTCCAGCAACAGCTCCCAAACCGAAGGAGCCAGGACCCAAAGACCTAGCTGGCCTGAAGAGTCCCCAGGGGGCCCCCAAACAGACCCTCTCAATTTGGGTCTGGGGGCTTTCGTTGGCCCGGGAACCTGGGAGGTACCTGCAAGGTTGCAGTTCGCGGCCCGAGAAGCACTCTCCGGCCAACATGCCCAACTGCAGCAACAGCTCCCAAACCGAAGGAGCCAGGACCCAAAGACCTAGCTGGCCTGAATGGGCCCCAAGGGGCCCGCAAGCAGCCCCTCTCCATTTGGGTCTGGGGGCTTTCGTTGGGCCTGGGACATGGGAGGTACCTGCAAGGTTGCAGTTCGCAGCCCGAGAAGCACTTTCCGGCCAACATGCCCAATGTCCAGCAACAGCTCCCAAAGCGAAGGAGCCAGGACCCAAAGACCTAGCTGGCCTGAAGTGTCCCCAGGGGGCCCCCAAACAGCCCCTCTCAATTTGGGTCTGGGGGCATTCGTTGGGCCTGAGACATGGGAGGTACCTGCAAGGTTGCAGTTCGCAGCCCGAGAAGCACTCTCCGGTCAACATGCCCAACGTCCAGCAACAGCTCCCAAACCGAAGGAGCCAGGACCCAAAGACCTAGCTGGCCTGAAGGGCCCCCAGGGGGCCCCCAAGCAGCCCCTCTCAATTTGGGTCTGGGGGCTTTCGTTGGGCCAGGGACCTGGGAGGTACCTGCAAGGTTGCAGTTCGCGGCCCGAGAAGCACTCTCCGGCCAACATGCCCAACTGCAGCAACAGCTCCCAAACCGAAGGAGCCAGGACCCAAAGACCTAGCTGGCCTGAAGGGCCCCCAGGGGGCCCCCAAACAGCCCCTCTCCATTTGGGTCTGGGGGCTTTCGTTGGGCCTGGGACATGGGAGGTACCTGCAAGGTTGCAGTTCGCAGCCCGAGAAGCACTCTCCGGTCAACATGCCCAACGTCCAGCAACAGCTCCCAAACCGAAGGAGCCAGGACCCAAAGACCTAGCTGGCCTGAAGGGCCCCCAGGGGGCACCCAAGCAGCCCCTCTCAATTTGGGTCTGGGGGCTTTCGTTGGCCCGGGAACCTGGGAGGTACCTGCAAGGTTGCAGTTCGCAGCCCGAGAAGCACTTTCCAGCCTACATGCCCAACGTCCAGCAACAGCTCCCAAACCGAAGGAGCCAGGACCCAAAGACCTAGCTGGCCTGAAGTGTCCCCAGGGGGCCCCCAAACAGCCCCTCTCCATTTGGGTCTGGGGGCTTTCGTTGGGCCGGGAACCTGGGAGGTACCTGCAAGGTTGCAGCTCGCGGCCCGAGAAGCACTCTATGGCCAACATGCCCAACTGCAGCAACAGCTCCCAAACCGAAGGAGCCAGGACCCAAAGAAATAGCTGGCCTGAAGGGTCCCCAGGGGGCCCGAAAGCAGCCCCTCTCAATTTGGGTCTGGGGGCTTTCGTTGGGCCGGGGACATGGGAAGTGCCTGCAAGGTTGCAGTTCGCGGCCCGAGAAGCACTCTCCGGCCAACATGCCCAACGTCCAGCAACAGCTCCCAAACCGAAGGAGCCAGGACCCAAAGACCTAGCTGGCCTGAATGGCCCCCAGGGGCCCCCAAGCAGTCCCTCTCAATTTGTGTCTGGGGGCTTTATTTGGCCCGGGAACCTGGGAGGTACCTGCAAGGTTGCAGTTCGCGGCCCGAGAAGCACTCTCCGGCCAACATGCCCAACTGCAGCAACAGCTCCCAAAGCGAAGGAGCCAGGACCCAAAGACCTAGCTGGCCTGAAGGGCCCCCAGGGGGCCCCCAAGCAGCCCCTCTCAATTTTGGTCTGGGGGCTTTCGTTGGGCCGGGAACCTGGGAGCTACCTGCAAGATTGCAGTTCGCGTCCCGAGAAGCACTCTCCGGCCAACATGCCCAACTGCAGAAACAGCTCCCAAACCGAAGGAGCCAGGACCCAAAGAAATAGCTGGGCTCTAGGGTCCCCGGGGGCCCGCAAGCAGCCCCTCTCCATTTTGGTCTGGGGGCTTTCGTTGGGCCAGGAACCTGGGAAGTGCCTGCAAGGTTGCAGTTCACGGCCCGAGAAGCACTCTCCGGCCAACATGCCCAACTGCAGCAACAGCTCCCAAACCGAAGGAGCCAGGACCCAAAGACCTAGCTGGCCTGAAGGGGTCCCAAGGGGCCCCCAAGCAGCCCCTCTCAATTTGGGTCTGGGGGCTTTCGTTGGCCCAGGAACCTGGGAGCTACCTGCAAGGTTGCAGTTCGCAGCCCGAGAAGCACTCTCCGGCCAACATGCCCAACGTCTAGCAACAGCTCCCAAAGCGAAGGAGCCAGGACCCAAAGACCTAGCTGGCCTGAAGGGGCCCCAGGGGGCCCCCAAACAGCCCCTCTCCATTTGGGTCTGGGGGCTTTCCTTGGGCCGGGAACCTGGGAGGTACCTGCAAGGTTGCAGTTCGCAGCCCGAGAAGCACTCTCCGGCCAACATGCCCAACTGCAGCAACAGCTCCCAAACCGAAGGAGCCAGGACCCAAAGACCTAGCTGGCCTGAAGGGCCCCCAGGGGGCCCCCAAACAGCCCCTCTCCATTTGGGTCTGGGGGCTTTCGTTGGGCCTGGGACATGGGAGGTACCTGCAAGGTTGCAGTTCGCAGCCCGAGAAGCACTCTCCGGTCAACATGCCCAACGTCCAGCAACAGCTCCCAAACCGAAGGAGCCAGGACCCAAAGACCTAGCTGGCCTGAAAGGCCCCCAGGGGGCCCGCAAGCAGCCCCTCTCAATTTGGGTCTGGGGGCTTTCGTTGGGCCTGGGACATGGGAGCTACCTGCAAGGTTGCAGTTCACAGCACGAGAAGCACTCTCCGGTCAACATTCCCAACGTCCAGCAACAGCTCCCAAACCGAAGGAGCCAGGACCCAAAGACCTAGCTGGCCTGAAGAGTCCCCAGGGGGCCCCCAAACAGCCCCTCTCAATTTGGGTCTGGGGGCTTTCGTTGGGCATGGAACCTGGGAGGTACCTGCAAGGTTGCAGTTCGCGGTCCGAGAAGCACTCTCCGGCCAACATGCCCATCTGCAGCAACAGCTCCCAAACCGAAGGAGCCAGGACCCAAAGACCTAGCTGGCCTGAAGGGCCCCCAGGGGGCACCCAAGCAGCCCCTCTCAATTTGGGTCTGGGGGCTTTGGTTGGGCCGGGAACCTGGGAGGTACCTGCAAGGTTGCAGTTCGCGGCCCGAGAAGCACTTTCCGGCCTACATGCCCAACGTCCAGCAACAGCTCCCAAACCGAAGGAGCCAGGACCCAAAGACCTAGCTGGCCTGAAGTGTCCCCAGGGGGCCCCCAAACAGCCCCTCTCCATTTGGGTCTGGGGGCTTTCGTTGGGCATGGAACCTGGGAGGTACCTGCAAGGTTGCAGCTCGCGGCCCGAGAAGCACTCTCCGGCCAACATGCCCAACTGCAGCAACAGCTCCCAAACCGAAGGAGCCAGGACCCAAAGAAATAGCTGGCCTGAAGGGTCCCCAGGGGGCCCGCAAGCAGCCCCTCTCCATTTGGGTCTGGGGGCTTTCGTTGGCCCGGGAATCTGGGAGGTACCTGCAAGGTTGCAGTTCGCGGCCCGAGAAGCACTCTCCGGCCAACATGCCCAACGTCCAGCAACAGCTCCCAAACCGAAGGAGCCAGGACCCAAAGACCTAGCTGGCCTGAAGGGGTCCCCAGAGGGCACCCAAACAGCCCCTCTCCATTTGGGTCTGGGGGCTTTCTTTGGGCCGGGAACCTGGGAGCTACCTGCAAGGTTGCAGTTCACGGCCCGAGAAGCACTCTCCGGCCTACATGCCCAACGTCCAGCAACAGCTCCCAAACCGAAGGAGCCAGGACCCAAAGACCTAGCTGGCCTGAAGGGTCCCCAGGGGGCCCCCAAGCAGCCTCTCTCAATTTGGGTCTGGGGGCTTTCGTTGGCCCGGGAACCTGGGAGGTAACTGCAAGGTTGCAGTTCGCAGCCCGAGAAGCACTTTCCGGCCAACATGCCCAACTGCAGCAACAGCTCCCAAACCGATGGAGCCAGGACCCAAAGACCTAGCTGGCCTGAAGTGTCCCCAGGGGGCCCCCAAACAGCCCCTCTCAATTTGAGTCTGGGGGCTTTCGTTGGGCATGGAACCTGGGAGGTACCTGCAAGGTTGCAGTTCGCAGCCCGAGAAGCACTCTCCGGCCAACATGCCCAACTGCAGCAACAGCTCCCAAACCGAAGGAGCCAGGACCCAAAGAAATAGCTGGCCTGAAGGGTCCCCAGGGGGCCCGCAAGCAGCCCCTCTCAATTTGGGTCTGGGGGCTTTCGTTGGCCCGGGAATCTGGGAGGTACCTGCAAGGTTGCAGTTCGCGGCCCGAGAAGCACTCTCCGGCCAACATGCCCAACTGCAGCAACAGCTCCCAAACCGATGGAGCCAGGAGCCAAAGACCTAGCTGGCCTGAAGAGTCCCCAGAGGGCCCCCAAACAGCCCCTCTCCATTTGGGTCTGGGGGCTTTCTTTGGCAGGGAACCTGGGAGCTACCTGCAAGGTTGCAGTTCACGGCCCGAGAAGCACTCTCCGGCCTACATGCCCAACGTCCAGCAACAGCTCCCAAACCGAAGGAGCCAGGAGCCAAAGACCTAGCTGGCCTGAAGGGGTCCCAAGGGGCCCCCAAACAGCCCCTCTCAATTTGGGTCTGGGGGCTTTCGTTGGGCCGGGAACCTGGGAGCTACCTGCAAGGTTGCAGTTCGCAGCCCGAGAAGCACTCTCCGGCCAACATGCCCAACGTCCAGCAACAGCTCCCAAACCGAAGGAGCCAGGACTCAAAGACCTAGCTGGCCTGAAGGGCCCCCAGGGGGCCCCCAAGCAGCCCCTCTCAATTTGGGTCTGGGGGCTTTGGTTGGGTCTGGGACATGGGAGGTACCTGCAAGGTTGCAGTTCGCAGCCCGAGAAGCACTCTCCGGTCAACATGACCAACGTCCAGCAACAGCTCCCAAACCGAAGGAGCCAGGACCCAAAGACCTAGCTGGCCTGAAGAGTCCCCAGGGGGCCCCCAAACAGACCCTCTCAATTTGGGTCTGGGGGCTTTCGTTGGGCATGGAACCTGGGAGGTACCTGCAAGGTTGCAGTTCGCGTCCCGAGAAGCACTCTCCGGCCAACATGCCCAACTGCAGCAACAGCTCCCAAACCGAAGGAGCCAGGACCCAAAGACCTAGCTGGCCTGAATGGGCCCCAAGGGGCCCGCAAGCAGCCCCTCTCCATTTGGGTCTGGGGGCTTTCGTTGGGCCGGGAACCTGGGAGGTACCTGCAAGGTTGCAGTTCGCAGCCCGAGAAGCACTTTCCGGCCAACATGCCCAATGTCCAGCAACAGCTCCCAAAGCGAAGGAGCCAGGACCCAAAGACCTAGCTGGCCTGAAGTGTCCCCAGGGGGCCCCCAAACAGCCCCTCTCAATTTGGGTCTGGGGGCATTCGTTGGGCCTGAGACATGGGAGGTACCTGCAAGGTTGCAGTTCGCAGCCCGAGAAGCACTCTCCGGTCAACATGCCCAACGTCCAGCAACAGCTCCCAAACCGAAGGAGCCAGGACCCAAAGACCTAGCTGGCCTGAAGGGCCCCCAGGGGGCCCCCAAGCAGCCCCTCTCAATTTGGGTCTGGGGGCTTTCGTTGGGCCAGGGACCTGGGAGGTACCTGCAAGGTTGCAGTTCGCGGCCCGAGAAGCACTCTCCGGCCAACATGCCCAACTGCAGCAACAGCTCCCAAACCGAAGGAGCCAGGACCCAAAGACCTAGCTGGCCTGAAGGGCCCCCAGGGGGCCCCCAAACAGCCCCTCTCCATTTGGGTCTGGGGGCTTTCGTTGGGCCTGGGACATGGGAGGTACCTGCAAGGTTGCAGTTCGCAGCCCGAGAAGCACTCTCCGGTCAACATGCCCAACGTCCAGCAACAGCTCCCAAACCGAAGGAGCCAGGACCCAAAGACCTAGCTGGCCTGAAGGGCCCCCAGGGGGCACCCAAGCAGCCCCTCTCAATTTGGGTCTGGGGGCTTTCGTTGGCCCGGGAACCTGGGAGGTACCTGCAAGGTTGCAGTTCGCAGCCCGAGAAGCACTTTCCGGCCTACATGCCCAACGTCCAGCAACAGCTCCCAAACCGAAGGAGCCAGGACCCAAAGACCTAGCTGGCCTGAAGTGTCCCCAGGGGGCCCCCAAACAGCCCCTCTCCATTTGGGTCTGGGGGCTTTCGTTGGGCCGGGAACCTGGGAGGTACCTGCAAGGTTGCAGCTCGCGGCCCGAGAAGCACTCTATGGCCAACATGCCCAACTGCAGCAACAGCTCCCAAACCGAAGGAGCCAGGACCCAAAGAAATAGCTGGCCTGAAGGGTCCCCAGGGGGCCCGAAAGCAGCCCCTCTCAATTTGGGTCTGGGGGCTTTCGTTGGGCCGGGGACATGGGAAGTGCCTGCAAGGTTGCAGTTCGCGGCCCGAGAAGCACTCTCCGGCCAACATGCCCAACGTCCAGCAACAGCTCCCAAACCGAAGGAGCCAGGACCCAAAGACCTAGCTGGCCTGAATGGCCCCCAGGGGCCCCCAAGCAGTCCCTCTCAATTTGTGTCTGGGGGCTTTATTTGGCCCGGGAACCTGGGAGGTACCTGCAAGGTTGCAGTTCGCGGCCCGAGAAGCACTCTCCGGCCAACATGCCCAACTGCAGCAACAGCTCCCAAAGCGAAGGAGCCAGGACCCAAAGAAATAGGTTGCCTGGAGGGTTCCCGGGGTCCCGCAAGCAGCCCCTCTCAATTTTGGTCTGCGGGCTTTCGTTGGGCCGGGAACCTGGGAGCTACCTGCAAGGTTGCAGTTCACGGCCCGAGAAGCACTCTCCGGCCAACATGCCCAACGTCCAGCAACAGCTCCCAAACCGAAGGAGCCAGGACCCAAAGACCTAGCTGGCCTGAATGGGTCCCCAGAGGGCACCCAAACAGCCCCTCTCCATTTGGGTCTGGGGGCTTTCTTTGGGCCGGTAACCTGGGAGCTACATGCAAGGTTGCAGTTCACGGCCCGAGAAGCACTCTCCGGCCTACATGCCCAACTGCAGCAACAGCTCCCAAACCGAAGGAGCCAGGACCCAAAGAAATAGCTGGCCTGAAGGTTCCCCAGGGGGCCCGCAAGCAGCTCCTCTCAATTTGGGTCTGGGGGTTTTCGTTGGGCATGGAACCTGGGAGGTACCTGCAAGGTTGCAGTTCGCGGCCCGAGAAGCACTCTCCGGCCAACATGCCCAACGTCCAGCAACAGCTCCCAAACCGAAGGAGCCAGGACCCAAAGACCTAGCTGGCCTGAAGGGCACCCAGGGGGCCCCCAAGCAGCCCCTCTCAATTTGTGTCTGGGGGCTTTCGTTGGCCCGGGAACCTGGGAGGTACCTGCAAGGTTGCAGTTCGCGGCCCGAGAAGCACTCTCCGGCCAACATGCCCAACTGCAGCAACAGCTCCCAAACCGAAGGAGCCAGGACCCAAAGAAATAGGTGACCTGGAGGGTCCCCGGGGGCCCGCAAGCAGCCCCTCTCAATTTTGGTCTGGGGGCTTTCGTTGGGCCGGGAACCTGGGAAGTGCCTGCAAGGTTGCAGTTCGCGGCCCGAGAAGCACTCTCCGGCCAACATGCCCAACTGCAGCAACAGCTCCCAAACCGAAGGAGCCAGGAGCCAAAGACCTAGCTGGCCTGAAGGGGCCCCAAGGGGCCCCCAAGCAGCCCCTCTCCATTTGGGTCTGGGGGCTTTCCTTGGGCCGGGAACCTGGGAGCTACCTGCAAGGTTGCAGTTCGCGGCCCGAGAAGCACTCTCCGGCCAACATGCCCAACGTCCAGCAACAGCTCCCAAACCGAAGGAGCCAGGACCCAAAGACCTAGCTGGCCTGAAGGGGTCCCCTGAGGGCACCCAAACAGCCCCACTCCATTTGGGTCTGGGGGCTTTCTTTGGGCCGGGAACCTGGGAGCTACCTGCAAGGTTGCAGTTCACGGCCCGAGAAGCACTCTCCGGCCTACATGCCCAACGTCCAGCAACAGCTCCCAAACCGAAGGAGCCAGGACCCAAAGACCTAGCTGGCCTGAAGTGTCCCCAGGGGGCACCCAAGCAGCCCCTCTCAATTTGGGTCTGGGGGCTTTCGTTGGCCCGGGAACCTGGGAGGTAACTGCAAGGTTGCAGTTCGCAGCCCGAGAAGCACTTTCCGGCCTCCATGCCCAACTGCAGCAACAGCTCCCAAAACGAAGGAGCCAGGACCCAAAGACCTAGCTGGCCTGAAGTGTCCCCAGGGGGCCCCCAAACAGCCCCTCTCAATTTGAGTCTGGGGGCTTTCGTTGGGCATGGAACCTGGGAGGTACCTGCAAGGTTGCAGTTCGCAGCCCGAGAAGCACTCTCCGGCCAACATGCCCAACTGCAGCAACAGCTCCCAAACCGAAGGAGCCAGGACCCAAAGAAATAGCTGGCCTGAAGGGTCCCCAGGGGGCCCGCAAGCAGCCCCTCTCAATTTGGGTCTGGGGGCTTTCGTTGGCCCGGGAATCTGGGAGGTACCTGCAAGGTTGCAGTTCGCGGCCCGAGAAGCACTCTCCGGCCAACATGCCCAACTGCAGCAACAGCTCCCAAACCGAAGGAGCCACGACCCAAAGACCTAGCTGGCCTGAAGGGGCCCCAAGGGGCCCCCAAGCAGCCCCTCTCCATTTGGGTCTGGGGGCTTTCCTTGGGCCGGGAACCTGGGAGCTACCTGCAAGGTTGCAGTTCACGGCCCGAGAAGCACTCTCCGGACAACATGTCCAACGTCCAGCAACAGCTCCCAAACCGAAGGAGCCAGGACCCAAAGACCTAGCTGGCCTGAAGAGTCCCCAGAGGGCCCCCAAACAGCCCCTCTCCATTTGGGTCTGGGGGCTTTCTTTGGCCGGGAACCTGGGAGGTACCTGCAAGGTTGCAGTTCACGGCCCGAGAAGCACTCTCCGGCCTACATGCCCAACGTCCAGCAACAGCTCCCAAACCGAAGGAGCCAGGACCCAATGACCTAGCTGGCCTGAAGGGGTCCCAGGGGGCCCCCAAGCAGCCCCTCTCCATTTGGGTCTGGGGGCTTTCGTTGGGTCTGGGACATGGGAGGTACCTGCAAGGTTGCAGTTCGCAGCCCGAGAAGCACTCTCCGGTCAACATGCCCAACGTCCAGCAACAGCTCCCAAACTGAAGGAGCCAGGACCCAAAGACCTAGCTGGCCTGAAGAGTCCCCAGGGGGCCCCCAAACAGCCCCTCTCAATTTGGGTCTGGGGGCTTTCGTTGGGCATGGAACCTGGGAGGTACCTGCAAGGTTGCAGTTCGCGGCCCGAGAAGCACTCTCCGGCCAACATGCCCAATGTCCAGCAACAGCTCCCAAACCGAAGGAGCCAGGACCCAAAGACCTAGCTGGCCTGAAGAGTCCCCAGGGGGCCCCCAAGCAGCCCCTCTCAATTTGGGTCTGGGGGCTTTCGTTGGGCATGGATACCTGAGAGGTACCTGCAAGGTTGCAGTTCGCCGCCCGAGAAGCACTCTCCGGTCAACATGCCCAACGTCCAGCAACAGCTCCCAAACCGAAGGAGCCAGGACCCAAAGACCTAGCTGGCCTGAAGAGTCCCCATGGGGCCCCCAAACAGCCCCTCTCAATTTGGGTCTGGGGGCTTTCGTTGGGCCTGGGACCTGGGAGGTACCTGCAAGGTTGCAGTTCGCGTCCCGAGAAGCACTCTCCGGCCAACATGCCCAACTGCAGCAACAGCTCCCAAACCGAAGGAGCCAGGACCCAAAGAAACAGCTGGCCTGGAGGGTCCCCGGGGCCCCCCAAGCAGCCCCTCTCAATTTTGGTCTGGGGGCTTTCGTTGGGCCGGGAACCTGGGAAGTGCCTGCAAGGTTGCAGTTCGCGGCCCGAGAAGCACTCTCCGGCCAACATGCCCAACTGCAGCAACAGCTCCCAAACCGAAGGAGCCAGGACCCAAAGACCTAGCTGGCCTGAAGGGGTCCCAAGGGGCCCCCAAGCAGCCCCTCTCAATTTGGGTCTGGGTGCTTTCGTTGGGCATGGAACCTGGGAGGTACCTGCAAGGTTGCAGTTCGCAGCCCGACAAGCACTCTCCTGTCAACATGCCCAACGTCCAGCAACAGCTCCCAAACCGAAGGAGCCAGGACCCAAAGACCTAGCTGGCCTGAAGGGCCCCCAGGGGGCACCCAAGCAGCCCCTCTCAATTTGGGTCTGGGGGCTTTCGTTGGCCAGGGAACCTGGGAGGTACCTGCAAGGTTGCAGTTCGCAGCCCGAGAAGCACTCTCCGGCCAACATGCCCAACGTCCAGCAACAGCTCCCAAAGCGAAGGAGCCAGGACCCAAAGACCTAGCTGGCCTGAAGTGTCCCCAGGGGGCCCCCAAACAGCCCCTCTCCATTTGGGTCTGGGGGCTTTCGTTGGGCCTGAGACCTGGGAGGTACCTGCAAGGTTGCAGTTCGCAGCCCGAGAAGCACTCTCCGGTCAACATGCCCAACGTCCAGCAACAGCTCCCAAACCGAAGGAGCCAGGACCCAAAGACCTAGCTGGCCTGAAGGGCCCCCAGGGGGCTCCCAAGCAGCCCCTCTCAATTTGGGTCTGGGGGCTTTCGTTGGGCCGGGAACCTGGGAGATACCCGCAAGATTGCAGTTCGCGGCCCGAGAATCACTCTCCGGTCAACATGCCCAACGTCCAGCAACAGCTCCCAAACCGAAGGAGCCAGGACCCAAAGACCTAGCTGGCCTGAAGTGCCCCCTGGGGGCACCCAAGCAGCCCCTCTCCATTTGGGTCTGGGGGCTTTCGTTGGGCATGGAACCTCGGAGCTACCTGCAAGGTTGCAGTTCGCGGCCCGAGAAGCACTCTCCGGCCAACATGCCCAACTGCAGCAACAGCTCCCAAACCGAAGGAGCCAGGACCCAAAGACCTAGCTGGCCTGAAGGGCACCCAGGGGGCCCCCAAGCAGCCCCTCTCCATTTGGGTCTGGGGGCTTTCGTTGGGCCTGGGACATGGGAGGTACCTGCAAGGTTGCAGTTCGCAGCCCGAGAAGCACTCTCCGGCCAACATGCCCAATGTCCAGCAACAGCTCCCAAACCGAAGGAGCCAGGACCCAAAGACCTAGCTGGCCTGAAGAGTCCCCAGGGGGCCTCCAAGCAGCCCCTCTCAATTTGGGTCTGGGGGCTTTCGTTGGGCATGGATACCTGAGAGGTACCTGCAAGGTTGCAGTTCGCCGCCCGAGAAGCACTCTCCGGTCAACATGCCCAACGTCCAGCAACAGCTCCCAAACCGAAGGAGCCAGGACCCAAAGACCTAGCTGGCCTGAAGAGTCCCCAGGGGGCCCCCAAACAGCCCCTCTCAATTTGGGTCTGGGGGCTTTCGTTGGGCCTGGGACCTGGGAGGTACCTGCAAGGTTGCAGTTCGCGTCCCGAGAAGCACTCTCCGGCCAACATGCCCAACTGCAGCAACAGCTCCCAAAGCGAAGGAGCCAGGACCCAAAGAAATAGGTGGCCTGGAGGGTCCCCGGGGGCCCACAAGCAGCCCCTCTCCATTTGGGTCTGGGGGCTTTCGTTGGGCCGGGAACCTGGGAAGTGCCTGCAAGGTTGCAGTACGCGGTCCGAGAAGCACTCTCCGGCCAACATGCCCAACTGCAGCAACAGCTCCCAAACCGAAGGAGCCAGGACCCAAAGACCTAGCTGGCCTGAAGGGGTCCCAAGGGGCCCCCAAGCAGCCCCTCTCAATTTGGGTCTGGGTGCTTTCGTTGGGCATGGAACCTGGGAGGTACCTGCAAGGTTGCAGTTCGCAGCCCGACAAGCACTCTCCTGTCAACATGCCCAACGTCCAGCAACAGCTCCCAAACCGAAGGAGCCAGGACCCAAAGACCTAGCTGGCCTGAAGGGCCCCCAGGGGGCACCCAAGCAGCCCCTCTCAATTTGGGTCTGGGGGCTTTCGTTGGGCATGGAACCTGGGAGGTACCTGCAATGTTGCAGTTCGCAGCCCGAGAAGCACTTTCCGGCCAACATGCCCAATGTCCAGCAACAGCTCCCAAAGCGAAGGAGCCAGGACCCAAAGACCTAGCTGGCCTGAAGTGTCCCCAGGGGGCCCCCAAACAGCCCCTCTCCATTTGGGTCTGGGGGCTTTCGTTGGGCCTGAGACATGGGAGGTACCTGCAAGGTTGCAGTTCGCAGCCCGAGAAGCACTCTCCGGTCAACATGCCCAACGTCCAGCAACAGCTCCCAAACCGAAGGAGCCAGGACCCAAAGACCTAGCTGGCCTGAAGGGCCCCCAGGGGGCCCCCAAGCAGCCCCTCTCAATTTGGGTCTGGGGGCTTTCGTTGGGCCGGGGACCTGGGAGGTACCTGCAAGGTTGCAGTTCGCAGCCCGAGAAGCACTCTCCGGTCAACATGCCCAACGTCCAGCAACAGCTCCCAAACCGAAGGAGCCAGGACCCAAAGACCTAGCTGGCCTGAAGTGCCCCCTGGGGGCACCCAGGCAGCCCCTCTCCATTTGGGTCTGGGGGCTTTCGTTGGGCATGGAACCTGGGAGCTACCTGCAAGGTTGCAGTTCGCGGCCCGAGAAGCACTCTCCGGCCAACATGCCCAACTGCAGCAACAGCTCCCAAACCGAAGGAGCCAGGACCCAAAGACCTAGCTGGCCTGAAGGGCCCCCAGGGGGCCCCCAAGCAGCCCCTCTCCATTTGGGTCTGGGGGCTTTCGTTGGGCCTGGGACATGGGAGGTACCTGCAAGGTTGCAGTTCGCAGCCCGAGAAGCACTCTCCGGTCAACATGCCCAACGTCCAGCAACAGCTCCCAAACCGAAGGAGCCAGGACCCAAAGACCTAGCTGGCCTGAAGGGCCCCCAGGGGGCATCCAAGCAGCCCCTCTCAATTTGGGTCTGGGGGCTTTCGTTGGCCCGGGAACCTGGGAGGTACCTGCAAGGTTGCAGTTCGCAGCCCGAGAAGCACTTTCCGGCCTACATGCCCAACGTCCAGCAACAGCTCCCAAACCGAAGGAGCCAGGACCCAAAGACCTAGCTGGCCTGAAGTGTCCCCAGGGGGCCCCCAAACAGCCCCTCTCCATTTGGGTCTGGGGGCTTTCGTTGGGCATGGAACCTGGGAGGTACCTGCAAGGTTGCAGCTCGCGGCCCGAGAAGCACTCTCCGGCCAACATGCCCAACTGCAGCAACAGCTCCCAAACCGAAGGAGCCAGGACCCAAAGAAATAGCTGGCCTGAAGGGTCCCCAGGGGGCCCGCAAGCAGCCCCTCTCAATTTGGGTCTGGGGGCTTTCGTTGGGCCGGGGACATGGGAAGTGCCTGCAAGGTTGCAGTTCGCGGCCCGAGAAGCACTCTCCGGCCAACATGCCCAACGTCCAGCAACAGCTCCCAAACCGAAGGAGCCAGGACCCAAAGACCTAGCTGGCCTGAATGGCCCCCAGGGGCCCCCAAGCAGTCCCTCTCAATTTGGGTCTGGGGGCTTTATTTGGCCCGGGAACCTGGGAGGTACCTGCAAGGTTGCAGTTCGCGGCCCGAGAAGCACTCTCCGGCCAACATGCCCAATGTCCAGCAACAGCTCCCAAACCGAAGGAGCCAGGACCCAAAGACCTAGCTGGCCTGAAGAGTCCCCAGGGGGCCCCCAAGCAGCCCCTCTCAATTTGGGTCTGGGGGCTTTCGTTGGGCATGGATACCTGAGAGGTACCTGCAAGGTTGCAGTTCGCCGCCCGAGAAGCACTCTCCGGTCAACATGCCCAACGTCCAGCAACAGCTCCCAAACCGAAGGAGCCAGGACCCAAAGACCTAGCTGGCCTGAAGAGTCCCCATGGGGCCCCCAAACAGCCCCTCTCAATTTGGGTCTGGGGGCTTTCGTTGGGCCTGGGACCTGGGAGGTACCTGCAAGGTTGCAGTTCGCGTCCCGAGAAGCACTCTCCGGCCAACATGCCCAACTGCAGCAACAGCTCCCAAACCGAAGGAGCCAGGACCCAAAGAAACAGCTGGCCTGGAGGGTCCCCGGGGCCCCCCAAGCAGCCCCTCTCAATTTTGGTCTGGGGGCTTTCGTTGGGCCGGGAACCTGGGAAGTGCCTGCAAGGTTGCAGTTCGCGGCCCGAGAAGCACTCTCCGGCCAACATGCCCAACTGCAGCAACAGCTCCCAAACCGAAGGAGCCAGGACCCAAAGACCTAGCTGGCCTGAAGGGGTCCCAAGGGGCCCCCAAGCAGCCCCTCTCAATTTGGGTCTGGGTGCTTTCGTTGGGCATGGAACCTGGGAGGTACCTGCAAGGTTGCAGTTCGCAGCCCGACAAGCACTCTCCTGTCAACATGCCCAACGTCCAGCAACAGCTCCCAAACCGAAGGAGCCAGGACCCAAAGACCTAGCTGGCCTGAAGGGCCCCCAGGGGGCACCCAAGCAGCCCCTCTCAATTTGGGTCTGGGGGCTTTCGTTGGCCAGGGAACCTGGGAGGTACCTGCAAGGTTGCAGTTCGCAGCCCGAGAAGCACTCTCCGGCCAACATGCCCAACGTCCAGCAACAGCTCCCAAAGCGAAGGAGCCAGGACCCAAAGACCTAGCTGGCCTGAAGTGTCCCCAGGGGGCCCCCAAACAGCCCCTCTCCATTTGGGTCTGGGGGCTTTCGTTGGGCCTGAGACCTGGGAGGTACCTGCAAGGTTGCAGTTCGCAGCCCGAGAAGCACTCTCCGGTCAACATGCCCAACGTCCAGCAACAGCTCCCAAACCGAAGGAGCCAGGACCCAAAGACCTAGCTGGCCTGAAGGGCCCCCAGGGGGCTCCCAAGCAGCCCCTCTCAATTTGGGTCTGGGGGCTTTCGTTGGGCCGGGAACCTGGGAGATACCCGCAAGATTGCAGTTCGCGGCCCGAGAATCACTCTCCGGTCAACATGCCCAACGTCCAGCAACAGCTCCCAAACCGAAGGAGCCAGGACCCAAAGACCTAGCTGGCCTGAAGTGCCCCCTGGGGGCACCCAAGCAGCCCCTCTCCATTTGGGTCTGGGGGCTTTCGTTGGGCATGGAACCTCGGAGCTACCTGCAAGGTTGCAGTTCGCGGCCCGAGAAGCACTCTCCGGCCAACATGCCCAACTGCAGCAACAGCTCCCAAACCGAAGGAGCCAGGACCCAAAGACCTAGCTGGCCTGAAGGGCACCCAGGGGGCCCCCAAGCAGCCCCTCTCCATTTGGGTCTGGGGGCTTTCGTTGGGCCTGGGACATGGGAGGTACCTGCAAGGTTGCAGTTCGCAGCCCGAGAAGCACTCTCCGGCCAACATGCCCAATGTCCAGCAACAGCTCCCAAACCGAAGGAGCCAGGACCCAAAGACCTAGCTGGCCTGAAGAGTCCCCAGGGGGCCTCCAAGCAGCCCCTCTCAATTTGGGTCTGGGGGCTTTCGTTGGGCATGGATACCTGAGAGGTACCTGCAAGGTTGCAGTTCGCCGCCCGAGAAGCACTCTCCGGTCAACATGCCCAACGTCCAGCAACAGCTCCCAAACCGAAGGAGCCAGGACCCAAAGACCTAGCTGGCCTGAAGAGTCCCCAGGGGGCCCCCAAACAGCCCCTCTCAATTTGGGTCTGGGGGCTTTCGTTGGGCCTGGGACCTGGGAGGTACCTGCAAGGTTGCAGTTCGCGTCCCGAGAAGCACTCTCCGGCCAACATGCCCAACTGCAGCAACAGCTCCCAAAGCGAAGGAGCCAGGACCCAAAGAAATAGGTGGCCTGGAGGGTCCCCGGGGGCCCACAAGCAGCCCCTCTCCATTTGGGTCTGGGGGCTTTCGTTGGGCCGGGAACCTGGGAAGTGCCTGCAAGGTTGCAGTACGCGGTCCGAGAAGCACTCTCCGGCCAACATGCCCAACTGCAGCAACAGCTCCCAAACCGAAGGAGCCAGGACCCAAAGACCTAGCTGGCCTGAAGGGGTCCCAAGGGGCCCCCAAGCAGCCCCTCTCAATTTGGGTCTGGGTGCTTTCGTTGGGCATGGAACCTGGGAGGTACCTGCAAGGTTGCAGTTCGCAGCCCGACAAGCACTCTCCTGTCAACATGCCCAACGTCCAGCAACAGCTCCCAAACCGAAGGAGCCAGGACCCAAAGACCTAGCTGGCCTGAAGGGCCCCCAGGGGGCACCCAAGCAGCCCCTCTCAATTTGGGTCTGGGGGCTTTCGTTGGGCATGGAACCTGGGAGGTACCTGCAATGTTGCAGTTCGCAGCCCGAGAAGCACTTTCCGGCCAACATGCCCAATGTCCAGCAACAGCTCCCAAAGCGAAGGAGCCAGGACCCAAAGACCTAGCTGGCCTGAAGTGTCCCCAGGGGGCCCCCAAACAGCCCCTCTCCATTTGGGTCTGGGGGCTTTCGTTGGGCCTGAGACATGGGAGGTACCTGCAAGGTTGCAGTTCGCAGCCCGAGAAGCACTCTCCGGTCAACATGCCCAACGTCCAGCAACAGCTCCCAAACCGAAGGAGCCAGGACCCAAAGACCTAGCTGGCCTGAAGGGCCCCCAGGGGGCCCCCAAGCAGCCCCTCTCAATTTGGGTCTGGGGGCTTTCGTTGGGCCGGGGACCTGGGAGGTACCTGCAAGGTTGCAGTTCGCAGCCCGAGAAGCACTCTCCGGTCAACATGCCCAACGTCCAGCAACAGCTCCCAAACCGAAGGAGCCAGGACCCAAAGACCTAGCTGGCCTGAAGTGCCCCCTGGGGGCACCCAGGCAGCCCCTCTCCATTTGGGTCTGGGGGCTTTCGTTGGGCATGGAACCTGGGAGCTACCTGCAAGGTTGCAGTTCGCGGCCCGAGAAGCACTCTCCGGCCAACATGCCCAACTGCAGCAACAGCTCCCAAACCGAAGGAGCCAGGACCCAAAGACCTAGCTGGCCTGAAGGGCCCCCAGGGGGCCCCCAAGCAGCCCCTCTCCATTTGGGTCTGGGGGCTTTCGTTGGGCCTGGGACATGGGAGGTACCTGCAAGGTTGCAGTTCGCAGCCCGAGAAGCACTCTCCGGTCAACATGCCCAACGTCCAGCAACAGCTCCCAAACCGAAGGAGCCAGGACCCAAAGACCTAGCTGGCCTGAAGGGCCCCCAGGGGGCATCCAAGCAGCCCCTCTCAATTTGGGTCTGGGGGCTTTCGTTGGCCCGGGAACCTGGGAGGTACCTGCAAGGTTGCAGTTCGCAGCCCGAGAAGCACTTTCCGGCCTACATGCCCAACGTCCAGCAACAGCTCCCAAACCGAAGGAGCCAGGACCCAAAGACCTAGCTGGCCTGAAGTGTCCCCAGGGGGCCCCCAAACAGCCCCTCTCCATTTGGGTCTGGGGGCTTTCGTTGGGCATGGAACCTGGGAGGTACCTGCAAGGTTGCAGCTCGCGGCCCGAGAAGCACTCTCCGGCCAACATGCCCAACTGCAGCAACAGCTCCCAAACCGAAGGAGCCAGGACCCAAAGAAATAGCTGGCCTGAAGGGTCCCCAGGGGGCCCGCAAGCAGCCCCTCTCAATTTGGGTCTGGGGGCTTTCGTTGGGCCGGGGACATGGGAAGTGCCTGCAAGGTTGCAGTTCGCGGCCCGAGAAGCACTCTCCGGCCAACATGCCCAACGTCCAGCAACAGCTCCCAAACCGAAGGAGCCAGGACCCAAAGACCTAGCTGGCCTGAATGGCCCCCAGGGGCCCCCAAGCAGTCCCTCTCAATTTGGGTCTGGGGGCTTTATTTGGCCCGGGAACCTGGGAGGTACCTGCAAGGTTGCAGTTCGCGGCCCGAGAAGCACTCTCCGGCCAACATGCCCAACTGCAGCAACAGCTCCCAAACCGAAGGAGCCAGGACCCAAAGAAATAGGTGGCCTGGAGGGTCCCCGGGGGCCCGCAAGCAGCCCCTCTCAATTTTGGTCTGGGGGCTTTCGTTGGGCCGGGAACCTGGGAGCTACCTGCAAGGTTGCAGTTCACGGCCCGAGAAGCACTCTCCGGCCAACATGCCCAACGTCCAGCAACAGCTCCCAAACCGAAGGAGCCAGGACCCAAAGACCTAGCTGGCCTGAAGGGGTCCCCAGAGGGCACCCAAACAGCCCCTCTCCATTTGGGTCTGGGGGCTTTCTTTGGGCCGGGAACCTGGGAGCTACATGCAAGGTTGCAGTTCACGGCCCGAGAAGCACTCTCCGGCCTACATGCCCAACTGCAGCAACAGCTCCCAAACCGAAGGAGCCAGGACCCAAAGAAATAGCTGGCCTGAAGTTTCCCCAGGGGGCCCGCAAGCAGCTCCTCTCAATTTGGGTCTGGGGGTTTTCGTTGGCCCGGGAATCTGGGAGGTACCTGCAAGGTTGCAGTTCGCGGCCCGAGAAGCACTCTCCGGCCAACATGCCCAACGTCCAGCAACAGCTCCCAAACCGAAGGAGCCAGGACCCAAAGACCTAGCTGGCCTGAAGGGCCCCCAGGGGGCCCCCAAGCAGCCCCTCTCAATTTGTGTCTGGGGGCTTTCGTTGGCCCGGGAACCTGGGAGGTACCTGCAAGGTTGCAGTTCGCGGCCCGAGAAGCACTCTCCGGCCAACATGCCCAACTGCAGCAACAGCTCCCAAACCGAAGGAGCCAGGACCCAAAGAAATAGGTGACCTGGAGGGTCCCCGGGGGCCCGCAAGCAGCCCCTCTCAATTTTGGTCTGGGGGCTTTCGTTGGGCCGGGAACCTGGGAAGTGCCTGCAAGGTTGCAGTTCGCGGCCCGAGAAGCACTCTCCGGCCAACATGCCCAACTGCAGCAACAGCTCCCAAACCGAAGGAGCCAGGAGCCAAAGACCTAGCTGGCCTGAAGGGGCCCCAAGGGGCCCGCAAGCAGCCCCTCTCCATTTGGGTCTGGGGGCTTTCCTTGGGCCGGGAACCTGGGAGCTACCTGCAAGGTTGCAGTTCGCGGCCCGAGAAGCACTCTCCGGCCAACATGCCCAACGTCCAGCAACAGCTCCCAAACCGAAGGAGCCAGGACCCAAAGACCTAGCTGGCCTGAAGGGGTCCCCAGAGGGCACCCAAACAGCCCCTCTCCATTTGGGTCTGGGGGCTTTCTTTGGGCCGGGAACCTGGGAGCTACCTGCAAGGTTGCAGTTCACGGCCCGAGAAGCACTCTCCGGCCTACATGCCCAACGTCCAGCAACAGCTCCCAAACCGAAGGAGCCAGGACCCAAAGACCTAGCTGGCCTGAAGGGTCCCGAGGGGGCACCCAAGCAGCCCCTCTCAATTTGGGTCTGGGGGCTTTCGTTGGCCCGGGAACCTGGGAGGTAACTGCAAGGTTGCAGTTCGCAGCCCGAGAAGCACTTTCCGGCCTCCATGCCCAACTGCAGCAACAGCTCCCAAACCGAAGGAGCCAGGACCCAAAGACCTAGCTGGCCTGAAGTGTCCCCAGGGGGCCCCCAAACAGCCCCTCTCAATTTGAGTCTGGGGGCTTTCGTTGGGCATGGAACCTGGGAGGTACCTGCAAGGTTGCAGTTCGCAGCCCGAGAAGCACTCTCCGGCCAACATGCCCAACTGCAGCAACAGCTCCCAAACCGAAGGAGCCAGGACCCAAAGAAATAGCTGGCCTGAAGGGTCCCCAGGGGGCCCGCAAGCAGCCCCTCTCAATTTGGGTCTGGGGGCTTTCGTTGGCCCGGGAATCTGGGAGGTACCTGCAAGGTTGCAGTTCGCGGCCCGAGAAGCACTCTCCGGCCAACATGCCCAACTGCAGCAACAGCTCCCAAACCGAAGGAGCCAGGAGCCAAAGACCTAGCTGGCCTGAAGGGGCCCCAAGGGGCCCCCAAACAGCCCCTCTCCATTTGGGTCTGGGGGCTTTCCTTGGGCCGGGAACCTGGGAGGTACCTGCAAGGTTGCAGTTCACGGCCCGAGAAGCACTCTCCGGACAACATGTCCAACGTCCAGCAACAGCTCCCAAACCGAAGGAGCCAGGACCCAAAGACCTAGCTGGCCTGAAGAGTCCCCAGAGGGCCCCCAAACAGCCCCTCTCCATTTGGGTCTGGGGGCTTTCTTTGGCCGGGAACCTGGGAGCTACCTGCAAGGTTGCAGTTCACGGCCCGAGAAGCACTCTCCGGCCTACATGCCCAACGTCCAGCAACAGCTCCCAAACCGAAGGAGCCAGGACCCAAAGACCTAGCTGGCCTGAAGGGGTCCCAAGTGGCCCCCAAACAGCCCCTCTCAATTTGGGTCTGGGGGCTTTCTTTGGGCTGGGGACCTAGGAGGTACCTGCAAGGTTGCAGTTCGCAGCCCGAGAAGCACTCTCCGGTCAACATGCCCAACGTCCAGCAACAGCTCCCAAACCGAAGGAGCCAGGACACAAAGACCTAGCTGGCCTGAAGGGCCCCCAGGGGGCCCCCAAGCAGCCCCTCTCCATTTGGGTCTGGGGGCTTTCGTTGGGTCTGGGACATGGGAGGTACCTGCAAGGTTGCAGTTCGCAGCCCGAGAAGCACTCTCCGGTCAACATGCCCAACGTCCAGCAACAGCTCCCAAACTGAAGGAGCCAGGACCCAAAGACCTAGCTGGCCTGAAGAGTCCCCAGGGGGCCCCCAAACAGCCCCTCTCCATTTGGTTCTGGGGGCTTTCGTTGGGCATGGAACCTGGGAGGTACCTGCAAGGTTGCAGTTCGCGTCCCGAGAAGCACTCTCCGGCCAACATGCCCAACTGCAGCAACAGCTCCCAAACCGAAGGAGCCAGGACCCAAAGACCTAGCTGGCCTGAAGGGCACCCAGGGGGCCCCCAAGCAGCCCCTCTCCATTTGGGTCTGGGGGCTTTCGTTGGGCCTGGGACATGGGAGGTACCTGCAAGGTTGCAGTTCGCAGCCCGAGAAGCACTCTCCGGCCAACATGCACAACTGCAGCAACAGCTCCCAAACCGAAGGAGCCAGGACCCAAAGAAATAGGTGGCCTGGAGGGTCCCCGGGGGCCCGCAAGCAGCCCCTCTCAATTTTGGTCTGGGGGCTTTCGTTGGCCAGGGTACCTGGGAGGTACCTGCAAGGTTGCAGTTCGCAGCCCGAGAAGCACTTTCCGGCCTACATGCCCATCGTCCAGCAACAGCTCCCAAAGCGAAGGAGCCAGGACCCAAAGAAATAGCTGGCCTGAAGGGTCCCCGGGGGCCCCCAAGCAGCTCCTCTCAATTTGGGTCTGGGGGCTTTCGTTGGGCATGGATACCTGAGAGGTACATGCAAGGTTGCAGTTCGCGGCCCGAGAAGCACTCTCCGGCCTACATGCCCAACGTCCAGCAACAGCTCCCAAACCGAAGGAGCCAGGACCCAAAGAAATAGCTGGCCTGAAGGGTCCCCGGGGGCCCCCAAGCAGCTCCTCTCAATTTGGGTCTGGGGGCTTTCGTTGGGCATGGATACCTGAGAGGTACATGCAAGGTTGCAGTTCGCGGCCCGAGAAGCACTCTACGGCCAACATGCCCAACGTCCAGCAACAGCTCCCAAAGCGAAGGAGCCAGGACCCAAAGACCTAGCTGGCCTGAAGGGCCCCCAGGGGGCCCCCAAGCAGCCCCTCTCAATTTGGGTCTGGGGGCTTTCGTTGGGGCTGGGACCTGGGAGGTACCTGCAAGGTTGCAGTTCGCGTCCGGAGAAGCACTCTCCGGCCAACATGCCCAACATCCAGCAACAGCTCCCAAACCGAAGGAGCCAGGACCCAAAGACCTAGCTGGCCTGGATGGTCCCCGCGGGCCCGCAAGCAGCCCCTCTCAATTTTGGACTGGGGGCTTTCGTTGGGCCGGGAACCTGGGCAGTGCCTGCAAGGTTGCAGTTCGCGGCCCGAGAAGCACTCTCCGGCCAACATGCCCAACTGCAGCAACAGCTCCCAAAGCGAAGGAGCCAGGACCCAAAGAAATAGCTGGCCTGGAGGGTCCCCGGAGGCCCGCAAGCAGCCCCTCTCAATTTTGGTCTGGGGGCTTTCGTTGGGCCGGGAACCTGGGAATTGCCTGCAAGGTTGCAGTTCGCAACCCGAGAAGCACTCTCCGGCCAACATGCCCAACTGCAGTAACAGCTCCCAAACCGAAGGAGCCAGGAGCCAAAGACCTAGCTGGGCTGCAGGGGTCCCAAGGGGCCCCCAAGCAGCCCCTCTCCATTTGGGTCTGGGGGCTTTCCTTGGGCCGGGAACCTGGGAGCTACCTGCAAGGTTGCAGTTCACGGCCCGAGAAGCACTCTCCGGCCAACATGTCCAACGTCCAGAAACAGCTCCCAAACCGAAGGAGCCAGGACCCAAAGACCTAGCTGGCCTGAAGAGTCCCCAGAGGGCACCCAAACAGCCCCTCTCCATTTGGGTCTGGGGGCTTTCTTTGGGCCGGGAACCTGGGAGGTACCTGCAAGTTTGCAGTTCGAAGCCCGAGAAGCACTCTCCGGTCAACATGCCCAACGTCCAGCAACAGCTCCCAAACCGAAGGAGCCAGGACCCAAAGACCTAGTTGGCCTGAAGGGCCCCCAGGGGGCCCCCAAACAGCCCCTCTCAATTTGGGTCTGGGGGCTTTCGTTGGGCCGGGAACCTGGGAGCTACCTGCAAGGTTGCAGTTCGCGGCCCGAGAAGCACTCTCCGCCCAACATGCCCAACGTCCAGCAACAGCTCCCAAACCGAAGGAGCCAGGACCCAAAGACATAGCTGGCCTGAAGGGGCCCCAAAGGGCCCCCAAGCAGCCCCTCTCCATGTGGGTCTGGGGGCTTTCCTTGGGCCGGGAACCTGGGAGCTACCTGCAAGGTTGTAGTTCACGGCCCGAGAAGCACTCTCCGGCCAACATGCCCAACGTCCAGCAACAGCTCCCAAACCGAAGGAGCCAGGACCCAAAGACCTAGCTGGCCTAAAGGGGCCCCAGGGGGCCCCCAAGCAGCCCCTCTCCATTTGGTTCTGGGGGCTTTCGTTGGGCATGGAACCTGGGAGCTACCCGCAAGGTTGCAGTTCGCGGCCCGAGAAGCACTCTCCGGCCAACATGCCCAACTGCAGCAACAGCTCCCAAACCGAAGGAGCCAGGACCCAAAGACCTAGCTGGCCTGAAGGGCACCCAGGGGGCACCCAAGCAGCCCCTCTCAATTTGGGTCTGGGGGCTTTCGTTGGGCCGGGGACCTGGGAGGTACCTGCAAGTTTGCAGTTCGCAGCCCGAGAAGCACTCTCCGGCCAACATGCCCAACGTCCAGCAACAGCTCCCAAACCGAAGGAGCCAGGACCCAAAGACCTAGCTGGCCTGAAGGGCCCCCAGGGGGCCCCCAAACAGCCCCTCTCCATTTGGGTCTGGGGGCTTTCGTTGGGCCGGGAACCTGGGAGCTACCTGCAAGGTTGCAGTTCGCGGCCCGAGAAGCACTCTCCGGTCAACATGCCCAACTGCAGCAACAGCTCCCAAACCGAAGGAGCCAGGACCCAAAGACCTAGCTGGCCTGAAGGGCCCCCAGGGGGCCCCCAAGCAGCCCCTCTCCATTTGGGTCTGGGGGCTTTCGTTGGGCCTGGGACCTGGGAGGTACCTGCAAGGTTGCAGTTCGCAGCCCGAGAAGCACTCTCCGGTCAACATGCCCAACTGCAGCAACAGCTCCCAAACCGAAGGAGCCAGGACCCAAAGACCTAGCTGGCCTGAAGGGCCCCCAGGGGGCCCCCAAACAGCCCCTCTCCATTTGGGTCTGGGGGCTTTCGTTGGGCATGGAGCCTGGGAGGAACCTGCAAGGTTGCAGTTCGCGGCCCGAGAAGCACTCTCCGGCCAACATGCACAACTGCAGCAACAGCTCCCAAACCGAAGGAGCCAGGACCCAAAGAAATAGCTGGCCTGGAGAGTCCCCAGGGGGCCCGCAAGCAGCCCCTCTCAATTTTGGTCTGGGGGCTTTCGTTGGGTCGGGAACCTGGGAGGTGCCTTCAAGGTTGCAGTTCGCGGCCCGAGAAGCACTCTCCGGCCATCATGCCCAACGTCCAGCAACAGCTCCCAAACCCAAGGAGCCAGGACCCAAAGACCTAGCTGGCCTGAAGAGTCCCCAGGGGGCCCCCAAGCAGCCCCTCTCCATTTGGGTCTGGGGGCTTCGTTGGGCCGGGAACCTGTGAGCTACCTGCAAGGTTGCAGTTCACGGCCCGAGAAGCACTCTCCGGCCAACATGCCCAACGTCCAGCAACAGCTCCCAAAGCGAAGGAGCCAGGACCCAAAGACCTAGCTGGCCTGAAGTGGCCCCAAGGGGCACCCAAGCAGCCCCTCTCCATTTGGGTCTGGGGGCTTTCGTTGGGCCGGGAACCTGGGAGGTACCTGCAAGGTTGCAGTTCGCGGCCCAAGAAGCACTCTCCGGTCAACATGCCCAACGTCCAGCAACAGCTCCCAAACCGAAGGAGCCAGGACCCAAAGAAATAGCTGGCCTGAAGGGCCCCCAGGGGGCCCCCAAACAGCCCCACTCAATTTGGGTCTGGGGGCTTTCGTTGGGCCGGGAACCTGGGAGGTACCTGAAAGGTTGAAGTTCGCAGCCCGAGAAGCACTCTCCGGCCAACATGCCCAACTGCAGCAACAGCTCCCAAACCGAAGGAGCCAGGACCCAAAGACCTAGCTGGCCTGAAGGGGCCCCAAGGGGCCCCCAAGCAGCCCCTCTCCATGTGGGTCTGGGGGCTTTCCTTGGGCCGGGAACCTGGGTGATACCTGCAAGGTTGTAGTTCACGGCCCGAGAAGCACTCTCCGGCCAACATGCCCAACGTCCAGCAACAGCTCCCAAACCGAAGGAGCCAGGACCCAAAGACCTAGCTGGCCTAAAGGGGCCCCAGGGGGCCCCCAAGCAGCCCCTCTCCATTTGGGTCTGGGGGCTTTCGTTGGGCCGGGAACCTGGGAGATACCCGCAAGGTTGCAGTTCGCGGCCCGAGAAGCACTCTCCGGCCAACATGCCCAACTGCAGCAACAGCTCCCAAACCGATGGAGCCAGGACACAAAGACCTAGCTGGACTGAAGAGTCCCCAGGGGGCCCCCAAACAGCCCCTCTCAATTTGGGTCTGGGGGCTTTCCTTGGGCCGGGAACCTGGGAGCTACCTGCAAGGTTGCAGTTCACGTACCGAGAAAAACTCTCTGGCCAACTTGCCAAACGTCCAGCAACAGCTCCGAAACCGAAGGAGCCAGGACCCAAAGACCTAGCTGGCCTGAAGGGGCCCCAGGGGGCCCCCAAGCAGCCCCTCTCCATTTGGGTCTGGGGGCTTTCGTTGGGCCGGGAACCTGGGAGGTACCTGCAAGGTTGCAGTTCGCAGCCCGAGAAGCACTCTCCGGTCAACATGCCCAACGTCCAGCAACAGCTCCCAAACCGAAGGAGCCAGGACCCAAAGACCTAGCTGGCCTGAAGGGCCCCCAGGGGGCCCCCAAACAGCCCCTCTCAATTTGGGTCTGGGGGCTTTCGTTGGGCCGGGAATCTGGGAGGTACCTGAAAGGTTGCAGTTCGCAGCCCGAGAAGCACTCTCCGGCCAACATGCCCAACTGCAGCAACAGCTCCCAAACCGAAGGAGCCAGGACCCAAAGACCTAGCTGGCCTGAAGGGGCCCCAAAGGGCCCCCAAGCAGCCCCTCTCCATGTGGGTCTGGGGGCTTTCCTTGGGCCGGGAACCTGGGAGCTACCTGAAAGTTTGTAGTTCACGGCCCGAGAAGCACTCTCCGGCCAACATGCCCAACGTCCAGCAACAGCTCCCAAACCGAAGGAGCCAGGACCCAAAGACCTAGCTGGCCTGAAGGGCCCCCAGGGGGCCCCCAAGCAGCCCCTCTCCATTTGGTTCTGGGGGCTTTCGTTGGGACGGGAACCTGGGAGCTACCCGCAAGGTTGCAGTTCGCGGCCCGAAAAGCACTCTCCGGCCAACATGCCCAACTGCAGCAACAGCTCCCAAACCGAAGGAGCCAGGACCCAAAGACCTAGTTGGCCTGAAGGGCCCCCAGGGGGCCCCCAAACAGCCCCTCTCAATTTGGGTCTGGGGGCTTTCGTTGGGCCGGGAACCTGGGAGGTACCTGCAAGGTTGCAGTTCGCGGCCCGAGAAGCACTCTCCGGTCAACATGCCCAACGTCCAGCAACAGCTCCCAAACCGAAGGAGCCAGGACCCAAAGACATAGCTGGCCTGAAGGGGCCCCAAAGGGCCCCCAAGCAGCCCCTCTCCATGTGGGTCTGGGGGCTTTCCTTGGGCCGGGAACCTGGGAGCTACCTGCAAGGTTGTAGTTCACGGCCCGAGAAGCACTCTCCGGCCAACATGCCCAACGTCCAGCAACAGCTCCCAAACCGAAGGAGCCAGGACCCAAAGACCTAGCTGGCCTAAAGGGGCCCCAGGGGGCCCCCAAGCAGCCCCTCTCCATTTGGTTCTGGGGGCTTTCGTTGGGCATGGAACCTGGGAGCTACCCGCAAGGTTGCAGTTCGCGGCCCGAGAAGCACTCTCCGGCCAACATGCCCAACTGCAGCAACAGCTCCCAAACCGAAGGAGCCAGGACCCAAAGACCTAGCTGGCCTGAAGGGCACCCAGGGGGCACCCAAGCAGCCCCTCTCAATTTGGGTCTGGGGGCTTTCGTTGGGCCGGGGACCTGGGAGGTACCTGCAAGTTTGCAGTTCGCAGCCCGAGAAGCACTCTCCGGTCAACATGCCCAACTGCAGCAACAGCTCCCAAACCGAAGGAGCCAGGACCCAAAGACCTAGCTGGCCTGAAGGGGCCCCCAGGGGCCCCCAAGCAGCCCCTCTCAATTTGGGTCTGGGGGCTTTCCTTGGGCCGGGAACCTGGGAGCTACCTGCAAGGTTGCAGTTCACGTACCGAGAGAAACTCTCTGGCCAACTTGCCAAACGTCCAGCAACAGCTCCGAAACCGAAGGAGCCAGGACCCAAAGACCTAGCTGGCCTGAAGGGGCCACAAGGGGCCCCCAAGCAGCCCCTCTCCATTTGGGTCTGGGGGCTTTCGTTGGGCATGGAACCTGGGAGCTACCTGCAAGGTTGCAGTTCACGTACCGAGAAGCACTCTCTGGCCAACATGCCCAACGTCCAGCAACAGCTCCCAAACCGAAGGAGCCAGGACCCAAAGACCTAGCTGGCCTGAAGGGCCCCCAGGGGGCCCCCAAACAGCCCCTCTCCATTTGGGTCTGGGGGCTTTCGTTGGGCCGGAACCTGGGAGCTACCTGCAAGGTTGCAGTTCGCGGCCCGAGAAGCACTCTCCGGCCAACATGCCCAACTGCAGCAACAGCTCCCAAACCGAAGGAGCCAGGACCCAAAGACCTAGCTGGCCTGAAGGGGCCACAAGGGGCCCCCAAGCAGCCCCTCTCCATTTGGGTCTGGGGGCTTTCGTTGGGCATGGAACCTGGGAGCTACCTGCAAGGTTGCAGTTCGCGGCCCGAGAAGCACTCTCCGGCCAACATGCCCAACTGCAGCAACAGCTCCCAAACCGAAGGAGCCAGGACCCAAAGACCTAGCTGGCCTGAAGGGCCCCCAGGGGGCCCCCAAGCAGCCCCTCTCCATTTGGTTCTGGGGGCTTTCGTTGGGCCTGGGACCTGGGAGGTACCTGCAAGGTTGCAGTTCGCAGCCCGAGAAGCACTCTCCGGCCAACATGCCCAACGTCCAGCAACAGCTCCCAAACCGAAGGAGCCAGGACCCAAAGACCTAGCTGGCCTGAAGGGCCCCCAGGGGGCCCCCAAGCAGCCCCTCTCCATTTGGTTCTGGGGGCTTTCGTTGGGACGGGAACCTGGGAGCTACCCGCAAGGTTGCAGTTCGCGGCCCGAAAAGCACTCTCCGGCCAACATGCCCAACTGCAGCAACAGCTCCCAAACCGAAGGAGCCAGGACCCAAAGACCTAGCTGGCCTGAAGGGCCCCCAGGGGGCCCCCAAGCAGCCCCTCTCCATTTGGGTCTGGGGGCTTTTGTTGGGCCGGGGAACTGGGAGTTACCTGCAAGGTTGCAGTTCGCAGCCCGAGAAGCACTCTCCGGCCAACATGCCCAACTGCAGAAACAGCTCCCAAACCGAAGGAGCCAGGACCCAAAGACCTAGCTGGCCTTAAGTGGCCCCAAGGGGCCCCCAAGCAGCCCTTCTCAATTTGGGTCTGGGGGCTTTCCTTGGGCCGGGAACCTGGGAGCTACCTGCAAGGTTGCAGTTCGCGGCCCGAGAAGCACTCTCCGGCCAACATGCCCAACTGCAGCAACAGCTCCCAAACCGAAGGAGCCAGGACCCAAAGACCTAGCTGGCCTGAAGGGCCCCCAGGGGGCACCCAAGCAGCCCCTCTCCATTTGGGTCTGGGGGCTTTCGTTGGGCCTGGGACCTGGGAGGTACCTGCAAGGTTGCAGTTCGCGGCCCGAGAAGCACTCTCCGGTCAACATGCCCAACTGCAGCAACAGCTCCCAAACCGAAGGAGCCAGGACCCAAAGACCTAGCTGGCCTGAAGGGCCCCCAGGAGACACCCAAGAAGCCCCTCTCAATTTGGGTCTGGGGGCTTTCGTTGGGCATGGAACCTGGGAGGTACCTGCAAGGTTGCAGTTCGCAGCCCGAGAAGCACTCTCCGGCCAACATGCCCAACTGCAGCAACAGCTCCCAAACCGAAGGAGCCAGGACCCAAAGACCTAGCTGGCCTGAAGGGCCCCCAGGGGGCCCACAAGCAGCCCCTCTCCATTTGGGTCTGGGGGCTTTCGTTGGGCCGGGAACCTGGGAGATACCCGCAAGGTTGCAGTTCGCGGCCCGAGAAGCACTCTCCGGCCAACATGCCCAACTGCAGCAACAGCTCCCAAACCGAAGGAGCCAGGACCCAAAGACCTAGCTGGCCTGAAGGGCCCCCAGGGGGCCCCCAAGCAGCCCCTCTCCATTTGGGTCTGGGGGCTTTCGTTGGGCCGGGGACCTGGGAGCTACCTGCAAGGTTGCAGTTCGCAGCCCGAGAAGCACTCTCCGGCCAACATGCCCAACTGCAGAAACAGCTCCCAAACCGAAGGAGCCAGGACCCAAAGACCTAGCTGGCCTGAAGGGGCGCCAAGAGGCCCCCAAGCAGCCCCTCTCCATTTGGGTCTGGGGGCTTTCCTTGGGCATGGAACCTGGGAGCTACCTGCAAGGTTACAGTTCACGTACCGAGAAGCACTCTCTGGCCAACATGCCCAACGTCCAGCAACAGCTCCCAAACCGAAGGAGCCAGGACCCAAAGACCTAGCTGGCCTGAAGGGGCCCCAGGGGGCCCCCAAACAGCCCCTCTCCATTTGGGTCTGGGGGCTTTCGTTGGCCCGGGAACCTGGGAGCTACCTGCAAGGTTGCAGTTCGCGGCCCGAGAAGCACTCTCCGGCCAACATGCCCAACTGCAGCAACAGCTCCCAAAGCGAAGGAGCCAGGACCCAAAGACCTAGCTGGCCTGAAGGGGCCCCAGGGGGCCTCCAAACAGCCCCTCTCCATTTGGGTCTGGGGGCTTTCGTTGGGCCGGGAACCTGGGAGATACCCGCAAGGTTGCAGTTCGCGGCCCGAGAAGCACTCTCCGGCCAACATGCCCAACTGCAGCAACAGCTCCCAAACCGAAGGAGCCAGGACCCAAAGACCTAGCTGGCCTGAAGGGCCCCCAGGGGGCCCACAAGCAGCCCCTCTCAATTTTGGTCTGGGGGCTTTCGTTGGGCCGGGAACCTGGGAGGTGCCTGCAAGGTTGCAGTTCGCGGCCCGAGAAGCACTCTCCAGTCATCATGCCCAACGTCCAGCAACAGCTCCCAAACCGAAGGAGCCAGGACCCAAAGACCTAGCTGGCCTGAAGGGCCCCCAGGGGGCCCCCAAGCAGCCCCTCTCCATTTGGGTCTGCGGGCTTTCGTTGGGCCGGGAACCTGGGAGATACCCGCAAGATTGCAGTTCGCGGCCCGAGAATCACTCTCCGGCCAACATGCCCAACTGCAGCAACAGCTCCCAAACCGAAGGAGCCAGGACCCAAAGACCTAGCTGGCTTGAAGGGCCCCCAGGGGGCCCCCAAGCAGCCCCTCTCCATTTGGGTCTGGGGTCTTTCGTTGGGCCGGGGACATGGGAGGTACCTGCAAGGTTGCAGTTCGCAGCCCGAGAAGCACTCTCCGGTCAACATGCCCAACGTCCAGCAACAGCTCCCAAACCGAAGGAGCCAGGACCCAAAGACCTAGCTGGCCTGAAGGGCCCCCAGGGGGCACCCAAACAGCCCCTCTCAATTTGTGTCTGGGGGCTTTCGCTGGGCCTGGGACCTGGGAGGTACCTGCAAGGTTGCAGTTCGCAGCCCGAGAAGCACTCTCCGGTCAACATGCCCAACGTCCAGCAACAGCTCCCAAACCGAAGGAGCCAGGACCCAAAGACCTAGCTGGCCTAAAGGGGCCCCTGGGGGCCCCCAAGCAGCCCCTCTCCATGTGGGTCTGGGGGCTTTCCTTGGGCCGGGAACCTGGGTGATACCTGCAAGGTTGTAGTTCACGGCCCGAGAAGCACTCTCCGGCCAACATGCCCAACGTCCAGCAACAGCTCCCAAACCGAAGGAGCCAGGACCCAAAGACCTAGCTGGCCTGAAGGGGCCCCAGGGGGCCCCCAAGCAGCCCCTCTCCATTTGGGTCTGGGGGCTTTCGTTGGGCCGGGAACCTGGGAGATACCCGCAAGGTTGCAGTTCGCGGCCCGAGAAGCACTCTCCGGCCAACATGCCCAACTGCAGCAACAGCTCCCAAACCGATGGAGCCAGGACCCAAAGACCTAGCTGGCCTGAAGAGTCCCCAAGGGGCCCCCAAACAGCCCCTCTCAATTTGGGTCTGGGGGCTTTCCTTGGGCCGGGAACCTGGGAGCTACCTGCAAGGTTGCAGTTCACGTACCGAGAAAAACTCTCTGGCCAACTTGCCAAACGTCCAGCAACAGCTCCGAAACCGAAGGAGCCAGGACCCAAAGACCTAGCTGGCCTGAAGGGACCACAAGGGGCCCCCAAGCAGCCCCTCTCCATTTGGGTCTGGGGGCTTTCGTTGGGCATGGAACCTGGGAGCTACCTGCAAGGTTGCAGTTCACGTACCGAGAAGCACTCTCTGGCCAACATGCCCAACGTCCAGCAACAGCTCCCAAACCGAAGGAGCCAGGACCCAAAGACCTAGCTGGCCTGAAGGGCCCCCAGGGGGCCCCCAAACAGCCCCTCTCCATTTGGGTCTGGGGGCTTTCGTTGGGCCGGAACCTGGGAGCTACCTGCAAGGTTGCAGTTCGCGGCCCGAGAAGCACTCTCCGGCCAACATGCCCAACTGCAGCAACAGCTCCCAAACCGAAGGAGCCAGGACCCAAAGACCTAGCTGGCCTGAAGGGGCCCCAAGGGGCCCCCAAGCAGCCCCTCTCCATTTGGGTCTGGGGGCTTTCGTTGGGCATGGAACCTGGGAGATACCTGCAAGGTTGCAGTTCACGTACCGAGAAGCACTCTCTGGCCAACATGCCCAACGTCCAGCAACAGCTCCCAAACCGAAGGAGCCAGGACCCAAAGACCTAGCTGGCCTGAAGGGCCCCCAGGGGGCCCCCAAACAGCCCCTCTCCATTTGGGTCTGGGGGCTTTCGTTGGGCCGGAACCTGGGAGGTACCTGCAAGGTTGCAGTTCGCGGCCCGAGAAGCACTCTCCGGCCAACATGCCCAACTGCAGCAACAGCTCCCAAACCGAAGGAGCCAGGAACCAAAGACCTAGCTGGCCTGAAGGGCCCCCAGGGGGCCCCCAAGCAGCCCCTCTCCATTTGGTTCTGGGGGCTTTCGTTGGGCCGGGAACCTGGGAGCTACCCGCAAGGTTGCAGTTCGCGGCCTGAGAAGCACTCTCCGGCCAACATGCCCAACTGCAGCAACAGCTCCCAAACCGAAGGAGCCAGGACCCAAAGACCTAGCTGGCCTGAAGGGCCCCCAGGGGGCCCCCAAGCAGCCCCTCTCCATTTGGGTCTGGGGGCTTTCGTTGGGCCGGGGACCTGGGAGGTACCTGCAAGGTTGCAGTTCGCAGCCCGAGAAGCACTCTCCGGTCAACATGCCCAACTGCAGAAACAGCTCCCAAACCGAAGGAGCCAGGACCCAAAGACCTAGCTGGCCTGAAGGGGCCCCAGGGGGCCCCCAAGCAGCCCCTCTCAATTTGGGTCTGGGGGCTTTCCTTGGGCCGGGAACCTGGGAGCTACCTGCAAGTTTGCAGTTCACGTACCGAGAAACACTCTCTGGCCAACTTGCCCAACGTCCAGTAACAGCTCCCAAACCGAAGGAGCCAGGACCCAAAGACCTAGCTGGCCTGAAGGGCCCCCAGGGGGCCCCCAAACAGCCCCTCTCCATTTGGGTCTGGGGGCTTTCGTTGGGCATGGAACCTGGGAGCTACCTGCAAGGTTGCAGTTCGCGGCCCGAGAAGCACTCTCCGGCCAACATGCCCAACTGCAGCAACAGCTCCCAAACCGAAGGAGCCAGGACCCAAAGACCTAGCTGGCCTGAAGGGCCCCCAGGGGGCCCCCAAGCAGCCCCTCTCCATTTGGTTCTGGGGGCTTTCGTTGGGCCTGGGACCTGGGAGGTACCTGCAAGGTTGCAGTTCGCAGCCCGAGAAGCACTCTCCGGTCAACATGCCCAACGTCCAGCAACAGCTCCCAAACCGAAGGAGCCAGGACCCAAAGACCTAGCTGGCCTGAAGGGCACCCAGGGGGCACCCAAACAGCCCCTCTCAATTTGGGTCTGGGGGCTTTCGTTGGGCCGGGAATCTGGGAGGTACCTGAAAGGTTGCAGTTCGCAGCCCGAGAAGCACTCTCCGGCCAACATGCCCAACTGCAGCAACAGCTCCCAAACCGAAGGAGCCAGGACCCAAAGACCTAGCTGGCCTGAAGGGGCCCCAAGGGGCCCCCAAGCAGCCCCTCTCCATGTGGGTCTGGGGGCTTTCCTTGGGCCGGGAACCTGGGAGCTACCTGAAAGGTTGTAGTTCACGGCCCGAGAAGCACTCTCCGGCCAACATGCCCAACGTCCAGCAACAGCTCCCAAACTGAAGGAGCCAGGACCCAAAGACCTAGCTGGCCTGAAGGGCCCCCAGGGGGCCCCCAAGCAGCCCCTCTCAATTTGGGTCTGGGGGCTTTCGTTGGGACGGGAACCTGGGAGCTACCCGCAAGGTTGCAGTTCGCGGCCCGAAAAGCACTCTCCGGCCAACATGCCCAACTGCAGCAACAGCTCCCAAACCGAAGGAGCCAGGACCCAAAGACCTAGCTGGCCTGAAGGGCCCCCAGGGGGCCCCCAAGCAGCCCCTCTCCATTTGGGTCTGGGGGCTTTTGTTGGGCCGGGGAACTGGGAGTTACCTGCAAGGTTGCAGTTCGCAGCCCGAGAAGCACTCTCCGGCCAACATGCCCAACTGCAGAAACAGCTCCCAAACCGAAGGAGCCAGGACCCAAAGACCTAGCTGGCCTTAAGTGGCCCCAAGGGGCCCCCAAGCAGCCCCTCTCAATTTGGGTCTGGGGGCTTTCCTTGGGCCGGGAACCTGGGAGCTACCTGCAAGGTTGCAGTTCGCGGCCCGAGAAGCACTCTCCGGCCAACATGCCCAACTGCAGCAACAGCTCCCAAACCGAAGGAGCCAGGACCCAAAGACCTAGCTGGCCTGAAGGGCCCCCAGGGGGCACCCAAGCAGCCCCTCTCCATTTGGGTCTGGGGGCTTTCGTTGGGCCTGGGACCTGGGAGGTACCTGCAAGGTTGCAGTTCGCGGCCCGAGAAGCACTCTCCGGTCAACATGCCCAACTGCAGCAACAGCTCCCAAACCGAAGGAGCCAGGACCCAAAGACCTAGCTGGCCTGAAGGGCCCCCAGGAGACACCCAAGAAGCCCCTCTCAATTTGGGTCTGGGGGCTTTCGTTGGGCATGGAACCTGGGAGGTACCTGCAAGGTTGCAGTTCGCAGCCCGAGAAGCACTCTCCGGCCAACATGCCCAACTGCAGCAACAGCTCCCAAACCGAAGGAGCCAGGACCCAAAGACCTAGCTGGCCTGAAGGGCCCCCAGGGGGCCCACAAGCAGCCCCTCTCCATTTGGGTCTGGGGGCTTTCGTTGGGCCGGGAACCTGGGAGATACCCGCATGGTTGCAGTTCGCGGCCCGAGAAGCACTCTCCGGCCAACATGCCCAACTGCAGCAACAGCTCCCAAACCGAAGGAGCCAGGACCCAAAGACCTAGCTGGCCTGAAGGGCCCCCAGGGGGCCCCCAAGCAGCCCCTCTCAATTTGGGTCTGGGGGCTTTCGTTGGGCCGGGGACCTGGGAGCTACCTGCAAGGTTGCAGTTCGCAGCCCGAGAAGCACTCTCCGGCCAACATGCCCAACTGCAGCAACAGCTCCCAAACCGAAGGAGCCAGGACCCAAAGACCTAGCTGGCCTGAAGGGGCGCCAAGAGGCCCCCAAGCAGCCCCTCTCCATTTGGGTCTGGGGGCTTTCCTTGGGCATGGAACCTGGGAGCTACCTGCAAGGTTGCAGTTCACGTACCGAGTAGCACTCTCTGGCCAACATGCCCAACGTCCAGCAACAGCTCCCAAACCGAAGGAGCCAGGACCCAAAGACCTAGCTGGCCTGAAGGGGCCCCAGGGGGCCCCCAAACAGCCCCTCTCCATTTGGGTCTGGGGGCTTTCGTTGGCCCGGGAACCTGGGAGCTACCTGCAAGGTTGCAGTTCGCGGCCCGAGAAGCACTCTCCGGCCAACATGCCCAACTGCAGCAACAGCTCCCAAAGCGAAGGAGCCAGGACCCAAAGACCTAGCTGGCCTGAAGGGGCCCCAGGGGGCCTCCAAACAGCCCCTCTCCATTTGGGTCTGGGGGCTTTCGTTGGGCCGGGAACCTGGGAGATACCCGCAAGGTTGCAGTTCGCGGCCCGAGAAGCACTCTCCGGCCAACATGCCCAACTGCAGCAACAGCTCCCAAACCGAAGGAGCCAGGACCCAAAGACCTAGCTGGCCTGAAGGGCCCCCAGGGGGCCCACAAGCAGCCCCTCTCAATTTTGGTCTGGGGGCTTTCGTTGGGCCGGGAACCTGGGAGGTGCCTGGAAGGTTGCAGTTCGCGGCCCGAGAAGCACTCTCCAGTCATCATGCCCAACGTCCAGCAACAGCTCCCAAACCGAAGGAGCCAGGACCCAAAGACCTAGCTGGCCTGAAGGGCCCCCAGGGGGCCCCCAAGCAGCCCATCTCCATTTGGGTCTGGGGGCTTTCGTTGGGCCGGGAACCTGGGAGATACCCGCAAGATTGCAGTTCGCGGCCCGAGAATCACTCTCCGGCCAACATGCCCAACTGCAGCAACAGCTCCCAAACCGAAGGAGCCAGGACCCAAAGACCTAGCTGGCCTGAAGGGCCCCCAGGGGGCCCCCAAGCAGCCCCTCTCCATTTGGGTCTGGGGGCTTTCGTTGGGCCGGGAACCTGGGAGATACCCGCAAGGTTGCAGTTCGCGGCCCGAGAAGCACTCTCCGGCCAACATGCCCAACTGCAGCAACAGCTCCCAAAGCGAAGGAGCCAGGACCCAAAGACCTAGCTGGCTTGAAGGGCCCCCAGGGGGCCCCCAAGCAGCCCCTCTCCATTTGGGTCTGGGGGCTTTCGTTGGGCCGGGGACCTTTGAGCTACCTGCAAGGTTGCAGTTCGCAGCCCGAGAAGCACTCTCCGGCCAACATGCCCAACTGCAGCAACAGCTCCCAAACCGAAGGAGCCAGGACCCAAAGACCTAGCTGGCCTGAAGGGGCCCCAAGAGGCCCCCAAGCAGCCCCTCTCCATTTGGGTCTGGGGGCTTTCCTTGGGCATGGAACCTGGGAGCTACCTGCAAGGTTGCAGTTCACGTACCGAGTAGCACTCTCTGGCCAACATGCCCAACGTCCAGCAACAGCTCCCAAACCGAAGGAGCCAGGACCCAAAGACCTAGCTGGCCTGAAGGGGCCCCAGGGGGCCCCCAAACAGCCCCTCTCCATTTGGGTCTGGGGGCTTTCGTTGGCCCGGGAACCTGGGAGCTACCTGCAAGGTTTCAGTTCGCGGCCCGAGAAGCACTCTCCGGCCAACATGCCCAACTGCAGCAACAGCTCCCAAAGCGAAGGAGCCAGGACCCAAAGACCTAGCTGGCCTGAAGGGGCCCCAGGGGGCCCCCAAACAGCCCCTCTCCATTTGGGTCTGGGGGCTTTCGTTGGGCCGGGAACCTGGGAGATACCCGCAAGGTTGCAGTTCGCGGCCCGAGAAGCACTCTCCGGCCAACATGCCCAACTGCAGCAACAGCTCCCAAACCGAAGGAGCCAGGACCCAAAGACCTAGCTGGCCTGAAGGGCCCCCAGGGGGCCCCCAAGCAGCCCCTCTCAATTTGGGTCTGGGGTCTTTCGTTGGGCCGGGGACATGGGAGGTACCTGCAAGGTTGCAGTTCGCAGCCCGAGAAGCACTCTCCGGTCAACATGCCCAACGTCCAGCAACAGCTCCCAAACCGAAGGAGCCAGGACCCAAAGACCTAGCTGGCCTGAAGGGCCCCCAGGGGGCACCCAAACAGCCCCTCTCAATTTGTGTCTGGGGGCTTTCGCTGGGCCTGGGACCTGGGAGGTACCTGCAAGGTTGCAGTTCGCAGCCCGAGAAGCACTCTCCGGTAAACATGCCCAACGTCCAGCAACAGCTCCCAAACCGAAGGAGCCAGGACCCAAAGACCTAGCTGGCCTAAAGGGGCCCCTGGGGTCCCCCAAGCAGCCCCTCTCCATTTGGTTCTGGGGGCTTTCGTTGGGCATGGAACCTGGGAGGTACCTGCAAGGTTGCAGTTCACGGCCCGAGAAGCACTCTCCGGCCAACATGCCCAACTGCAGCAACAGCTCCCAAACCGAAGGAGCCAGGACCCAAAGACCTAGCTGGCCTGAAGGGCCCCCAGGGGGCCCCCAAGCAGCCCCTCTCCATTTGGGTCTGGGGGCTTTCGTTGCGCCGGGAACCTGGGAGCTACCTGCAAGGTTGCAGTTCGCGGCCCGAGAAGCACTCTCCGGCCAACATGCCCAACTGCAGCAACAGCTCCCAAACCGAAGGAGCCAGGACCCAAAGGCCCAGCTGGCCTGAAGGGGCCCCAAGGGGCCCCCAAGCAGCCCCTCTCAATTTGGGTCTGGGGGCTTTCGTTGGGCATGGAACCCGGAAGCTACCAGCATAGTTGCAGTTCACGTACCGAGAAGCACTCTCTGGCCAATATGCCCAACGTCCAGCAACAGCTCCCAAACCGAAGGAGCCAGGACCCAAAGACCTAGCTGGCCTGAATGGGCCCCCAGGGGGCCCCCAAACAGCCCCTCTCCATTTGGGTCTGGGGGCTTTCATTGGGCCGGGAACCTGGGAGCTACCTGCAAGGTTGCAGTTCGCGGCCCGAGAAGCACTCTCTGGCCAACATGCCCAACTGCAGCAACAGCTCCCAAACCGAAGGAGCCAGGACCCAAAGACCTAGCTGGCCTGAAGGGCCCCCAGGGGGCCCCCAAACAGCCCCTCTCCATTTGGGTCTGGGGGCTTTCGTTGGGCCGGGAACCTGGGAGATACCCGCAAGATTGCAGTTCGCGGCCCGAGAATCACTCTCCGGCCAACATGCCCAACTGCAGCAACAGCTCCCAAACCGAAGGAGCCAGGACCCAAAGACCTAGCTGGCCTGAAGGGCCCCCAGGGGGCCCACAAGCAGCCCCTCTCCATTTGGGTCTGGGGGCTTTCGTTGGGCCGGTAACCTGGGAGATACCCGCAAGGTTGCAGTTCGCGGCCCGAGAAGCACTCTCCGGCCAACATGCCCAACTGCAGCAACAGCTCCCAAACCGAAGGAGCCAGGACCCAAAGACCTAGCTGGCCTGAAGGGCCCCCAGGGGGCCCCCAAGCAGCGCCTCTCCATTTGGGTCTGGGGGCTTTCGTTGGGCCGGGGACCTGGGAGGTACCTGCAAGGTTGCAGTTCGCGGCCCGAGAAGCACTCTCCGGTCAACATGCCCAACTGCAGCAACAGCTCCCAAACCGAAGGAGCCAGGACCCAAAGACCTAGCTGGCCTGAAGGGCACCCAGGGGGCACCCAAACAGCCCCTCTCAATTTGGGTCTGGGGGCTTTCGTTGGGCCGGGAATCTGGGAGGTACCTGAAAGGTTGCAGTTCGCAGCCCGAGAAGCACTCTCCGGCCAACATGCCCAACTGCAGCAACAGCTCCCAAACCGAAGGAGCCAGGACCCAAAGACCTAGCTGGCCTGAAGGGGCCCCAAGGGGCCCCCAAGCAGCCCCTCTCCATGTGGGTCTGGGGGCTTTCCTTGGGCCGGGAACCTGGGAGCTACCTGAAAGGTTGTAGTTCACGGCCCGAGAAGCACTCTCCGGCCAACATGCCCAACGTCCAGCAACAGCTCCCAAACCGAAGGAGCCAGGACCCAAAGACCTAGCTGGCCTGAAGGGCCCCCAGGGGGCCCCCAAGCAGCCCCTCTCCATTTGGTTCTGGGGGCTTTCGTTGGGACGGGAACCTGGGAGCTACCCGCAAGGTTGCAGTTCGCGGCCCGAAAAGCACTCTCCGGCCAACATGCCCAACTGCAGCAACAGCTCCCAAACCGAAGGAGCCAGGACCCAAAGACCTAGCTGGCCTGAAGGGCCCCCAGGGGGCCCCCAAGCAGCCCCTCTCCATTTGGGTCTGGGGGCTTTTGTTGGGCCGGGGAACTGGGAGTTACCTGCAAGGTTGCAGTTCGCAGCCCGAGAAGCACTCTCCGGCCAACATGCCCAACTGCAGAAACAGCTCCCAAACCGAAGGAGCCAGGACCCAAAGACCTAGCTGGCCTTAAGTGGCCCCAAGGGGCCCCCAAGCAGCCCTTCTCAATTTGGTTCTGGGGGCTTTCCTTGGGCCGGGAACCTGGGAGCTACCTGCAAGGTTGCAGTTCGCGGCCCGAGAAGCACTCTCCGGCCAACATGCCCAACTGCAGCAACAGCTCCCAAACCGAAGGAGCCAGGACCCAAAGACCTAGCTGGCCTGAAGGGCCCCCAGGAGACACCCAAGAAGCCCCTCTCAATTTGGGTCTGGGGGCTTTCGTTGGGCATGGAACCTGGGAGGTACCTGCAAGGTTGCAGTTCGCAGCCCGAGAAGCACTCTCCGGCCAACATGCCCAACTGCAGCAACAGCTCCCAAACCGAAGGAGCCAGGACCCAAAGACCTAGCTGGCCTGAAGGGCCCCCAGGAGACACCCAAGAAGCCCCTCTCAATTTGGGTCTGGGGGCTTTCGTTGGGCATGGAACCTGGGAGGTACCTGCAAGGTTGCAGTTCGCAGCCCGAGAAGCACTCTCCGGCCAACATGCCCAACTGCAGCAACAGCTCCCAAACCAAAGGAGCCAGGACCCAAAGACCTAGCTGGCCTGAAGGGCCCCCAGGGGGCCCACAAGCAGCCCCTCTCCATTTGGGTCTGGGGGCTTTCGTTGGGCCGGGAACCTGGGAGATACCCGCAAGGTTGCAGTTCGCGGCCCGAGAAGCACTCTCCGGCCAACATGCCCAACTGCAGCAACAGCTCCCAAACCGAAGGAGCCAGGACCCAAAGACCTAGCTGGCCTGAAGGGCCCCCAGGGGGCCCCCAAGCAGCCCCTCTCCATTTGGGTCTGGGGGCTTTCGTTGGGCCGGGGACCTGGGAGCTACCTGCAAGGTTGCAGTTCGCAGCCCGAGAAGCACTCTCCGGCCAACATGCCCAACTGCAGCAACAGCTCCCAAACCGAAGGAGCCAGGACCCAAAGACCTAGCTGGCCTGAAGGGGCGCCAAGAGGCCCCCAAGCAGCCCCTCTCCATTTGGGTCTGGGGGCTTTCCTTGGGCATGGAACCTGGGAGCTACCTGCAAGGTTGCAGTTCACGTACCGAGTAGCACTCTCTGGCCAACATGCCCAACGTCCAGCAACAGCTCCCAAACCGAAGGAGCCAGGACCCAAAGACCTAGCTGGCCTGAAGGGGCCCCAGGGGGCCCCCAAACAGCCCCTCTCCATTTGGGTCTGGGGGCTTTCGTTGGCCCGGGAACCTGGGAGCTACCTGCAAGGTTGCAGTTCGCGGCCCGAGAAGCACTCTCCGGCCAACATGCCCAACTGCAGCAACAGCTCCCAAAGCGAAGGAGCCAGGACCCAAAGACCTAGCTGGCCTGAAGGGGCCCCAGGGGGCCTCCAAACAGCCCCTCTCCATTTGGGTCTGGGGGCTTTCGTTGGGCCGGGAACCTGGGAGATACCCGCAAGGTTGCAGTTCGCGGCCAGAGAAGCACTCTCCGGCCAACATGCCCAACTGCAGCAACAGCTCCCAAACCGAAGGAGCCAGGACCCAAAGACCTAGCTGGCCTGAAGGGCCCCCAGGGGGCCCACAAGCAGCCCCTCTCAATTTTGGTCTGGGGGCTTTCGTTGGGCCGGGAACCTGGGAGGTGCCTGCAAGGTTGCAGTTCGCGGCCCGAGAAGCACTCTCCAGTCATCATGCCCAACGTCCAGCAACAGCTCCCAAACCGAAGGAGCCAGGACCCAAAGACCTAGCTGGCCTGAAGGGCCCCCAGGGGGCCCCCAAGCAGCCCCTCTCCATTTGGGTCTGGGGGCTTTCGTTGGGCCGGGAACCTGGGAGATACCCGCAAGATTGCAGTTCGCGGCCCGAGAATCACTCTCCGGCCAACATGCCCAACTGCAGCAACAGCTCCCAAACCGAAGGAGCCAGGACCCAAAGACCTAGCTGGCCTGAAGGGCCCCCAGGGGGCCCACAAGCAGCCCCTCTCCATTTGGGTCTGGGGGCTTTCGTTGGGCCGGGAACCTGGGAGATACCCGCAAGGTTGCAGTTCGCGGCCCGAGAAGCACTCTCCGGCCAACATGCCCAACTGCAGCAACAGCTCCCAAACCGAAGGAGCCAGGACCCAAAGACCTAGCTGGCTTGAAGGGCCCCCAGGGGGCCCCCAAGCAGCCCCTCTCCATTTGGGTCTGGGGGCTTTCGTTGGGCCGGGGACCTTTGAGCTACCTGCAAGGTTGCAGTTCGCAGCCCGAGAAGCACTCTCCGGCCAACATGCCCAACTGCAGCAACAGCTCCCAAACCGAAGGAGCCAGGACCCAAAGACCTAGCTGGCCTGAAGGGGCCCCAAGAGGCCCCCAAGCAGCCCCTCTCCATTTGGGTCTGGGGGCTTTCCTTGGGCATGGAACCTGGGAGCTACCTGCAAGGTTGCAGTTCACGTACCGAGTAGCACTCTCTGGCCAACATGCCCAACGTCCAGCAACAGCTCCCAAACCGAAGGAGCCAGGACCCAAAGACCTAGCTGGCCTGAAGGGGCCCCAGGGGGCCCCCAAACAGCCCCTCTCCATTTGGGTCTGGGGGCTTTCGTTGGCCCGGGAACCTGGGAGCTACCTGCAAGGTTTCAGTTCGCGGCCCGAGAAGCACTCTCCGGCCAACATGCCCAACTGCAGCAACAGCTCCCAAAGCGAAGGAGCCAGGACCCAAAGACCTAGCTGGCCTGAAGGGGCCCCAGGGGGCCCCCAAACAGCCCCTCTCCATTTGGGTCTGGGGGCTTTCGTTGGGCCGGGAACCTGGGAGATACCCGCAAGGTTGCAGTTCGCGGCCCGAGAAGCACTCTCCGGCCAACATGCCCAACTGCAGCAACAGCTCCCAAACCGAAGGAGCCAGGACCCAAAGACCTAGCTGGCCTGAAGGGCCCCCAGGGGGACCCCAAGCAGCCCCTCTCAATTTTGGTCTGGGGTCTTTCGTTGGGCCGGGGACATGGGAGGTATCTGCAAGGTTGCAGTTCGCAGCCCGAGAAGCACTCTCCGGTCAACATGCCCAACGTCCAGCAACAGCTCCCAAACCGAAGGAGCCAGGACCCAAAGACCTAGCTGGCCTGAAGGGCCCCCAGGGGGCACCCAAACAGCCCCTCTCAATTTGGGTCTGGGGGCTTTCGCTGGGCCTGGGACCTGGGAGGTACCTGCAAGGTTGCAGTTCGCAGCCCGAGAAGCACTCTCCGGTCAACATGCCCAACGTCCAGCAACAGCTCCCAAACCGAAGGAGCCAGGACCCAAAGACCTAGCTGGCCTAAAGGGGCCCCTGGGGGCCCCCAAGCAGCCCCTCTCCATTTGGGTCTGGGGGCTTTCGTTGGGCATGGAACCTGGGAGGTACCTGCAAGGTTGCAGTTCACGGCCCGAGAAGCACTCTCCGGCCAACATGCCCAACTGCAGCAACAGCTCCCAAAGCGAAGGAGCCAGGACCCAAAGACCTAGCTGGCCTGAAGGGCCCCCAGGGGGCCCCCAAGCAGCCCCTCTCCATTTGGGTCTGGGGGCTTTCGTTGCGCCGGGAACCTGGGAGCTACCTGCAAGGTTGCAGTTCGCGGCCCGAGAAGCACTCTCCGGCCAACATGCCCAACTGCAGCAACAGCTCCCAAACCGAAGGAGCCAGGACCCAAAGGCCCAGCTGGCCTGAAGGGCCCCCAAGGGGCCCCCAAGCAGCCCCTCTCAATTTGGGTCTGGGGGCTTTCGTTGGGCATGGAACCCGGAAGCTACCAGCATAGTTGCAGTTCACGTACCGAGAAGCACTCTCTGGCCAACATGCCCAACTGCAGCAACAGCTCCCAAACCGAAGGAGCCAGGACCCAAAGACCTAGCTGGCCTGAAGAGCCCCCAGGGGGCCCCCAAGCAGCCCCTCTCCATTTGGGTCTGGGGGCTTTCGTTGGGCATGGAGCCTGGGAGGAACCTGCAAGGTTGCAGTTCGCGGCCCGAGAAGCACTCTCCGGCCAACATGCCCAACTGCAGCAACAGCTACCAAACCGAAGGAGTCAGGACCCAAAGACATAGCTGGCCTGGAGTGTCCCCAGGGGGCCCGCAATTAGCCCCTCTCAATTTTGGTCTGGGGGCTTTCGTTGGGCCGGGAACCTGGGAGGTGCCTGCAAGTTTGCAGTTCGCGGCCCGAGAAGCACTCTCCGGCCAACATGCCCAACGTCCAGCAACAGCTCCCAAACCGAAGGAGCCAGGACCCAAAGACCTAGCTGGCCTGAAGGGCCCCCAGGAGACACCCAAGAAGCCCCTCTCAATTTGGGTCTGGGGGCTTTCGTTGGGCATGGAACCTGGGAGGTACCTGCAAGGTTGCAGTTCGCAGCCCGAGAAGCACTCTCCGGCCAACATGCCCAACTGCAGCAACAGCTCCCAAACCGAAGGAGCCAGGACCCAAAGACCTAGCTGGCCTGAAGGGCCCCCAGGGGGCCCCCAAACAGCCCCTCTCCATTTGGGTCTGGGGGCTTTCGTTGGGCCGGGAACCTGGGAGATACCCGCAAGATTGCAGTTCGCGGCCCGAGAATCACTCTCCGGCCAACATGCCCAACTGCAGCAACAGCTCCCAAACCGAAGGAGCCAGGACCCAAAGACCTAGCTGGCCTGAAGGGCCCCCAGGGGGCCCACAAGCAGCCCCTCTCCATTTGGGTCTGGGGGCTTTCGTTGGGCCGGGAACCTGGGAGATACCCGCAAGGTTGCAGTTCGCGGCCCGAGAAGCACTCTCCGGCCAACATGCCCAACTGCAGCAACAGCTCCCAAACCGAAGGAGCCAGGACCCAAAGACCTAGCTGGCCTGAAGGGCCCCCAGGGGGCCCCCAAGCAGCGCCTCTCCATTTGGGTCTGGGGGCTTTCGTTGGGCCGGGGACCTGGGAGCTACCTGCAAGGTTGCAGTTCGCAGCCCGAGAAGCACTCTCCGGCCAACATGCCCAACTGCAGCAACAGCTCCCAAACCGAAGGAGCCAGGACCCAAAGACCTAGCTGGCCTGAAGGGGCCCCAAGAGGCCCCCAAGCAGCCCCTCTCCATTTGGGTCTGGGGGCTTTCCTTGGGCATGGAACCTGGGAGCTACCTGCAAGGTTGCAGTTCACGTACCGAGTAGCACTCTCTGGCCAACATGCCCAACGTCCAGCAACAGCTCCCAAACCGAAGGAGCCAGGACCCAAAGACCTAGCTGGTCTGAAGGGGCCCCAGGGGGCCCCCAAACAGCCCCTCTCCATTTGGGTCTGGGGGCTTTCGTTGGCCCGGGAACCTGGGAGCTACCTGCAAGGTTGCAGTTCGCGGCCCGAGAAGCACTCTCCGGCCAACATGACCAACTGCAGCAACAGCTCCCAAACCGAAGGAGCCAGGACCCAAAGACCTAGCTGGCCTGAAGGGGCCCCAGGGGGCCCCCAAACAGCCCCTCTCCATTTGGGTCTGGGGGCTTTCGTTGGGCCGGGAACCTGGGAGATACCCGCAAGGTTGCAGTTCGCGGCCCGAGAAGCACTCTCCGGCCAACATGCCCAACTGCAGCAACAGCTCCCAAACCGAAGGAGCCAGGACCCAAAGACCTAGCTGGCCTGAAGGGCCCCCAGGGGGCCCACAAGCAGCCCCTCTCAATTTGGGTCTGGGGGCTTTCGTTGGGCCGGGGACATGGGAGGTACCTGCAAGGTTGCAGTTCGCAGCCCGAGAAGCACTCTCCGGTCAACATGCCCAACGTCCAGCAACAGCTCCCAAACCGAAGGAGCCAGGACCCAAAGACCTAGCTGGCCTGAAGGGGCCCCAAGGGGCCCCCAAGCAGCCCCTCTCCATGTGGGTCTGGGGTTTTCCTTGGGCCGGGAACCTGGGAGCTACCTGCAAGTTTGTAGTTCACGGCCCGAGAAGCACTCTCCGGCCAACATGCCCAACGTCCAGCAACAGCTCCCAAACCGAAGGAGCCAGGACCCAAAGACCTAGCTGGCCTAAAGGGGACCCTGGGGGCCCCCAAGCAGCCCCTCTCCATTTGGGTCTGGGGGCTTTCGTTGGGCATGGAACCTGGGAGCTACCTGCAAGGTTGCAGTTCGCGGCCCGAGAAGCACTCTCCGGCCAACATGCCCAACTGCAGCAACAGCTCCCAAACCGAAGGAGCCAGGACCCAAAGGCCCAGCTGGCCTGAAGGGGCCCCAAGGGGCCCCCAAGCAGCCCCTCTCAATTTGGGTCTGGGGGCTTTCGTTGGGCATGGAACCCGGGAGCTAAATGCATGGTTGCAGTTCACGTACCGAGAAGCACTCTCTGGCCAACATGCCCAACGTCCAGCAACAGCTCCCAAACCGAAGGAGCCAGGACCCAAAGACCTAGCTGGCCTGAATGGGCCCCAAGGGGCCCCCAAACAGCCCCTCTCCATTTGGGTCTGGGGGCTTTCATTGGGCCGGGAAACTGGGAGATACCTGCAAGGTTGCAGTTCACGGCCCGAGAAGCACTCTCTGGCCAACATGCCCAACTGCAGCAACAGCTCCCAAACCGAAGGAGCCAGGACCCAAAGACCTAGCTGGCCTGAAGGGCCCCCAGGGGGCCCCCAAGCAGCCCCTCTCCATTTGGGTCTGGGGGCTTTCGTTGGGCCGGGAACCTGGGAGATACCCGCAAGATCGCAGTTCGCGGCCCGAGAAGCACTCTCCGGCCAACATGCCCAACTGCAGCAACAGCTCCCAAACCGAAGGAGCCAGGACCCAAAGACCTAGCTGGCCTGAAGGGCCCCCAGGGGGCCCACAAGCAGCCCCTCTCCATTTGGGTCTGGGGGCTTTCGTTGGGCCGGGAACCTGGGAGATACCCGCAAGGTTGCAGTTCGCGGCCCGAGAAGCACTCTCCGGCCAACATGCCCAACTGCAGCAACAGCTCCCAAACCGAAGGAGCCAGGACCCAAAGACCTAGCTGGCCTGAAGGGCCCCCAGGGGGCCCCCAAGCAGCCCCTCTCCATTTGGGTCTGGGGGCTTTCGTTGGGCCGGGGACCTGGGAGCTACCTGCAAGGTTGCAGTTCGCAGCCCGAGAAGCATTCTCCGGCCAACATGCCCAACTGCAGCAACAGCTCCCAAACCGAGGGAGCCAGGACCCAAAGACCTAGCTGGCCTGAAGGGGCCCCAAGAGGCCCCCAAGCAGCCCCTCTCCATTTGGGTCTGGGGGCTTTCCTTGGGCATGGAACCTGGGAGCTACCTGCAAGGTTGCAGTTCACGTACCGAGTAGCACTCTCTGGCCAACATGCCCAACGTCCAGCAACAGCTCCCAAACCGAAGGAGCGAGGACCCAAAGACCTAGCTGGCCTGAAGGGGCCCCAGGGGGCCCCCAAACAGCCCCTCTCAATTTGGGTCTGGGGGCTTTCGTTGGCCCGGGAACCTGGGAGCTACCTGCAAGGTTGCAGTTCGCGGCCCGAGAAGCACTCTCCGGCCAACATGCCCAACTGCCAGCAACAGCTCCCAAAGCGAAGGAGCCAGGACCCAAAGACATAGCTGGCCTGAAGTGTCCCCAGGGGGCCCCCAAACAGCCCCTCTCCATTTGGGTCTGGGGGCTTTCGTTGGGCCGGGAACCTGGGAGGTACCCGCAAGGTTGCAGTTCGCGGCCCGAGAAGCACTCTCCGGCCAACATGCCCAACTGCAGCAACAGCTCCCAAACCGAAGGAGCCAGGACCCAAAGACCTAGCTGGCCTGAAGGGCCCCCAGGGGGCCCACAAGCAGCCCCTCTCAATTTTGGTCTGGAGGCTTTCGTTGGGCCGGGGACATGGGAGGTACCTGCAAGGTTGCAGTTCGCAGCCCGAGAAGCACTCTCCGGTCAACATGCCCAACGTCCAGCAACAGCTCCCAAACCGAAGGAGCCAGGACCCAAAGACCTAGCTGGCCTGAAGAGCCCCCAGGGGGCACCCAAACAGCCCCTCTCAATTTGTGTCTGGGGGCTTTCGCTGGGCCTGGGACCTGGGAGGTACCTGCAAGGTTGCAGTTCGCAGCCCGAGAAGCACTCTCCGGTCAACATGCCCAACGTCCAGCAACAGCTCCCAAACCGAAGGAGCCAGGACCCAAAGACCTAGCTGGCCTGAAGGGCCCCCAGGGGGCCCCCAAACAGCCCCTCTCCATTTGGGTCTGGGGGCTTTCGTTGGGCCGGGAATCTGGGAGGTACCTGAAAGGTTGAAGTTCGCAGCCCGAGAATCACTCTCCGGCCAACATGCCCAACTGCAGCAACAGCTCCCAAACCGAAGGAGCCAGGACCCAAAGACCTAGCTGGCCTGAAGGGGCCCCAAGGGGCCCCCAAGCAGCCCCTCTCCATGTGGGTCTGGGGGCTTTCATTGGGCCGGGAACCTGGGAGATACCTGCAAGGTTGTAGTTCACGGCCCGAGAAGCACTCTCCGGCCAACATGCCCAACGTCCAGCAACAGCTCCGAAACCGAAGGAGCCAGGACCCAAAGACCTAGCTGGCCTAAAGGGGCCCCAGGGGGCCCCCAAGCAGCCCCTCTCCATTTGGTTCTGGGGGCTTTCGTTGGGACGGGAACCTGGGAGCTACCCGCAAGGTTGCAGTTCGCGGCCCGAGAAGCACTCTCCGGCCAACATGCCCAACTACAGCAACAGCTCCCAAACCGAAGGAGCCAGGACCCAAAGACCTAGCTGGCCTGAAGGGCCCCCAGGGGGCCCCCAAGCAGCCCCTCTCCATTTGGGTCTGGGGGCTTTCGTTGGGCCGGGGAACTGGGAGGTACCTGCAAGGTTGCAGTTCGCAGCCCGAGAAGCACTCTCCGGCCAACATGCCCAACTGCAGAAACAGCTCCCAAACCGAAGGAGCCAGGACCCAAAGACCTAGCTGGCCTGAAGTGGCCCCAAGGGGCCCCCAAGCAGCCCTTCTCAATTTGGGTCTGGGGGCTTTCCTTGGGCCGGGAACCTGGGAGCTACCTGCAAGGTTGCAGTTCGCGGCCCGAGAAGCACTCTCCGGCCAACATGCCCAACTGCAGCAACAGCTCCCAAAGCGAAGGAGCCAGGACCCAAAGACCTAGCTGGCCTGAAGGGGCCCCAAGGGGCCCCCAAGCAGCCCCTCTCAATTTGGGTCTGGGGGCTTTCCTTGGGCCGGGAACCTGGGAGCTACCTGCAAGGTTGCAGTTCACGTACCGAGAATCACTCTCTGGCCAACATGCCCAACGTCCAGCAACAGCTCCGAAACCGAAAGAGCCAGGACCCAAAGACCTAGCTGGCCTGAAGGGCCCCCAGGGGGCCCCCAAGCAGCCCCTCTCCATTTGGGTCTGGGGGCTTTCGTTGGGCCTGGGACCTGGGAGGTACCTGCAAGGTTGCAGTTCGCAGCCCGAGAAGCACTCTCCGGTCAACATGCCCAACTGCAGCAACAGCTCCCAAACCGAAGGAGCCAGGACCCAAAGACCTAGCTGGCCTGAAGGGCCCCCAGGGGGCCCCCAAGCAGCCCCTCTCCATTTGGGTCTGGGGGCTTTCGTTGGGCCTGGGACCTGGGAGGTACCTGCAAGGTTGCAGTTCGCAGCCCGAGAAGCACTCTCCGGCCAACATGCCCAACTGCAGCAACAGCTCCCAAACCGAAGGAGCCAGGACCCAAAGACATAGCTGGCCTGGAGTGTCCCCAGGGGGCCCACAAGTAGCCCCTCTCAATTTTGGTCTGGGGGCTTTCGTTGGGCCGGGAACCTGGGAGGTGCCTGCAAGGTTGCAGTTCGCGGCCCGAGAAGCACTCTCCGGTACCACATGCCAAACGCCCAGCAACAGCTCCCAAAGCGAAGGAGCCAGGACCCAAAGACCTAGCTGGCCTGAAGTGCCCCCAGGAGACACCCAAGAAGCCCCTCTCAATTTGGGTCTGGGGGCTTTCGTTGGGCATGGAACCTGGGAGGTACCTGCAAGGTTGCAGTTCGCAGCCCGAGAAGCACTCTCCGGACAACATGCCCAACTGCAGCAACAGCTCCCAAACCGAAGGAGCCAGGACCCAAAGACCTAGCTGGCCTGGAGGGTCCCCAGGGGGCACCCAAGCAGCCCCTCTCAATTTTGGTCTGGGGGCTTTCGTTGGGCCGGGAACCTGGGAGGTGCCTGCAAGGTTGCAGTTCGCGGCCCGAGAAGCACTCTCCGGCCAACATGCCCAACGTCCAGCAACAGCTCCCAAACCGAAGGAGCCAGGACCCAAAGACCTAGCTGGCCTGAAGAGTCCCCAGGGGGCCCCCAAACAGCCCCTCTCCATTTGGGTCTGGGGGCTTTCGTTGGGCCGGGAACCTGGGAGCTACCTGCAAGGTTGCAGTTCACGGCCCGAGAAGCACTCTCCGGCCAACATGCCCAACGTCCAGCAACAGCTCCCAAACCGAAGGAGCCAGGACCCAAAGACCTAGCTGGCCTAAAGGGGCCCCAGGGGGCCCCCAAGCAGCCCCTCTCCATTTGGGTCTGGGGGCTTTCGTTGGGCCGGGAACCTGGGAGCTACCCGCAAGGTTGCAGTTCGCGGCCCGAAAAGCACTCTCCGGCCAACATGCCAACTGCAGCAACAGCTCCCAAACCGAAGGAGCCAGGACCCAAAGACCTAGCTGGCCTGAAGGGCCCCCAGGGGGCCCCCAAGCAGCCCCTCTCCATTTGCGTCTGGGGGCTTTCGTTTGGCCGGGGAACTGGGAGGTACCTGCAAGGTTGCAGTTCGCAGCCCGAGAAGCACTCTCCGGCCAACATGCCCAACTGCAGAAACAGCTCCCAAACCGAAGGAGCCAGGACCCAAAGACCTAGCTGGCCTGAAGTGGCCCCAAGGGGCCCCCAAGCAGCCCTTCTCAATTTGGGTCTGGGGGCTTTCCTTGGGCCGGGAACCTGGGAGCTACCTGCAAGGTTGCAGTTCGCGGCCCGAGAAGCACTCTCCGGCCAACATGCCCAACTGCAGCAACAGCTCCCAAACCGAAGGAGCCAGGACCCAAAGACCTAGCTGGCCTGAAAGGGCCCCAAGGGGCCCCGAAGCAGCCCCTCTCAATTTGGGTCTGGGGGCTTTCGTTGGGCCTGGGACCTGGGAGGTACCTGCAAGGTTGCAGTTCGCGGCCCGAGAAGCACTCTCCGGCCAACATGCCCAACTGCAGCAACAGCTCCCAAACCGAAGGAGCCAGGACCCAAAGACCTAGCTGGCCTGAAGGGCCCCCAGGGGGCCCCCAAGCAGCCCCTCTCCATTTGGGTCTGGGGGCTTTCGTTGGGCCTGGGACCTGGGAGGTACCTGCAAGGTTGCAGTTCGCAGCCCGAGAAGCACTCTCCGGTCAACATGCCCAACTGCAGCAACAGCTCCCAAACCGAAGGAGCCAGGACCCAAAGACCTAGCTGGCCTGAAGGGCCCCCAGGGGGCCCCCAAACAGCCCCTCTCCATTTGGGTCTGGGGGCTTTCGTTGGGCATGGAGCCTGGGAGGAACCTGCAAGGTTGCAGTTCGCGGCCCGAGAAGCACTCACCGGCCAACATGCCCAACTGCAGCAACAGCTACCATACCGAAGGAGTCAGGACCCAAAGACATAGCTGGCCTGGAGTGTCCCCAGGGGGCCCGCAAGCAGCTCCTCTCAATTTTGGTCTGTGGGCTTTCGTTGGGCCGGGAACCTGGGAGGTGCCTGCAAGGTTGCAGTTCGCGGCCCGAGAAGCACTCTCCAGCCATCATGCCCAACGTCCAGCAACAGCTCCCAAACCGAAGGAGCCAGGACCCAAAGACCTAGCTGGCCTGAAGGGCCCCCAGGGGGCCCCCAAGCAGCCCCTCTCCATTTGGGTCTGGGGGCTTTCGTTGGGCCGGGGACATGGGAGCTACCTGCAAGGTTGCAGTTCGCAGCCCGAGAAGCACTCTCTGGCCAACATGCCCAACGTCCAGCAACAGCACCCAAACCGAAGGAGCCAGGACCCAAAGACCTAGCTGGCCTGAAGGGCCCCCTGGGGTCCCCCAAGCAGCCCCTCTCCATGTGGGTCTGGGGGCTTTCGTTGGGCATGGAACCTGGGAGCTACCTGCAAGGTTGCAGTTCGCGGCCCGAGAAGCACTCTCCGGCCAACATGCCCAACTGCAGCAACAGCTCCCAAACCGAAGGAGCCAGGACCCAAAGACCTAGCTGGCCTGAAGGGCCCCCAGGGGGCCCCCAAGCAGCCCCTCTCCATTTGGGTCTGGGGGCTTTCGTTGCGCCGGGAACCTGGGAGCTACCTGCAAGGTTGCAGTTCGCGGCCCGAGAAGCACTCTCCGGCCAACATGCCCAACTGCAGCAACAGCTCCCAAAGCGAAGGAGCCAGGACCCAAAGGCCCAGCTGGCCTGAAGGGGCCCCAAGGGGCCCCCAAGCAGCCCCTCTCAATTTGGGTCTGGGGGCTTTCGTTGGGCATGGAACCCGGGAGCTACCTGCATGGTTGCAGTTCACGTACCGAGAAGCACTCTCTGGCCAACATGCCCAACGTCCAGCAACAGCTCCCAAACCGAAGGAGCCAGGACCCAAAGAACTAGCTGGCGTGAATGGGCCCCAAGGGGCCCCCAAACAGCCCCTCTCCATTTGGGTCTGGGGGCTTTCATTGGGCCGGGAACCTGGGAGCTACCTGCAAGGTTGCAGTTCACGGCCCGAGAAGCACTCTCCGGCCAACATGCCCAACTGCAGCAACAGCTCCCAAACCGAAGGAGCCAGGACCCAAAGACCTAGCTGGCCTGAAGGGCCCCCAGGGGGCCCCCAAGCAGCCCCTCTCCATTTGGGTCTGGGGGCTTTCGTTGGGCCTGGGACCTGGGAGGTACCTGCAAAGTTGCAGTTCGCAGCCCGAGAAGCACTCTCCGGTCAACATGCCCAACTGCAGCAACAGCTCCCAAACCGAAGGAGCCAGGACCCAAAGACCTAGCTGGCCTGAAGGGCCCCCAGGGGGCCCCCAAGCAGCCCCTCTCCATTTGGGTCTGGGGGCTTTCGTTGGGCCTGGGACCTGGGAGGTACCTGCAAGGTTGCAGTTCGCAGCCCGAGAAGCACTCTCCGGTCAACATGCCCAACTGCAGCAACAGCTCCCAAACCGAAGGAGCCAGGACCCAAAGACCTAGCTGGCCTGAAGGGCCCCCAGTGGGCCCCCAAACAGCCCCTCTCCATTTGGGTCTGGGGGCTTTCGTTGGGCCGGGAACCTGGGAGCTACCTGCAAGGTTGCAGTTCGCGGCCCGAGAAGCACTCTCCGGCCAACATGCCCAACTGCAGCAACAGCTACCAAACCGAAGGAGTCAGGACCCAAAGACATAGCTGGCCTGGAGTGTCCCCAGGGGGCCCGCAAGTAGCCCCTCTCAATTTTGGTCTGGGGGCTTTCGTTGGGCCGGGAACCTGGGAGGTGCCTGCTAGGTTGCAGTTCTCGGCCCGAGAAGCACTCTCCGGTCAACATGCCAAACGTCCAGCAACAGCTCCCAAACCGAAGGAGCCAGGACCCAAAGACCTAGCTGGCCTGAAGGGCCCCCAGGAGACACCCAAGAAGCCCCTCTCAATTTGGGTCTGGGGGCTTTCGTTGGGCATGGAACCTGGGAGGTACCTGCAAGGTTGCAGTTCGCAGCCCGAGAAGCACTCTCCGGTCAACATGCCCAACTGCAGCAACAGCTCCCAAACCGAAGGAGCCAGGACCCAAAGACCTAGCTGGCCTGGAGGGTCCCCAGGGGGCCCGCAAGCAGCCCCTCTCAATTTTGGTCTGGGGGCTTTCGTTGGGCCGGGAACCTGGGAGGTGCCTGCAAGGTTGCAGTTCGCGGCCCGAGAAGCACTCTCCGGCCATCATGCCCAACGTCCAGCAACAGCTCCCAAACCGAAGGAGCCAGGACCCAAAGACCTAGCTGGCCTGAAGGGCCCCCAGGGGGGCCCCAAGCAGCCCCTCTCCATTTGGGTCTGAGGGCTTTCGTTGGGCCGGGAACCTGGGAGGTACCTGCAAGGTTGCAGTTCACGGCCCGAGAACCACTATCCGGCCAACATGCCCAACTGCAGCAACAGCTCCCAAACCGAAGGAGCCAGGACCCAAAGACCTAGCTGGCCTGAAGGGGCCCCAGGGGGCCCACAAGCAGCCCCTCTCAATTTTGGTTTGGGGGCTTTCGTTGGGCCGGGGACATGGGAGGTACCTGCAAGGTTGCAGTTCGCAGCCCGAGAAGCACTCTCCGGACAACATGCCCAACGTCCAGCAACAGCTCCCAAACCGAAGGAGCCAGGACCCAAAGACCTAGCTGGCCTGAAGGGCCCCCAGGGGGCACCCAAACAGCCCCTCTCAATTTGTGTCTGGGGGCTTTCGTTGGGCCTGGGACCTGGGAGGTACCTGCAAGGTTGCAGTTCGCAGCCCGAGAAGCACTCTCCGGTCAACATGCCCAACGTCCAGCAACAGCTCCCAAACCGAAGGAGCCAGGACCCAAAGACCTAGCTGGCCTGAAGGGCCCCCAGGGGGCCCCCAAACAGCCCCTCTCAATTTGGGTCTGGGGGCTTTCGTTGGGCCGGGGATCTGGGAGGTACCTGAAAGGTTGAAGTTCGCAGCCCGAGAAGCACTCTCCGGCCAACATGCCCAACTGCAGCAACAGCTCCCAAACCGAAGGAGCCAGGACCCAAAGACCTAGCTGGCCTGAAGGGGCCCCAAGGGGCCCCCAAGCAGCCCCTCTCAATTTGGGTCTGGGGGCTTTCCTTGGGCCGGGAACCTGGGAGCTACCTGCAAGGTTGCAGTTCACGTACCGAGAAGCACTCTCCGGCCAACATGCCCAACGTCCAGGAACAGCTCCCAAACCGAAGGAGCCAGGACCCAAAGACCTAGCTGGACTAAAGGGGCCCCAGGGGGCCCCCAAGCAGCCCCTCTCCATTTGGTTCTGGGGGCTTTCGTTGGGACGGGAACCTGGGAGCTACCTGCAAGGTTGCAGTTCGCGGCCCGAAAAGCACTCTCCGGCCAACATGCCCAACTGCAGCAACAGCTCCCAAACCGAAGGAGCCAGGACCCAAAGACCTAGCTGGCCTGAAGGGCCCCCAGGGGGCCCCCAAGCAGCCCATCTCCATTTGGGTCTGGGGGCTTTCGTTGGGCCGGGGAACTGGGAGCTACCTGCAAGGTTGCAGTTCGCAGCCCGAGAAGCACTTACCGGCCAACATGCCCAACTGCAGAAACAGCTCCCAAACCGAAGGAGCCAGGACCCAAAGACCTAGCTGGCCTGAAGGGGCCCCAAGGGGCCCCCAAGCAGCCCCTCTCAATTTGGGTCTGGGGGCTTTCCTTGGGCCGGGAACCTGGGAGCTACCTGCAAGGTTGCAGTTCACGTACCGAGAAGCACTCTCCTGCCAACATGCCCAACGTCCAGCAACAGCTCCCAAAGCGAAGGAGCCAGGACCCAAAGACCTAGCTGGCCTGATTGGCCCCCAGGGGGCCCCCAAACAGCCCCTCTCCATTTGGGTCTGGGGGCTTTCGTTGGGCCGGGAACCTGGGAGCTACCTGCAAGGTTGCAGTTCGCGGCCCGAGAAGCACTCTCCGGCCAACATGCCCAACTGCACCAACAGCTCCCAAACCGAAGGAGCCAGGACCCAAAGACCTAGCTGGCCTGAAGGGCCCCCAGGGGGCCCCCAAGCAGCCCCTCTCCATTTGTGTCTGGGGGATTTAGTTGGGCCTGGGACCTGGGAGGTACCTGCAAAGTTGCAGTTCGCAGCCCGAGAAGCACTCTCCGGTCAACATGCCCAACTGCAGCAACAGCTCCCAAACCGAAGGAGCCAGGACCCAAAGACCTAGCTGGCCTGAAGGGCCCCCAGGGGGCCCCCAAGCAGCCCCTCTCCATTTGGGTCTGGGGGCTTTCGTTGGGCCTGGGACCTGGGAGGTACCTGCAAGGTTGCAGTTCGCAGCCCGAGAAGCACTCTCCGGTCAACATGCACAACTGCAGCAACAGCTCCCAAACCGAAGGAGCCAGGACCCAAAGACCTAGCTGGCCTGAAGGGCCCCCAGGGGGCCCCCAAACAGCCCCTCTCCATTTGGGTCTGGGGGCTTTCGTTGGGCATGGAGCCTGGGAGGAACCTGCAAGGTTGCAGTTCGCGGCCCGAGAAGCACTCTCCGGCCAACATGCCCAACTGCAGCAACAGCTACCAAACCGAAGGAGTCAGGACCCAAAGACATAGCTGGCCTGGAGTGTCCCCAGGGGGCCCGCAAGCAGCCCCTCTCCATTTGGGTCTGTGGGCTTTCGTTGGGCCGGGAACCTGGGAGGTGCCTGCAAGGTTGCAGTTCGCGGCCCGAGAAGCACTCTCCGGTCAACATGCCAAACGTCCAGCAACAGCTCCCAAACCGAAGGAGCCAGGACCCAAAGACCTAGCTGGCCTGAAGGGCCCCCAGGGGGCCCCCAAGCAGCCCCTCTCCATTTGGGTCTGGGGGCTTTCGTTGGGCCTGGGACCTGGGAGGTACCTGCAAGGTTGCAGTTCGCAGCCCGAGAAGCACTCTCCGGTCAACAGGCCCAACTGCAGCAACAGCTCCCAAACCGAAGGAGCCAGGACCCAAAGACCTAGCTGGCCTGAAGGGCCCCCAGGGGAACCCCAAACAGCCCCTCTCCATTTGGGTCTGGGGGCTTTCGTTGGGCATGGAGCCTGGGAGGAACCTGCAAGGCTGCAGTTCGCAGCCCGAGAAGCACTCTCCGGCCAACATGCCCAACTTCAGCAACAGCTACCAAACCGAAGGAGTCAGGACCCAAAGACATAGCTGGCCTGGAGTGTCCCCAGGGGGCCCGCAAGTAGCCCCTCTCAATTTTGGTCTGGGGGCTTTCGTTGGGCCGGGAACCTGGGAGGTACCTGCAAGGTTGCAGTTCGCGGCCCGAGAAGCACTCTCCGGTCAACATGCCAAACGTCCAGCAACAGCTCCCAAACCGAAGGAGCCAGGACCCAAAGACCTAGCTGGCCTGAAGAGTCCCCAGGGGGCCCCCAAACAGCCCCTCTCCATTTGGGTCTGGGGGCTTTCGTTGGGCCGGGATCCTGTGAGCTACCTGCAAGGTTGCAGTTCACGGCCCGAGAAGCACTCTCCGGCCAACATGCCCAACGTCCAGCAACAGCTCCCAAACCGAAGGAGCCAGGACCCAAAGACCTAGCTGGCCTGAAGGGCCCCCAGGGGGCCCCCAAGCAGCCCCTCTCCATTTGGGTCTGGGGGCTTTCGTTGGGCCAGGGACCTGGGAGGTACCTGCAAGGTTGAGGTTCACAGCCCGAGAAGCACTCTCCGGTCAACATGCCCAACGTCCAGCAACAGCTCCCAAACCGAAGGAGCCAGGACCCAAAGACCTAGCTGGCCTGAAGGGCCCCCAGGGGGCTCCCAAGCAGCCCCTCTCAATTTGGGTCTGGGGGCTTTCGTTGGGCCGGGTACATGGGAGGTACCTGCAAGGTTGCAGTTCACGGCCCGAGAAGCACTCTCGGGCCAACATGCCCAACTGCAGCAACAGCTCCCAAATCGAAGGAGCCAGGACCCAAAGACCTAGCTGGCCTGAAGGGCCCCCAGGGGGCCCCCAAGCAGCCCCTCTCCATTTGGGTCTGGGGTCTTTCGTTGGGCAGGGGACCTGGGAGGTACCTGCAAGGTTGCTGTTCGCAGCCCGAGAAGCACTCTCCGGTCAACATGCCCAACTGCAGCAACAGCTCCCAAACCGAAGGAGCCAGGACCCAAAGACCTAGCTGGCCTGAAGGGCCCCCAGGGGGCCCCCAAGCAGCCCTTCTCAATTTGGATCTGGGGGCTTTCGTTGGGCCTGGGACCTGGGAGGTACCTGCAAGGTTGCAGTTCGCAGCCCAAGAAGCACTCTCCGGTCAACATGCCCAACGTCCACCAAAAGCTCCCAAACCGAAGGAGCCAGGACACAAAGACCTAGCTGGCCTGAAGGGCCCCCAGGGGGCCCCCAAGCAGCCCCTCTCAATTTGGGTCTGGGGGCTTTCGTTGGGCCGGGGACCTGGGTGATACCTGCAAGTTTGCAGTTCACGTACCGAGAAGCACTCTCCGGCCAACATGCCCAACGTCCAGCAACATCTCCCAAACCGAAGGAGCCAGGACCCAAAGACCTAGCTGGCCTGAAGGGGCCCCAGGGGGCCCCCAAACAGCCCCTCTCCATTTGGGTCTGGGGGCTTTCGTTGGGCCGGGAACCTGGGAGCTACCTGCAAGGTTGCAGTTCGCAGCCCGAGAAGCACTCTCCGGCCAACATGCCCAACTGCAGCAACAGCTCCCAAACCGAAGGAGCCGGGACCCAAATACCTAGCTGGCCTGAAGGGCCCCCAGGATGCCCCCAAGCAGCCCCTCTCCATTTGGGTCTGGGGGCTTTCGTTGGGCCGGGGACATGGGAGGTGCCTGCAAGGTTGCAGTTCACGGCCCGAGAACCACTCTCTGGCCAACATGCCCAACTGCAGCAACAGCTCCCAAAGTGAAGGAGCCAGGACCCAAAGACCTAGCTGGCCTGAAGGTCCCCCAGGGGGCCCCCAAGCAGCCCCTCTCCATTTGGGTCTGGGGTCTTTCGTTGGGCCGGGGACCTGGGAGGTACTGCAAGGTTGCAGTTCGCAGCCCGAGAAGCACTCTCCGGTCAACATGCCCAACGTCCACCAACAGCTCCCAAACCGAAGGAGCCAGGACACAAAGACCTAGCTGGCCTGAAGAGTCCCCAGGGGGCCCCCAAACAGCCCCTCTCAATTTGGGTCTGGGGGCTTTAGTTGGGCATGGAACCTGGGAGGTACCTGCAAGGTTGCAGTTCGCAGCCTGAGAAGCACTCTCCGGCCAACATGCCCAACGTCCAGCAACAGCTCCCAAACCGAACGAGCCAGGACACAAAGACCTAGCTGGCCTGAAGGGCCCCCAGGGGGCCTCCTAAGCAGCCCCTCTCAATTTGGGTCTGGGGGCTTTCGTTGGGCCGGGAACCTGGGAGCTACCTGCAAGGTTGCAGTTCGCGGCCCGAGAAGCACTCTCCGGCCAACATGCCCAACTGCAGCAACAGCTCCCAAACCGAAGGAGCCAGGACCCAAAGACCTAGCTGGCCTGAAGAGTCCCCACGGGGCCCCCAAACAGCCCCTCTCCATTTGGGTCTGGGGGCTTTCGTTGGGCCGGGAACCTGGGAGCTACCTGCAAGGTTGCAGTTCACGGCCCGAGAAGCACTCTCCGGCCAACATGCCCAACGTCCAGCAACAGCTCCCAAACCGAAGGAGCCAGGACCCAAAGACCTAGCTGGCCTGAAGGGGCCCCAGGGGGCCCCCAAGCAGCCCCTCTCCATTTGGGTCTGGGGGCTTTCGTTGGGCCGGGAACCTGGGAGCTACCTACAAGGTTGCAGTTCGCGGCCCGAGAAGCACTCTCCGGCCAACATGCCCAACGTCCACCAACAGCTCCCAAACCGAAGGAGCCAGGACCCAAAGACCTAGCTGGCCTGAAGGGCCCCCAGGGGGCACCCAAGCAGCCCCTCTCAATTTGGCTCTGTGGGCTTTCGTTGGGCCTGGGACATGAGAGGTACCTGCAAGGTTGCAGTTCGCAGCCCGAGAAGCACTCTCCGGCCAACATGCCCAACGTCCAGCAACAGCTCCCAAACCGAAGGAGCCAGGACCCAAAGAAATAGCTGGCCTCGAGGGTCCCCGGGGGCCCCCAAACAGCCCCTCTCAATTTTGGTATGGGGGCTTTCGTTGGGCCGGGGACCTGGGAGCTACCTGCAAGGTTGCAGTTCGCGGCCCGAGAAGCACTCTCCGCCCAACATGCCAAACGTCCAGCAACAGCTCCCAAAGCGAAGGAGCCAGGACCCAAAGACCTAGCTGGCCTGAAGGGCCCCCAGGGGGCCCCCAAGCAGCCCCTCTCCATTTGGGTCTGCGGGCTTTCGTTGGGCCGGGGACCTGGGAGGTACCTGCAAGGTTGCAGTTCGCAGCCCGAGAAGCACTCTCCGGCCAACATGCCCAACTGCAGCAACAGCTCCCAAACCGAAGGAGCCAGGACCCAAAGACCTAGCTGGCCTGAAGGGGTCCCAAGGGGCCCCCAAACAGCCCCTCTCAATTTGGGTCTGGGGGCTTTCGTTGGTCCGGGGACCTGGGAGGTACCTGCAAGTTTGCACTTCACGTACCGAGAAGCACTCTCCGGCCAACATGCCCAACTGCAGCAACAGCTCCCAAACCGAAGGAGCCAGGACCCAAAGACCTAGCTGGCCTGAAGGGCCCCCAGGGGGCACCCAAGCAGCCCTTCTCCATTTGGGTCTGGGGGCTTTCGTTGGGCCGGGAACCTGGGAGCTACCTGCAAGGTTGCAGTTCGCAGCCCGAGAAGCACTCTCTGGCCAACATGCCCAACGGCCAGCAACAGCTCCCAAACCGAAGGAGCCAGGACCCAAAGAAATAGCTGGCCTGGAGGGGCCCCAGGGGGCCCCCAAACAGCCCCTCTCCATTTGGGTCTGGGGGCTTTCGTTGCGCCGGGAACCTGGGAGCTACCTGCAAGGTTGCAGTTCGCGGCCCGAGAAGCACTCTCCGGCCAACATGCCCAACGTCCAGCAACAGCTCCCAAAGCGAAGGAGCCAGGACCCAAAGACCTAGCTGGCCTGAAGGGCCCCCAGGGGGCCCCCAAGCAGCCCCTCTCAATTTTGGTCTGGGGGCTTTCGTTGGGCCGGGGACATGGGAGGTACCTGCAAGGTTGCAGTTCGCAGCCCGAGAAGCACTCTCCGGTCAACATGCCCAATGTCCAGCAACAGCTCCCAAACCGAAGGAGCCAGGACCCAAAGACCTAGCTGGCCTGAAGGGCCCCCAGGGGGCCCCCAAGCAGCCCCTCTCAATTTGGGTCTGGGGGCTTTCGTTGGGCCGGGGACATGGGAGGTACCTGCAAGGTTGCAGTTTGCAGCTCGAGAAGCACTCTCCGGCAAACATGCCCAACGTCCAGCAACAGCTCCCAAACCGAAGGAGCCAGGACCCAAAGACCTAGCTGGCCTGAAGTGTCCCCAGGGGACCCCCAAACAGCCCCTCTCAATTTGGGTCTGGGGGCTTTCGTTGGGCATGGAACCTGGGAGGTACCTGCAAGGTTGCAGTTCGCGGCCCGAGAAGCACTCTCCGGCCAACATGCCCAACGTCCAACAACAGCTCCCAAACCGAAGGAGCCAGGACCCAAAGACCTAGCTGGCCTGAAGGGCCCCCTGGGGGCCCCCAAACAGCCCCTCTCAATTTGGGTCTGGGGGCTTTCGTTGGGCCAGGGATCTGGGAGGTACCTGAAAGTTTGAAGTTCGCAGCCCGAGAAGCACTCTCCGGTCAACATGCCCAACTGCAGCAACAGCTCCCAAACCGAACGAGCCAGGACACAAAGACCTAGCTGGCCTGAAGGGGCCCCAGGGGGCCCCCAAGCAGCCCCTCTCAATTTGTGTCTGGGGGCTTTCGTTGGGCCGGGGACCTGGGAGGTACCTGCAAGGTTGCAGTTCGCAGCCCGAGAAGCACTCTCCGGTCAACATGCACAACTGCAGCAACAGCTCCCAAAGCGAAGGAGCCAGGACCCAAAGACCTAGCTGGCCTGAAGGGCCCCCAGGGGGCCCCCAAGCAGCCCCTCTCCATTTGGGTCTGGGGGCTTTCGTTGCGCCGGGGACCTGGGAGGTACCTGCAAGGTTGCAGTTCGCAGCCCGAGAAGCACTCTCCGGACAACATGCCCAACTGCAGCAACAGCTCCCAAACCGAAGGAGCCAGGACCCAAAGACCTAGCTGGCCTGAAGGGCCCCCAGGGGGCCCCCAAGCAGCCCCTCTCAATTTGGGTCTGGGGGCTTTCGTTGGGCCGGGGACCTGGGAGGTGCCTGCAAGGTTGCAGTTCGCAGCCTGAGAAGCACTCTCCTGCCAACATGCCCAACGTCCAGCAACAGCTCCCAAACCCAAGGAGCCAGGACCCAAAGACCTAGCTGGCCTGAAGGGTCCCCAGGGGGCCCGCAAACAGCCCCTCTCAATTTGGGTCTGGGGGCTTTCGTTGGGCCGGGGATCTGGGAGGTACCTGCAAGGTTGCAGTTCGCAGCCCGAGAAGCACTCTCCGGTCAACATGCCCAACGTCCAGCAACAGCTCCCAAACCGAAGGAGCCAGGACCCAAAGACCTAGCTGACCTGAAGGGCCCCCAGGGGGCACCCAAGCAGCCCCTCTCAATTTTGGTCTGGGGGCTTTCGTTGGGCATGGAACCTGGGAGCTACCTGCAAGGTTGCATTTCGCAGCCCGAGAAGCACTCTCCGGCCAACATGCCCAACTGCAGCAACAGCTCCCAAACCGAAGGAGCCAGGCCCAAAAGAAATAGCTGACCTCGAGGGTCCCCAGGAGGCCCGAAAGCAGCCCCTCTCAATTTTGGTCTGGGGTCTTTCGTTGGGCCGCGAACCTGGGAGGTACCTGCAAGGTTGCAGTTCGCGGCCCGAGAAGCACTCTCCGGCCAACATGCCCAACTGCAGCAACAGCTCCCAAACCGAAGGAGCCAGGACCCAAAGACCTAGCTGGCCTGAAGGGCCCCCAGGGGGCCCACAAGCAGCCCCTCTCAATTTGGGTCTGGGGGCTTTCGTTGGGCCGGGGACCTGGGAGGTACCTGCAAGGTTGCAGTTCGCAGCCCGAGAAGCACTCTCCGGCCAACATGCCCAACGTCCAGCAACAGCTCCCAAACCGAAGGAGCCAGGACCCAAAGACCTAGCTGGCCTGAAGGGTCCCTAGGGGGCCCCCAAACAGCCCCTCTCCATTTGGGTCTGGGGGCTTTCGTTGGGCATGAGTTTGGGAGGTACCTGCAAGGTTGCAGTTCGCGGCCCGAGAAGCACTCTCTGGCCAACATGCCCAACTGCAGCAACAGCTCCCAAACCGAAGGAGCCAGGACCCAAAGACCTAGCTGGCCTGAAGAGTCCCCAGGGGGCCCCCAAACAGCCCCTCTCCATTTGGGTCTGGGGGCTTTCGTTGGGCCGGGAAAATGGGAGCTACCTGCAAGGTTGCAGTTCACGGCCCGAGAAGCACTCTCCGGCCAACATGCCCAACGTCCAGCAACAGCTCCCAAACCGAAGGAGCCAGGACCCAAAGACCTAGCTGGCCTAAAGGGGCCCCAGGGGGCCCCCAAGCAGCCCCTCTCCATTTGGGTCTGGGGGCTTTCTTTGGGCCGGGAACACGGGAGCTACCCGCAAGGTTGCAGTTCGCGGCCCGAAAAGCACTCTCCGGCCAACATGCCAACTGCAGCAACAGCTCCCAAACCGAAGGAGCCAGGACCCAAAGACCTAGCTGGCCTGAAGGGCCCCCAGGGGGCCCCCAAGCAGCCCCTCTCCATTTGGGTCTGGGGGCTTTCGTTTGGCCGGGGAACTGGGAGGTACCTGCAAGGTTGCAGTTCGCAGCCCGAGAAGCACTCTCCGGCCAACATGCCCAACTGCAGAAACAGCTCCCAAACCGAAGGAGCCAGGACCCAAAGACCTAGCTGGCCTGAAGTGGCCCCAAGGGGCCCCCAAGCAGCCCTTCTCAATTTGGGTCTGGGGGCTTTCCTTGGGCCGGGAACCTGGGAGCTACCTGCAAGGTTGCAGTTCGCGGCCCGAGAAGCACTCTCTGGCCAACATGCCCAACTGCAGCAACAGCTCCCAAACCGAAGGAGCCAGGACCCAAAGACCTAGCTGGCCTGAAAGGGCCCCAAGGGGCCCCGAAGCAGCCCCTCTCAATTTGGGTCTGGGGGCTTTCCTTGGGCCGGGAACCTGGGAGCTACCTGCAAGGTTGCAGTTCACGTACCGAGAAGCACTCTCTGGCCAACATGCCCAACGTCCAGCAACAGCTCCCAAACCGAAGGAGCCAGGACCCAAAGACCTAGCTGGCCTGAAGGGCCCCCAGGGGGCCCCCAAGCAGCCCCTCTCAATTTGGGTCTGGGGGCTTTCGTTGGGCCTGGGACCTGGGAGGTACCTGCAAGGTTGCAGTTCGCGGCCCGAGAAGCACTCTCCGGCCAACATGCCCAACTGCAGCAACAGCTCCCAAACCGAAGGAGCCAGGACCCAAAGACCTAGCTGGCCTGAAGGGCCCCCAGGGGGCCCCCAAGCAGCCCCTCTCCATTTGGGTCTGGGGGCTTTCGTTGGGCCTGGGACCTGGGAGGTACCTGCAAGGTTGCAGTTCGCAGCCCGAGAAGCACTCTCCGGTCAACATGCCCAACTGCAGCAACAGCTCCCAAACCGAAGGAGCCAGGACCCAAAGACCTAGCTGGCCTGAAGGGCCCCCAGGGGGCCCGCAAGCAGCCCCTCTCAATTTTGGTCTGTGGGCTTTCTTTGGGCCGGGAACCTGGGAGGTGCCTGCAAGGTTGCAGTTCGCGGCCCGAGAAGCACTCTCCAGCCATCATGCCCAACGTCCAGCAACAGCTCCCAAACCGAAGGAGCCAGGACCCAAAGACCTAGCTGACCTGAAGGGCCCCCAGGGGGCACCCAAGCAGCCCCTCTCAATTTTGGTCTGGGGGCTTTCGTTGGGCATGGAACCTGGGAGCTACCTGCAAGGTTGCATTTCGCAGCCCGAGAAGCACTCTCCGGCCAACATGCCCAACTGCAGCAACAGCTCCCAAACCGAAGGAGCCAGGCCCAAAAGAAATAGCTGACCTCGAGGGTCCCCAGGAGGCCCGAAAGCAGCCCCTCTCAATTTTGGTCTGGGGTCTTTCGTTGGGCCGCGAACCTGGGAGGTACCTGCAAGGTTGCAGTTCGCGGCCCGAGAAGCACTCTCCGGCCAACATGCCCAACTGCAGCAACAGCTCCCAAACCGAAGGAGCCAGGACCCAAAGACCTAGCTGGCCTGAAGGGCCCCCAGGGGGCCCACAAGCAGCCCCTCTCAATTTGGGTCTGGGGGCTTTCGTTGGGCCGGGGACCTGGGAGGTACCTGCAAGGTTGCAGTTCGCAGCCCGAGAAGCACTCTCCGGCCAACATGCCCAACGTCCAGCAACAGCTCCCAAACCGAAGGAGCCAGGACCCAAAGACCTAGCTGGCCTGAAGGGTCCCTAGGGGGCCCCCAAACAGCCCCTCTCCATTTGGGTCTGGGGGCTTTCGTTGGGCATGAGTTTGGGAGGTACCTGCAAGGTTGCAGTTCGCGGCCCGAGAAGCACTCTCTGGCCAACATGCCCAACTGCAGCAACAGCTCCCAAACCGAAGGAGCCAGGACCCAAAGACCTAGCTGGCCTGAAGAGTCCCCAGGGGGCCCCCAAACAGCCCCTCTCAATTTGGGTCTGGGGGCTTTCGTTGGGCCGGGAACCTGGGAGCTACCTGCAAGGTTGCAGTTCACGGCCCGAGAAGCACTCTCCGGCCAACATGCCCAACGTCCAGCAACAGCTCCCAAACCGAAGGAGCCAGGACCCAAAGACCTAGCTGGCCTAAAGGGGCCCCAGGGGGCCCCCAAGCAGCCCCTCTCCATTTGGGTCTGGGGGCTTTCGTTGGGCCGGGAACACGGGAGCTACCCGCAAGGTTGCAGTTCGCGGCCCGAAAAGCACTCTCCGGCCAACATGCCAACTGCAGCAACAGCTCCCAAACCGAAGGAGCCAGGACCCAAAGACCTAGCTGGCCTGAAGGGCCCCCAGGGGGCCCCCAAGCAGCCCCTCTCCATTTGGGTCTGGGGGCTTTCGTTTGGCCGGGGAACTGGGAGGTACCTGCAAGGTTGCAGTTCGCAGCCCGAGAAGCACTCTCCGGCCAACATGCCCAACTGCAGAAACAGCTCCCAAACCGAAGGAGCCAGGACCCAAAGACCTAGCTGGCCTGAAGTGGCCCCAAGGGGCCCCCAAGCAGCCCTTCTCAATTTGGGTCTGGGGGCTTTCCTTGGGCCGGGAACCTGGGAGCTACCTGCAAGGTTGCAGTTCGCGGCCCGAGAAGCACTCTCCGGCCAACATGCCCAACTGCAGCAACAGCTCCCAAACCGAAGGAGCCAGGACCCGAAGAAATAGCTGGTCTGGAGGGTCCCCAGGGGGCTCGCAAGCAGCCCCTCTCAATTTTGGTCTGTGGGCTTTCGTTGGGCCGGGAACCTGGGAGGTGCCTGCAAGGTTGCAGTTCGCGGCCCGAGAAGCACTCTCCAGCCATCATGCCCAACGTCCAGCAACAGCTCCCAAACCGAAGGAGCCAGGACCCAAAGACCTAGCTGGCCTGAAGGGCCCCCAGGGGGCCCCCAAGCAGCCCCTCTCCATTTGGGTCTGGGGGCTTTCGTTGGGCCGGGGACATGGGAGCTACCTGCAAGGTTGCAGTTCGCAGCCCGAGAAGCACTCTCTGGCCAACATGCCCAACGTCCAGCAACAGCACCCAAACCGAAGGAGCCAGGACCCAAAGACCTAGCTGGCCTGAAGGGCCCCCTGGGGTCCCCCAAGCAGCCCCTCTCCATGTGGGTCTGGGGGCTTTCGTTGGGCATGGAACCTGGGAGCTACCTGCAAGGTTGCAGTTCGCGGCCCGAGAAGCACTCTCCGGCCAACATGCCCAACTGCAGCAACAGCTCCCAAACCGAAGGAGCCAGGACCCAAAGACCTAGCTGGCCTGAAGGGCCCCCAGGGGGCCCCCAAGCAGCCCCTCTCCATTTGGGTCTGGGGGCTTTCGTTGCGCCGGGAACCTGGGAGCTACCTGCAAGGTTGCAGTTCGCGGCCCGAGAAGCACTCTCCGGCCAACATGCCCAACTGCAGCAACAGCTCCCAAAGCGAAGGAGCCAGGACCCAAAGGCCCAGCTGGCCTGAAGGGGCCCCAAGGGGCCCCCAAGCAGCCCCTCTCAATTTGGGTCTGGGGGCTTTCATTGGGCCGGGAACCTGGGAGCTACCTGCAAGGTTGCAGTTCACGGCCCGAGAAGCACTCTCCGGCCAACATGCCCAACTGCAGCAACAGCTCCCAAACCGAAGGAGCCAGGACCCAAAGACCTAGCTGGCCTGAAGGGCCCCCAGGGGGCCCCCAAGCAGCCCCTCTCCATTTGGGTCTGGGGGCTTTCGTTGGGCCTGGGACCTGGGAGGTACCTGCAAGGTTGCAGTTCGCAGCCCGAGAAGCACTCTCCGGTCAACATGCCCAACTGCAGCAACAGCTCCCAAACCGAAGGAGCCAGGACCCAAAGACCTAGCTGGCCTGAAGGGCCCCCAGGGGGCCCCCAAGCAGCCCCTCTCCATTTGGGTCTGGGGGCTTTCGTTGGGCCTGGGACCTGGGAGGTACCTGCAAGGTTGCAGTTCGCAGCCCGAGAAGCACTCTCCGGTCAACATGCCCAACTGCAGCAACAGCTCCCAAACCGAAGGAGCCAGGACCCAAAGACCTAGCTGGCCTGAAGGGCCCCCAGTGGGCCCCCAAACAGCCCCTCTCCATTTGGGTCTGGGGGCTTTCGTTGGGCCGGGAACCTGGGAGCTACCTGCAAGGTTGCAGTTCGCGGCCCGAGAAGCACTCTCCGGCCAACATGCCCAACTGCAGCAACAGCTACCAAACCGAAGGAGTCAGGACCCAAAGACATAGCTGGCCTGGAGTGTCCCCAGGGGGCCCGCAAGTAGCCCCTCTCAATTTTGGTCTGGGGGCTTTCGTTGGGCCGGGAACCTGGGAGATGCCTGCAAGGTTGCAGTTAGCGGCCCGAGAAGCACTCTCCGGTCAACATGCCAAACGTCCAGCAACAGCTCCCAAACCGAAGGAGCCAGGACCCAAAGACCTAGCTGGCCTGAAGGGCCCCCAGGAGACACCCAAGAAGCCCCTCTCAATTTGGGTCTGGGGGCTTTCGTTGGGCATGGAACCTGGGAGGTACCTGCAAGGTTGCAGTTCGCAGCCCGAGAAGCACTCTCCGGTCAACATGCCCAACTGCAGCAACAGCTCCCAAACCGAAGGAGCCAGGACCCAAAGACCTAGCTGGCCTGGAGGGTCCCCAGGGGGCCCGCAAGCAGCCCCTCTCAATTTTGGTCTGGGGGCTTTCGTTGGGCCGGGAACCTGGGAGGTGCCTGCAAGGTTGCAGTTCGCGGCCCGAGAAGCACTCTCCGGCCATCATGCCCAACGTCCAGCAACAGCTCCCAAACCGAAGGAGCCAGGACCCAAAGACCTAGCTGGCCTGAAGGGCCCCCAGGGGGCCCCCAAGCAGCCCCTCTCCATTTGGGTCTGAGGGCTTTCGTTGGGCCGGGAACCTGGGAGGTACCTGCAAGGTTGCAGTTCACGGCCCGAGAACCACTATCCGGCCAACATGCCCAACTGCAGCAACAGCTCCCAAACCGAAGGAGCCAGGACCCAAAGACCTAGCTGGCCTGAAGGGCCCCCAGGGGGCCCACAAGCAGCCCCTCTCAATTTTGGTTTGGGGGCTTTCGTTGGGCCGGGGACATGGGAGGTACCTGCAAGGTTGCAGTTCGCAGCCCGAGAAGCACTCTCCGGACAACATGCCCAACGTCCAGCAACAGCTCCCAAACCGAAGGAGCCAGGACCCAAAGACCTAGCTGGCCTGAAGGGCCCCCAGGGGGCACCCAAACAGCCCCTCTCAATTTGTGTCTGGGGGCTTTCGTTGGGCCTGGGACCTGGGAGGTACCTGCAAGGTTGCAGTTCGCAGCCCGAGAAGCACTCTCCGGTCAACATGCCCAACGTCCAGCAACAGCTCCCAAACCGAAGGAGCCAGGACCCAAAGACCTAGCTGGCCTGAAGGGCCCCCAGGGGGCCCCCAAACAGCCCCTCTCAATTTGGGTCTGGGGGCTTTCGTTGGGCCGGGGATCTGGGAGGTACCTGAAAGGTTGAAGTTCGCAGCCCGAGAAGCACTCTCCGGCCAACATGCCCAACTGCAGCAACAGCTCCCAAACCGAAGGAGCCAGGACCCAAAGACCTAGCTGGCCTGAAGGGGCCCCAAGGGGCCCCCAAGCAGCCCCTCTCAATTTGGGTCTGGGGGCTTTCCTTGGGCCGGGAACCTGGGAGATACCTGCAAGGTTGCAGTTCACGTACCGAGAAGCACTCTCCTGCCAACATGCCCAACGTCCAGCAACAGCTCCCAAACCGAAGGAGCCAGGACCCAAAGACCTAGCTGGACTAAAGGGGCCCCAGGGGGCCCCCAAGCAGCCCCTCTCCATTTGGTTCTGGGGGCTTTCGTTGGGACGGGAACCTGGGAGGTACCTGCAAGGTTGCAGTTCGCGGCCCGAAAAGCACTCTCCGGCCAACATGCCCAACTGCAGCAACAGCTCCCAAACTGAAGGAGCCAGGACCCAAAGACCTAGCTGGCCTGAAGGGCCCCCAGGGGGCCCCCAAGCAGCCCCTCTCCATTTGGGTCTGGGGGCTTTCGTTGGGCCGGGGAACTGGGAGCTACCTGCAAGGTTGCAGTTCGCAGCCCGAGAAGCACTTACCGGCCAACATGCCCAACTGCAGAAACAGCTCCCAAACCGAAGGAGCCAGGACCCAAAGACCTAGCTGGCCTGAAGGGGCCCCAAGGGGCCCCCAAGCAGCCCCTCTCAATTTGGGTCTGGGGGCTTTCCTTGGGCCGGGAACCTGGGAGCTACCTGCAAGGTTGCAGTTCACGTACCGAGAAGCACTCTCCTGCCAACATGCCCAACGTCCAGCAACAGCTCCCAAACCGAAGGAGCCAGGACACAAAGACCTAGCTGGCCTGATTGGCCCCCAGGGGGCCCCCAAACAGCCCCTCTCCATTTGGGTCTGGGGGCTTTCGTTGGGCCGGGAACCTGGGAGCTATCTGCAAGGTTGCAGTTCGCGGCCCGAGAAGCACTCTCCGGCCAACATGCCCAACTGCACCAACAGCTCCCAAACCGAAGGAGCCAGGACCCAAAGACCTAGCTGGCCTGAAGGGCCCCCAGGGGGCCCCCAAGCAGCCCCTCTCCATTTGTGTCTGGGGGCTTTAGTTGGGCCTGGGACCTGGGAGGTACCTGCAAAGTTGCAGTTCGCAGCCCGAGAAGCACTCTCCGGTCAACATGCCCAACTGCAGCAACAGCTCCCAAACCGAAGGAGCCAGGACCCAAAGACCTAGCTGGCCTGAAGGGCCCCCAGGGGGCCCCCAAGCAGCCCCTCTCCATTTGGGTCTGGGGGCTTTCGTTGGGCCTGGGACCTGGGAGGTACCTGCAAGGTTGCAGTTCGCAGCCCGAGAAGCACTCTCCGGTCAACATGCACAACTGCAGCAACAGCTCCCAAACCGAAGGAGCCAGGACCCAAAGACCTAGCTGGCCTGAAGGGCCCCCAGGGGGCCCCCAAACAGCCCCTCTCCATTTGGGTCTGGGGGCTTTCGTTGGGCATGGAGCCTGGGAGGAACCTGCAAGGTTGCAGTTCGCGGCCCGAGAAGCACTCTCCGGCCAACATGCCCAACTGCAGCAACAGCTACCAAACCGAAGGAGTCAGGACCCAAAGACATAGCAGGCCTGGAGTGTCCCCAGGGGGCCCGCAAGCAGCCCCTCTCCATTTGGGTCTGTGGGCTTTCGTTGGGCCGGGAACCTGGGAGGTGCCTGCAAGGTTGCAGTTCGCGGCCCGAGAAGCACTCTCCGGTCAACATGCCAAACGTCCAGCAACAGCTCCCAAACCGAAGGAGCCAGGACCCAAAGACCTAGCTGGCCTGAAGGGCCCCCAGGGGAACCCCAAACAGCCCCTCTCCATTTGGGTCTGGGGGCTTTCGTTGGGCATGGAGCCTGGGAGGAACCTGCAAGGCTGCAGTTCGCAGCCCGAGAAGCACTCTCCGGCCAACATGCCCAACTGCAGCAACAGCTACCAAACCGAAGGAGTCAGGACCCAAAGACATAGCTGGCCTGGAGTGTCCCCAGGGGGCCCGCAAGTAGCCCCTCTCAATTTTGGTCTGGGGGCTTTCGTTGGGCCGGGAACCTGGGAGGTACCTGCAAGGTTGCAGTTCGCGGCCCGAGAAGCACTCTCCGGTCAACATGCCAAACGTCCAGCAACAGCTCCCAAACCGAAGGAGCCAGGACCCAAAGACCTAGCTGGCCTGAAGAGTCCCCAGGGGGCCCCCAAACAGCCCCTCTCCATTTGGGTCTGGGGGCTTTCGTTGGGCCGGGATCCTGTGAGCTACCTGCAAGGTTGCAGTTCACGGCCCGAGAAGCACTCTCCGGCCAACATGCCCAACGTCCAGCAACAGCTCCCAAACCGAAGGAGCCAGGACCCAAAGACCTAGCTGGCCTGAAGGGCCCCCAGGGGGCCCCCAAGCAGCCCCTCTCCATTTGGGTCTGGGGGCTTTCGTTGGGCCAGGGACCTGGGAGGTACCTGCAAGGTTGAGGTTCACAGCCCGAGAAGCACTCTCCGGTCAACATGCCCAACGTCCAGCAACAGCTCCCAAACCGAAGGAGCCAGGACCCAAAGACCTAGCTGGCCTGAAGGGCCCCCAGGGGGCCCCCAAGCAGCCCCTCTCAATTTGGGTCTGGGGGCTTTCGTTGGGCCGGGGACATGGGAGGTACCTGCAAGGTTGCAGTTCACGGCCCGAGAAGCACTCTCCGGCCAACATGCCCAACTGCAGCAACAGCTCCCAAATCGAAGGAGCCAGGACCCAAAGACCTAGCTGGCCTGAAGGGCCCCCAGGGGGCCCCCAAGCAGCCCCTCTCCATTTGGGTCTGGGGTCTTTCGTTGGGCAGGGGACCTGGGAGGTACCTGCAAGGTTGCTGTTCGCAGCCCGAGAAGCACTCTCCGGTCAACATGCCCAACTGCAGCAACAGCTCCCAAACCGAAGGAGCCAGGACCCAAAGACCTAGCTGGCCTGAAGGGCCCCCAGGGGGCCCCCAAGCAGCCCTTCTCAATTTGGATCTGGGGGCTTTCGTTGGGCCTGGGACCTGGGAGGTACCTGCAAGGTTGCAGTTCGCAGCCCAAGAAGCACTCTCCGGTCAACATGCCCAACGTCCACCAAAAGCTCCCAAACCGAAGGAGCCAGGACACAAAGACCTAGCTGGCCTGAAGGGCCCCCAGGGGGCCCCCAAGCAGCCCCTCTCAATTTGGGTCTGGGGGCTTTCGTTGGGCCGGGGACCTGGGTGATACCTGCAAGTTTGCAGTTCACGTACCGAGAAGCACTCTCCGGCCAACATGCCCAACGTCCAGCAACATCTCCCAAACCGAAGGAGCCAGGACCCAAAGACCTAGCTGGCCTGAAGGGGCCCCAGGGGGCCCCCAAACAGCCCCTCTCCATTTGGGTCTGGGGGCTTTCGTTGGGCCGGGAACCTGGGAGCTACCTGCAAGGTTGCAGTTCGCAGCCCGAGAAGCACTCTCCGGCCAACATGCCCAACTGCAGCAACAGCTCCCAAACCGAAGGAGCCGGGACCCAAAGACCTAGCTGGCCTGAAGGGCCCCCAGGATGCCCCCAAGCAGCCCCTCTCCATTTGGGTCTGGGGGCTTTCGTTGGGCCGGGGACATGGGAGGTGCCTGCAAGGTTGCAGTTCACGGCCCGAGAACCACTCTCTGGCCAACATGCCCAACTGCAGCAACAGCTCCCAAAGTGAAGGAGCCAGGACCCAAAGACCTAGCTGGCCTGAAGGTCCCCCAGGGGGCCCCCAAGCAGCCCCTCTCCATTTGGGTCTGGGGTCTTTCGTTGGGCCGGGGACCTGGGAGGTACTGCAAGGTTGCAGTTCGCAGCCCGAGAAGCACTCTCCGGACAACATGCCCAACGTCCACCAACAGCTCCCAAACCGAAGGAGCCAGGACACAAAGACCTAGCTGGCCTGAAGAGTCCCCAGGGGGCCCCCAAACAGCCCCTCTCCATTTGGGTCTGGGGGCTTTAGTTGGGCATGGAACCTGGGAGGTACCTGCAAGGTTGCAGTTCGCAGCCTGAGAAGCACTCTCCGGCCAACATGCCCAACGTCCAGCAACAGCTCCCAAACCGAAGGAGCCAGGACACAAAGACCTAGCTGGCCTGAAGGGCCCCCAGGGGGCCTCCTAAGCAGCCCCTCTCAATTTGGGTCTGGGGGCTTTCGTTGGCCCGGGAACCTGGGAGCTACCTGCAAGGTTGCAGTTCGCGGCCCGAGAAGCACTCTCCGGCCAACATGCCCAACTACAGCAACAGCTCCCAAACCGAAGGAGCCAGGACCCAAAGACCTAGCTGGCCTGAAGAGTCCCCACGGGGCCCCCAAACAGCCCCTCTCCATTTGGGTCTGGGGGCTTTCGTTGGGCCGGGAACCTGGGAGCTACCTGCAAGGTTGCAGTTCACGGCCCGAGAAGCACTCTCCGGCCAACATGCCCAACGTCCAGCAACAGCTCCCAAACCGAAGGAGCCAGGACCCAAAGACCTAGCTGGACTGAAGGGGCCCCAGGGGGCCCCCAAGCAGCCCCTCTCCATTTGGGTCTGGGGGCTTTCGTTGGGCCGGGAACCTGGGAGCTACCTACAAGGTTGCAGTTCGCGGCCCGAGAAGCACTCTCCGGCCAACATGCCCAACGTCCACCAACAGCTCCCAAACCGAAGGAGCCAGGACCCAAAGACCTAGCTGGCCTGAAGGGCCCCCAGGGGGCACCCAAGCAGCCCCTCTCAATTTGGCTCTGTGGGCTTTCGTTGGGCCTGGGACATGAGAGGTACCTGCAAGGTTGCAGTTCGCAGCCCGAGAAGCACTCTCCGGCCAACATGCCCAACGTCCAGCAACAGCTCCCAAACCGAAGGAGCCAGGACCCAAAGAAATAGCTGGCCTCGAGGGTCCCCGGGGGCCCCCAAACAGCCCCTCTCAATTTTGGTATGGGGGCTTTCGTTGGGCCGGGGACCTGGGAGGTACCTGCAAGGTTGCAGTTTGCGGCCCGAGAAGCACTCTCCGCCCAACATGCCCAACGTCCAGCAACAGCTCCCAAACCGAAGGAGCCAGGACCCAAAGACCTAGCTGGCCTGAAGGGCCCCCAGGGGGCCCCCAAGCAGCCCCTCTCAATTTGGGTCTGGGGGCTTTCGTTGGGCATGGAACCTGGGAGGTACCTGCAAGGTTGCAGTTCGCGGCCCGAGAAGCACTCTCCGGCCAACATGCCCAACGTCCAACAACAGCTCCCAAACCGAAGGAGCCAGGACCCAAAGACCTAGCTGGCCTGAAGGGCCCCCTGGGGGCCCCCAAACAGCCCCTCTCAATTTGGGTCTGGGGGCTTTCGTTGGGCCAGGGATCTGGGAGGTACCTGAAAGTTTGAAGTTCGCAGCCCGAGAAGCACTCTCCGGTCAACATGCCCAACTGCAGCAACAGCTCCCAAACCGAACGAGCCAGGACACAAAGACCTAGCTGGCCTGAAGGGGCCCCAGGGGGCCCCCAAGCAGCCCCTCTCAATTTGTGTCTGGGGGCTTTCGTTGGGCCGGGGACCTGGGAGGTACCTGCAAGGTTGCAGTTCGCAGCCCGAGAAGCACTCTCCGGTCAACATTCACAACTGCAGCAACAGCTCCCAAACCGAAGGAGCCAGGACCCAAAGACCTAGCTGGCCTGAAGGGCCCCCAGGGGGCCCCCAAGCAGCCCCTCTCCATTTGGGTCTGGGGGCTTTCGTTGCGCCGGGGACCTGGGAGGTACCTGCAAGGTTGCAGTTCGCAGCCCGAGAAGCACTCTCCGGACAACATGCCCAACTGCAGCAACAGCTCCCAAACCGAAGGAGCCAGGACCCAAAGACCTAGCTGGCCTGAAGGGCCCCCAGGGGGCCCCCAAGCAGCCCCTCTCAATTTGGGTCTGGGGGTTTTCGTTGGGCCGGGGACCTGGGAGGTGCCTGCAAGGTTGCAGTTCGCAGCCTGAGAAGCACTCTCCTGCCAACATGCCCAACGTCCAGCAACAGCTCCCAAACCCAAGGAGCCAGGACCCAAAGACCTAGCTGGCCTGAAGGGTCCCCAAGGGGCCCGCAAACAGCCCCTCTCAATTTGGGTCTGGGGGCTTTCGTTGGGCCGGGTATCTGGGAGGTACCTGCAAGGTTGCAGTTCGCAGCCCGAGAAGCACTCTCCGGTCAACATGCCCAACGTCCAGCAACAGCTCCCAAACTGAAGGAGCCAGGACCCAAAGACCTAGCTGACCTGAAGGGCCCCCAGGGGGCACCCAAGCAGCCCCTCTCAATTTTGGTCTGGGGGCTTTCGTTGGGCATGGAACCTGGGAGCTACCTGCAAGGTTGCATTTCGCAGCCCGAGAAGCACTCTCCGGCCAACATGCCCAACTGCAGCAACAGCTCCCACACCGAAGGAGCCAGGCCCAAAAGAAATAGCTGACCTCGAGGGTCCCCAGGAGGCCCGAAAGCAGCCCCTCTCAATTTTGGTCTGGGGTCTTTCGTTGGGCCGCGAACCTGGGAGGTACCTGCAAGGTTGCAGTTCGCGGCCCGAGAAGCACTCTCCGGCCAACATGCCCAACTGCAGCAACAGCTCCCAAACCGAAGGAGCCAGGACCCAAAGACCTAGCTGGCCTGAAGGGCCCCCAGGGGGCCCACAAGCAGCCCCTCTCAATTTGGGTCTGGGGGCTTTCGTTGGGCCGGGGACCTGGGAGGTACCTGCAAGGTTGCAGTTCGCAGCCCGAGAAGCACTTTCCGGCCAACATGCCCAACGTCCAGCAACAGCTCCCAAACCGAAGGAGCCAGGACCCAAAGACCTAGCTGGCCTGAAGGGTCCCTAGGGGGCCCCCAAACAGCCCCTCTCCATTTGGGTCTGGGGGCTTTCGTTGGGCATGAGTTTGGGAGGTACCTGCAAGGTTGCAGTTCGCGGCCCGAGAAGCACTCTCTGGCCAACATGCCCAACTGCAGCAACAGCTCCCAAACCGAAGGAGCCAGGACCCAAAGACCTAGCTGGCCTGAAGGGCCCCCAGGGGGCCCCCAAGCAGCCCCTCTCCATTTGGGTCTGGGGGCTTTCGTTGGGCCGGGGACCTGGGAGGTACCTGCAAGGTTGCAGTTCATGTACCGAGAAGCACTCTCCGGCCAACATGCCCAACGTCCAGGAACAGCTCCCAAACCGAAGGAGCCAGGACCCAAAGACCTAGCTGGCCTGAAGGGCCCCCAGGGGGCCCCCAAACAGCCCCTCTCCATTTGGGTCTGGGGGCTTTCGTTGGGCATGGAACCTGGGAGGTACCTGCAAGGTTGCAGTTCGCGGCCCGAGAAGCACTCTCCGGCCAACATGCCCAACTGCAGCAACAGCTCCCAAACCGAAGGAGCCAGGCCCCAAAGAAATAGCTGGCCTCGAGGGTCCCCAGGAGGCCCGAAAGCAGCCCCTCTCAATTTTGGTCTGGGGGCTTTCGTTGGGCCGGGGACCTGGGAGTTGCCTGCAAGGTTGCAGTTCGCGGCCCGAGAAGCACTCTCCGGCCAACATGCCCAACGTCCAGCAACAGCTCCCAAACCGAAGGAGCCAGGACCCAAAGACCTAGCTGGCATGACGGGTCCCCAGGGGGCCCGCAAACAGTCCCTCTCAATTTGGGTCTGGGGGCTTTCGTTGGGCATGGAACCTGGGAGGTACCTGCAAGGTTGCAGTTCGCGGCCCGAGAAGCACTCTCCGGCCAACATGCCCAACTGCAGCAACAGCTCCCAAACCGAAGGAGCCAGGACTCAAAGACCTAGCTGGCCTGAAGGGCCCCCAGGGGGCCCCCAAGCAGCCCCTCTCCATTTGGGTCTGGGGGCTTTCGTTGGGCCGGGGACCTGGGAGCTACCTGCAAGGTTGCAGTTCGCAGCCCGAGAAGCACTCTCCGGTCAACATGCCCAACTGCAGCAACAGCTCCCAAACCGAAGGAGCCAGGACCCAAAGACCTAGCTGGCCTGAAGGGCCCCCAGGGGGCCCCCAAGCAGCCCCTCTCCATTTGGGTCTGGGGGCTTTCGTTGGGCCGGGGACCTGGGAGGAACCTGCAAGGTTGCAGTTCACGGCCCGAGAACGACTCTCCGGCCAACATGCCCAACGTCCAGCAACAGCTCCCAAACCGAAGGAACCAGGACCCAAAGACCTAGCTGGCATGAAGGGGCCCCCTGGGGGCCCCCAAGCAGCCCCTCTCCATTTGGGTCTGGGGGCTTTCGTTGGGCCGGGAACCTGGGAGATACCTGCAAGGTTGCAGTTCGAGGCCCGAGAAGCACTCTCCGGCCAACATGCCCAACGTCCAGCAACAGCTCCCAAACCCAAGGAGCCAGGACCCAAAGACCTAGCTGGCCTGAAGGGGCCCCAGGGGGCCCCCAAGCAGCCCCTCTCCATTTGGGTCTGGGGGCTTTCGTTTGGCATGGAACCTGGGAGGTACCTGCAAGGTTGCAGTTCGCGGCCCGAGAAGCACTCTCCGGCCAACATGCACAACTGCAGCAACAGCTCCCAAACCGAAGGAGTCAGGACCCAAAGACCTAGCTGGCCTGAAGGGCCCCAAGGGGGCCCCCAAACAGCCCCTCTCCATTTGGGTCTGGGGGCTTTCGTTGGGCCGGGAACCTGGGAGCTACCTGAAATGTTGCAGTTCACGGCCCGAGAAGCACTCTCCAGCCAACATGCCCAACGTCCAGCAACAGCTCCCAAACCGAAGGAGCCAGGACCCAAAGACCTAGCTGGCCTGAAGGGCCCCCAGGGGGCCCCCAAGCAGCCCCTCTCCATTTGGGTCTGGGGGCTTTCGTTGGGCCGGGAACCTCGGAGCTACCTGCAAGGTTGCAGTTCGAGGCCCGAGAAGCACTCTCCGGCCAACATGCCCAACTGCAGCAACAGCTCCCAAACCAAAGGAGCCAGGACCCAAAGACCTAGCTGGCCTGAAGTGTCCCCAAGGGGCCCCCAAGCAGCCCCTCTCTATTTGGGTCTGGGGGCTTTCGTTGGGGATGGAACCTGGGAGGTACCTGCAAGGTTACAGTTCACAGCCTGAGAAGCACTCTCCGGCCAACATGCCCAACTGCAGCAACAGCTCCCAAACCAAAGGAGCCAGGACCCAAAGACCTAGCTGGCCTGAAGAGTCCCCAAGGGGCCCCCATGCAGCCCCTCTCCATTGGGGTCTGGGGGCTTTCGTTGGGCATGGAACCTGGGAGGTACCTGCAAGGTTGCAGTTCGCGGCCCGAGAAGCACTCTCCGGCCATCATGCCCAACGTCCAGCAACAGCTCCCAAACCGAAGGAGCCAGGACCCAAAGACCTAGCTGGCCTGAAGAGTCCACAGGGGGCCCCCAAACAGCCCCTCTCCATTTGGGTCTGGGGGCTTTCGTTGGGCCGGGAACCTGGGAGCTACCTGCAAGGTTGCAGTTCGCAGCCCGAGAAGCACTCTCCTGTCAACATGCCCAACTGCAGCAACAGCTCCCAAACCGAAGGAGCCAGGACCCAAAGACCTAGCTGGCCTGAAGGGCCCCCAGGGGGCCCCCAAGCAGCCCCTCTCAATTTGGATCTGGGGGCTTTCGTTGGGCCTGGGACCTGGGAGGTACCTGCAAGGTTGCAGTTCGCAGCCCGAGAAGCACTCTCCGGCCAACATGCCCAACGTCCACCAACAGCTCCCAAACCGAAGGAGCCAGGACACAAAGACCTAGCTGGCCTGAAGAGTCCCCAGGGGGCCCCCAAACAGCCCCTCTCCATTTGGGTCTGGGGGCTTTAGTTGGGCATGGAACCTGGGAGGTACCTGCAAGGTTGCAGTTCGCGGCCTGAGAAGCACTCTCCGGCCAACATGCCCAACGTCCAGCAACAGCTCCCAAAGCGAAGGAGCCAGGACCCAAAGACCTAGCTGGCCTGAAGGGCCCCCAGGGGGCCCCCAAGCAGCCCCTCTCCATTTGGGTCTGGGGGCTTTCGTTGGGCCGGGAACCTGGGAGCTACCTGCAAGGTTGCAGTTCGCGGCCCGAGAAGCACTCTCCGGCCAACATGCCCAACGTCCAGCAACAGCTCCCAAACCGAAGGAGCCAGGACCCAAAGACCTAGCTGGACTGAAGTGTCCCCAAGGGGCCCCCAAGCAGCCCCTCTCCATTTGGGTCTGGGGGCTTTCGTTGGGCCGGGGACCTGGGAGGTACCTGCAAGGTTGCAGTTCGCGGCCCGAGAAGCACTCTCCGGCCAACATGCCCAACTGCAGCAACAGCTCCCAAACCGAAGGAGCCAGGACCCAAAGACCTAGCTGGCCTGAAGGGCCCCCAGGGGTCCCCCAAGCAGCCCCTCTCAATTTGGGTCTGGGGGCTTTCGTTGGGCCTGGGACCTGGGAGGTACCTGCAAGGTTGCAGTTCGCAGCCCGAGAAGCACTCTCCGGCCAACATGCCCAACGTCCAGCAACAGCTCCCAAACCGAAGGAGCCAGGACCCAAAGACCTAGCTGGCCTGAAGGGCCCCCAGGGGGCCCCCAAGCAGCCCCTCTCCATTTGGGTCTGGGGGCTTTCGTTGGGCCGGGAACCTGGGAGATACCTGCAAGGTTGCAGTTCGCGGCCCGAGAAGCACTCTCCGGCCAACATGCCCAACGTCCAGCAACAGCTCCCAAAGCGAAGGAGCCAGGACCCAAAGACCTAGCTGGCCTGAAGGGCCCCCAGGGGGCCCCCAAGCAGCCCCTCTCCATTTGGGTCTGGGGGCTTTCGTTGGGCTGGGGACCTGGGAGGTACCTGCAAGGTTGCAGTTCGCGGCCCGAGAAGCACTCTCCGGCCAACATGCCCAACTGCAGCAACAGCTCCCAAACCGAAGGAGCCAGGACCCAAAGACCTAGCTGGCCTGAAGGGCCCCCAGGGGTCCCCCAAGCAGCCCCTCCCTATTTGGGTCTGGGGGCTTTCGTTGGGCCGGGAACCTGGGAGGTACCTGCAAGTTTGCAGTTCACGTACCGAGAAGCACTCTCCGGCCAACATGCCCAACGTCCAGCAACAGCTCCCAAACTGAAGGAGCCAGGACCCAAAGACCTAGCTGGCCTGAAGGGGCCCCAGGGGGCCCCCAAACAGCCCCTCTCCATTTGGTTCTGGGGGCTTTCGTTGGGCCTGGGACCTGGGAGGTACCTGCAAGGTTGCAGTTCGCGGCCCGAGAAGCACTCTCCGGCCAACATGCCCAACTGCAGCAACAGCTCCCAAACCGAAGGAGCCAGGACCCAAAGACCTAGCTGGCCTGAAGAGTCCCCACGGGGCCCCCAAACAGCCCCTCTCAATTTGGGTCTGGGGGCTTTCGTTGGGCCGGGAACCTGGGAGCTACCTGCAAGGTTGCAGTTCACGGCCCGAGAAGCACTCTCCAGCCAACATGCCCAACGTCCAGCAACAGCTCCCAAACCGAAGGAGCCAGGACCCAAAGACCTAACTGGCCTGAAGGGGCCCCAAGGGGCCCCGAAGCAGCCCCTCTCCATTTGGGTCTGGGGGCTTTCGTTGGGCCGGGAACCTGGGAGGTACCTACAAGGTTGCAGTTCGCGGCCCGAGAAGCACTCTCCGGCCAACATGCCCAACTGCAGCAACAGCTCCCAAACCGAAGGAGCCAGGACCCAAAGACCTAGCTGGCCTGAAGGGCCCCCAGGGGGCCCCCAAGCAGCCCCTCTCCATTTGGGTCTGGGGGCTTTCGTTGGGCCTGGGACATGGGAGGTACCTGCAAGGTTGCAGTTCGCAGCCCGAGAAGCACTCTCCGGCCAACATGCCCAACGTCCAGCAACAGCTCCCAAACCGAAGGAGCCAGGACCCAAAGACCTAACTGGCCTGAAGGGGCCCCAGGGGGCCCCCAAGCAGCCCCTCTCCATTTGGGTCTGGGGGCTTTCGTTGGGCCGGGAACCTGGGAGGTACCTACAAGGTTGCAGTTCGCGGCCCGAGAAGCACTCTCCGGCCAACATGCCCAACGTCCAGCAACAGCTCCCAAACCGAAGGAGCCAGGACCCAAAGACCTAGCTGGCCTGAAGGGCCCCCAGGGGGGCCCCCAAGCAGCCCCTCTCCATTTGGGTCTGGGGGCTTTCGTTGGGCCTGGGACATGGGAGGTACCTGCAAGGTTGCAGTTCGCAGCCCGAGAAGCACTCTCCGGCCAACATGCCCAACGTCCAGCAACAGCTCCCAAACCGAAGGAGCCAGGACCCAAAGAAATAGCTGGCCTCGAGGGTCCCCGGGGGCCCCCAAACAGCCCCTCTCAATTTTGGTATGGGGGCTTTCGTTGGGCCGGGGACCTGGGAGGTACCTGCAAGGTTGCAGTTCGCAGCCCGAGAAGCACTCTCCGGTCAACATGCCCAACGTCCAGCAACAGCTCCCAAACCGAAGGAGCCAGGACCCAAAGACCTAGCTGGCCTGAAGGGCCCCCAGGGGGCCCCCAAGCAGCCCCTCTCAATTTGGGTCTGGGGGCTTTCGTTGGGCCTGGGACATGGGAGGTACCTGCAAGGTTGCAGTTCGCAGCCCGAGAAGCACTCTCCGGCCAACATGCCCAACTGCAGCAACAGCTCCCAAACCGAAGGAGCCAGGACCCAAAGACCTAGCTGGCCTGAAGGGGTCCCAAGGGGCCCCCAAGCAGCCCCTCTCCATTTGGGTCTGGGGGCTTTCGTTGGGCCGGGGACCTGGGAGGTACCTGCAAGGTTGCAGTTCGCAGCCCGAGAATCACTCTCCGGTCAACATGCCCAACTGCAGCAACAGCTCCCAAACCGAAGGAGCCAGGACCCAAAGACCTAGCTGGCCTGAAGGGGCCCCAGGGGGCCCCCAAGCAGCCCCTCTCAATTTGGGTCTGGGGGCTTTCGTTGGGCCTGGGACCTGGGAGGTACCTGCAAGTTTGCAGTTCGCAGCCCGTGAAGCACTCTCCGGCCAACATGCCCAACGTCCAGCAACAGCTCCCAAAGCGAAGGAGCCAGGACCCAAAGACCTAGCTGGCCTGAAGAGTCCCCAGGGGGCCCCCAAACAGCCCCTCTCAATTTGGGTCTGGGGGCTTTAGTTGGGCATGGAACCTGGGAGGTATCTGCAAGGTTGCAGTTCGCAGCCTGAGAAGCACTCTCCGGCCAACATGCCCAACGTCCAGCAACAGCTCCCAAACTGAAGGAGCCAGGACCCAAAGACCTAGCTGGCCTGAAGGGCCCCCAGGGGGCCCCCAAGCAGCCCCTCTCCATGTGGGTCTGGGGGCTTTCCTTGGGCATGGAACCTGGGAGCTACCTGCAAGGTTGCAGTTCGCGGCCCGAGAAACACTCTCCGGCCAACATGCCCAACTGCAGCAACAGCTCCCAAACCGAAGGAGCCAGGACCCAAAGACCTAGCTGGACTGAAGGGGCCCCACGGGGCCCCCAAACAGCCCCTCTCCATTTGGGTCTGGAGGCTTTCGTTGGGCCGGGAACCTGGGAGGTACCTGCAAGGTTGCAGTTCGCGGCCCGAGAACCACTCTCCGGCCAACATGCCAAACGTCCAGCAACAGCTCCCAAACCGAAGGAGCCAGGACCCAAAGACCTAGCTGGCCTGAAGGGCCCCCAGGGGGCCCCCAAGCAGCCCCTCTCAATTTGGGTCTGGGGGCTTTCGTTGGGCCGGGCATCTGGGAGGTACCTGCAAGGTTGCAGTTCGCGGCCCGAGAAGCACTCTCCGGCCAACATACCCAACTGCAGCAACAGCTCCCAAACCAAAGGAGCCAGGACCCAAAGACCTAGCTGGCCTGAAGAGTCCCCAAGGGGCCCCCATGCAGCCCCTCTCCATTGGGGTCTGGGGGCTTTCGTTGGGCATGGAACCTGGGAGGTACCTGCAAGGTTGCAGTTCGCAGCCCGAGAAGCACTCTCCGGCCATCATGCCCAACTGCAGCAACAGCTCCCAAACCGAAGGAGCCAGGACCCAAAGACCTAGCTGGCCTGAAGAGTCCACAGGGGGCCCTCAAACAGCCCCTCTCCATTTGGGTCTGGGGGCTTTCCTTGGGCCGGGAACCTGGGAGCTACCTGCAAGGTTGCAGTTCGCAGCCCGAGAAGCACTCTCCAGCCAACATGCCCAACGTCCAGCAACAGCTCCCAAACCCAAGGAGCCAGGACCCAAAGACCTAGCTGGCCTGAAGGGGCCCCCAGGGGGCCCCCAAACAGCCCCTCTCCATTTGGGTCTGGGGGCTTTCTTTGGGCCGGGAACCTGGGAGCTATCTGCAAGTTTGCAGTTCGCGGCCCGAGAAGCACTCTCCGGTCAACATGCCCAACGTCCAGCAACAGCTCCCAAACCGAAGGAGCCAGGACCCAAAGACCTAGCTGGCCTGAAGGGCCCCCAGGGGGCCCCCAAGCAGCCCCTCTCCATTTGGGTCTGCGTGCTTTCGTTGGGCCTGGGACATGGGAGGTACCTGCAAGGTTGCAGTTCGCAGCCCGAGAAGCACTCTCCGGCCAACATGCCCAACTGCAGCAACAGCTCCCAAACCGAAGGAGCCAGGACCCAAAGACCTAGCTGGCCTGAAGGGCCCCCAGGGGGCCCCCAAGCAGCCCCTCTCCATTTGGGTCTGGGGGCTTTCGTTGGGCCGGAACCTGGGAGCTACCTGCAAGGTTGCAGTTCGCAGCCCGAGAAGCACTCTCCGGTCAACATGCCCAACTGCAGCAACAGCTCCCAAACCGAAGGAGCCAGGACCCAAAGACCTAGCTGGCCTGAAGGGGCCCCAGGGGGCCCCCAAGCAGCCCCTCTCCATTTGGGTCTGGGGGCTTTCGTTGGGCCTGGGACCTGGGAGGTACCTGCAAGTTTGCAGTTCGCAGCCCGTGAAGCACTCTCCGGCCAACATGCCCAACGTCCAGCAACAGCTCCCAAACCGAAGGAGCCAGGACCCAAAGACCTAGCTGGCCTGAAGAGTCCCCAGGGGGCCCCCAAACAGCCCCTCTCAATTTGGGTCTGGGGGCTTTAGTTGGGCATGGAACCTGGGAGGTATCTGCAAGGTTGCAGTTCGCAGCCTGAGAAGCACTCTCCTGCCAACATGCCCAACGTCCAGCAACAGCTCCCAAACTGAAGGAGCCAGGACCCAAAGACCTAGCTGGCCTGAAGGGCCCCCAGGGGGCCCCCAAGCAGCCCCTCTCCATGTGGGTCTGGGGGCTTTCCTTGGGCAGGGAACCTGGGAGCTACCTGCAAGGTTGCAGTTCGTGGCCCGAGAAGCACTCTCCGGCCAACATGCCCAACTGCAGCAACAGCTCCCAAACCGAAGGAGCCAGGACCCAAAGACCTAGCTGGCCTGAAGGGGCCCCAGGAGGCCCCCAAACAGCCCCTCTCCATTTGGGTCTGGAGGCTTTCATTGGGCCGGGAACCTGGGAGGTACCTGCAAGGTTGCAGTTCGCGGCCCGAGAACCACTCTCCGGCAAACATGCCAAATGTCCAGCAACAGCTCCCAAACCGAAGGAGCCAGGACCCAAAGACCTAGCTGGCCTGAAGGGGCCCCAGGGGGCCCCCAAACAGCCCCTCTCCATTTGGGTCTGTGGGCTTTCGTTGGGCCGGGAACCTGGGAGGTACCTGCAAGGTTGCAGTTCGCAGCCCGAGAAGCACTCACCGGCCAACATGCCCAACTGCAGCAACAGCTCCCAAACCGAAGGAGCCAGGACCCAAAGACCTAGCTGGCCTGAAGGGCCCCCAGGGGGCCCCCAAGCAGCCCCTCTCCATTTGGGTCTGGGGGCTTTCGTTGGGCCGGGGATCTGGGAGGTACCTGCAAGGTTGCAGTTCGCGGCCCGAGAAGCACTCTCCGGCCAACATGCCAAACTGCAGCAACAGCTCCCAAACCGAAGGATTCAGGACCCAAAGACCTAGCTGACCTGAAGGGCCCCAAGGGGGCCCCCAAACAGCCCCTCTCCATTTGGGTCTGTGGGCTTTCGTTGGGCCGGGAACCTGGGAGCTACCTGCAATGTTGCAGTTCACGGCCCGAGAGCGACTCTCCAGCCAACATGCCCAACGTCCAGCAACAGCTCCCAAACCGAAGGAGCCAGGACCCAAAGACCTAGCTGGCCTGAAGGGGCCCCAGGGAGCCCCCAAACAGCCCCTCTCCATTTGGGTCTGGAGGCTTTCGTTGGGCCGGGAACCTCGGAGCTACCTGCAAGGTTGCAGTTCGCTGCCCGAGAAGCACTCTCCGGCCAACATGCCCAACGTCCAACAACAGCTCCCAAACCGAAGGAGCCAGGACCCAAAGACCTAGCTGGCCTGAAGGGCCCCCAGGGGGCCCCCAAACAGCCCCTCTCGATTTGGGTCTGGGGGCTTTCGTTGGGCCGGGGATCTGGGAGGTACCTGCAAGGTTGAAGTTCGCAGCCCGAGAAGCACTCTCCGGCCAACATGCCCAACTGCAGCAACAGCTCCCAAACCGAAGGAGCCAGGACACAAAGACCTAGCTGGCATGAAGGGGCCCCAGGGGGCCCCCAAGCAGCCCCTCTCAATTTGTGTCTGGGGGCTTTCGTTGGGCCTGGGACCTGGGAGGTACCTCCAAGTTTGCAGTTCGCAGCCCGAGAAGCACTCTCCGGTCAACATGCCCAACGTCCAGCAACAGCTCCCAAACCGAAGGAGCCAGGACCCAAAGACCTAGCTGGACTGAAGGGCCCCCAGGGGGCCCCCAGGTAGCCTCTCTCAATTTGGGTCTGGGGGCTTTCGTTGGGCCGGGGACATGGGAGGTACCTGCAAGGTTGCAGTTCACGGCCCAAGAAGCACTCTCCGGCCAACATGCCCAACGTCCAGCAACAGCTCCCAAACCGAAGGAGCCAGGACCCAAAGACCTAGCTGGCCTGAAGGGCCCCCAGGGGGCCCCCAAACAGCCCCTCTCAATTTGGGTCTGGGGTCTTTCGTTGGGCCGGGGATCTGGGAGGTACCTGCAAGGTTGAATTTCGCAGCCCGAGAAGCACTCTCCGGCCAACATGCCCAACTGCAGCAACAGCTCCCAAACCGAAGGAGCCAGGACCCAAAGACCTAGCTGGCCTGAAGGGGCCCCAGGGGGCCCCCAAGCAGCCCCTCTCAATTTGGGTCTGGGGGCTTTCGTTGGGCCGGGAACCTGGGAGCTACCTGCAAGGTTGCAGTTCGCGGCCCGAGAAGCACTCTCCGGCCAACATGCCCAACTGCAGCAACAGCTCCCAAACCGAAGGAGCCAGGACCCAAAGACCTAGCTGGCCTGAAGGGCCCCCAGGGGGCCCCCAAGCAGCCCCTCTCCATTTGGGTCTGCGGGCTTTCGTTGGGCCGGGGACCTGGGAGGTACCTGCAAGGTTGCAGTTCGCAGCCCGAGAAGCTCTCTCCGGTCAACATGCCCAACTGCAGAAACAGCTCCCAAACCGAAGGAGCCAGGACCCAAAGACCTAGCTGGCCTGAAGGGGCCCCAGGGGGCCCCCAAACAGCCCCTCTCCATTTGGGTCTGGGGGCTTTCGTTGGGCCGGGAACCTGGGAGGTACCTGCAAGGTTGCAGTTCGCTGCCCGAGAACCACTCTCCGGCCAACATGCCCAACGTCCAGCAACAGCTCCCAAACCGAAGGAGCCAGGACCCAAAGACCTAGCTGGCCTGAAGGGGCCCCAGGGGTCCCCCAAGCAGCCCCTCTCAATTTGGGTCTGGGGGCTTTCGTTGGGCCGGGAAGCTGGGAGGTACCTGCAAGGTTGCAGTTCTCAGCCCGAGAAGCACTCACCGGCCAACATGCCCAACTGCAGCAACAGCTCCCAAACCGAAGGAGCCAGGACCCAAAGACCTAGCTGGCCTGAAGGGCCCCCAGGGGGCCCCCAAACAGCCCCTCTCAATTTGGGTCTGGGGGCTTTCGTTGGCCCGGGGATCTGGGAGGTACCTGAAAGGTTGAAGTTCGCAGCCCGAGAAGCACTCTCCAGCCAACATGCCCAACTGCAGCAACAGCTCCCAAACCGAAGGTGCCAGGCCCCAAAAAAATAGCTGGCCTCGAGTGTCCCCAGGAGGCCCGCAAGCAGCCCCTCTCCATTTGGGTCTGGGGGCTTTCGTTGGGCCGGGTACCTGGGAGGTGCCTGCAAGGTTGCAGTTCGCGGCCCGAGAAGCACTCTCCGGCCAACATGCCCAACGTCCAGCAACAGCTCCCAAACCCAAGGAGCCAGGACCCAAAGACCTAGCTGGCCTGAAGGGCCCCCAGGATGCCCCCAAGCAGCCCCTCTCCATTTGGGTCTGCGGGCTTTCGTTGGGCCTGGGACCTGGGAGGTACCTGCAAGGTTGCAGTTCGCAGCCCGAGAAGCACTCTCCGGCCAACATGCCCAACTGCAGCAACAGCTCCCAAACCGAAGGAGCAAGGACACAAAGACCTAGCTGGCCTGAAGGGCCCCAAGGGGGCCCCCAAGCAGCCCCTCTCCATTTGGGTCTGGGGGCTTTCTTTGGGCCTGGGACCTGGGAGGTACCTGCAAGGTTGCAGTTCGCAGCCCGAGAAGCACTCTCCGGCCAACATGCCCAACGTCCAGCAACAGCTCCCAAACCGAAGGAGCCAGGACCCAAAGACCTAGCTGGCCTGAAGGGCCCCCAGGGGGCACCCAAGCAGCCCCTCTCCATTTGGGTCTGGGGGCTTTCGTTGGGCCGGGAACCTGGGAGCTACCTGCAAGGTTGCAGTTCACGGCCCGAGAACGACTCTCCGGCCAACATGCCCAACGTCCAGCAACAGCTCCCAAACCGAAGGAGCCAGGACCCAAAGACCTAGCTGGCCTGAAGGGGCCCCAGGGGGCCCCCAAGCAGCCCCTCTCCATTTGGGTCTGGGGGCTTTCGTTGGGCCGGGAACCTGGGAGCTACCTGCAAGGTTGCAGTTCGCGGCCCGAGAAGCACTCTCCGGCCAACATGCCCAACTGCAGCAACAGCTCCCAAACCGAAGGAGCCAGGACCCAAAGACCTAGCTGGCCTGGAGGGTCCCCGGGGGCCCCCAAGCAGCCCCTCTCCATTTGGGTCTTCGGCCTTTCGTGTGAGCCGGGAACCTGGGAGCTACCTGCAAGGTTGCAGTTCGCAGCCCGAGAAGCACTCTCCGGCCAACATACCAAACGTCCAGCAACAGCTCCCAAACCGAAGGAGCCAGGACCCAAAGACCTAGCTGGCCTGAAGGGCCCCCAGGGGGCCCCCAAGCAGCCCCTCTCCATTTCGGTCTGGGGGCTTTCGTTGGGCCGGGGACCTGGGAGGTACCTGCAAGGTTGCAGTTCGCGGCCCGAGAAGCACTCTCCGGCCAACATGCCCAACGTCCAACAACAGCTCCCAAAGCGAAGGAGCCAGGACCCAAAGACCTAGCTGGCCTGAAGGGCCCCTGGGGGCCCCCAAGCAGCCCCTCTCAATTTGGATCTGGGGGCTTTCGTTGGGCCTGTGACCTGGGAGGTACCTGCAAGGTTGCAGTTCGCAGCCCGAGAAGCACTCTCCGGCCAACATGCCCAACGTCCACCAACAGCTCCCAAACCGAAGGAGCCAGGACACAAAGACCTAGCTGGCCTGAAGAGTCCCTAGGGGGCCCCCAAACAGCCCCTCTCAATTTGGGTCTGGGGGCTTTAGTTGGGCATGGAACCTGGGAGGTACCTGCAAGGTTGCAGTTCGCAGCCTGAGAAGCACTCTCCGGCCAACATGCCCAACGTCCAGCAACAGCTCCCAAACCGAAGGAGCCAGGACCCAAAGACCTAGCTGGCCTGAAGGGCCCCCAGGGGGCCCCCAAGCAGCCCCTCTCCATTTGGGTCTGGGGGCTTTCGTTGGGCCGGGAACCTGGGAGCTACCTGCAAGGTTGCAGTTCGCGGCCCGAGAAGCACTCTCCGGCCAACATGCCCAACGTCCAGCAACAGCTCCCAAAGCGAAGGAGCCAGGACCCAAAGACCTAGCTGGCCTGAAGGGCCCCCAGGGGGCCCCCAAGCAGCCCCTCTCCATTTGGGTCTGGGGGCTTTCGTTGGGCCGGGAACCTGGGAGCTACCTGCAAGGTTGCAGTTCGCGGCCCGAGAAGCACTCTCCGGCCAACATGCCCAACTGCAGCAACAGCTCCCAAAGCGAAGGAGCCAGGACCCAAAGACCTAGATGGCCTGAAGGGCCCCCAGGGGGCCCCCAAACAGCCCCTCTCCATTTGGGTCTGGGGGCTTTCGTTGGGCCGGGAACCTGGGAGCTACCTGCAAGGTTGCAGTTCGCGGCCCGAGAAGCACTCTCCGGCCAACATGCCCAACTGCAGCAACAGCTCCCAAACCGAAGGAGCCAGGACCCAAAGACCTAGCTGGCCTGAAGAGTCCCCACGGGGCCCCCAAACAGCCCCTCTCCATTTGGGTCTGGGGGCTTTCGTTGGGCCGGGAACCTGGGAGCTACCTGCAAGTTTGCAGTTCACGTACCGAGAAGCACTCTCCGGCCAACATGCCCAACGTCCAGCAACAGCTCCCAAACCGAAGGATTCAGGACCCAAAGACCTAGCTGGCCTGAAGGGCCCCCAGGGGGCCCCCAAACAGCCCCTCTCCATTTGGGTCTGGGGGCTTTCGTTGGGCCGGGAACCTGGGAGCTACCTGCAAGGTTGCAGTTCGCTGCCCGAGAAGCACTCTCCGGCCAACATGCCCAACTGCAGCAACAGCTCCCAAACCGAAGGAGCCAGGACCCAAAGACCTAGCTGGCCTGAAGGGCCCCCAGGGGGCCCCCAAGCAGCCCCTCTCCATTTGGGTCTGGGGGCTTTCGTTGGGCCGGGGACCTGGGAGGTACCTGCAAGGTTGCAGTTCGCGGCCCGAGAAGCACTCTCCGGCCAACATGCCCAATGTCCAGCAACAGATCCCAAAGCGAAGGAGCCAGGACCCAAAGACCTAGCTGGCCTGAAGGGCCCCCAGGGGGCCCCCAAGCAGCCCCTCTCCATTTGGGTCTGGGGTCTTTCGTTGGGCCGGGGACCTGGGAGGTACCTGCAAGGTTGCAGTTCGCAGCCCGAGAAGCACTCTCCGGTCAACATGCCCAACGTCCAACAACAGCTCCCAAACCGAAGGAGCCAGGACCCAAAGACCTAGCTGGCCTGAAGGGCCCCCAGGGGGCCCCCAAGCAGCCCCTCTCAATTTGGGTCTGGGGGCTTTCGTTGGGCATGGGACATGGGAGGTACCTGCAAGGTTGCAGTTCGCAGCCCGAGAAGCACTCTCCGGCCAACATGCCCAACGTCCAGCAACAGCTCCCAAACCGAAGGAGCCAGGACCCAAAGACCTAGCTGGCCTGGAGGGTCCCCGGGGGCCCCCAAGCAGCCCCTCTCCATTTGGGTCTGGGGCCTTTCGTTGGGCCGGCAACCTGGGAGCTACCTGGAAGGTTGCAGTTCACGTACCGAGAAGCACTCTCTGGCCAACATGCCCAACGTCCAGCAACAGCTCCCAAACCGAAGGAGCCAGGACCCAAAGACCTAGCTGGCCTGAAGGGCCCCCAGGGGGCCCCGAAGCAGCCCCTCTCCATTTCAGTCTGGGGGCTTTCGTTGGGCCGGGGACCTGGGAGGTACCTGCAAGGTTGCAGTTCGCGGCCCGAGAAGCACTCTCCGGCCAACATTCCCATCTGCAGCAACAGCTCCCAAACCGAAGGAGCCAGGACCCAAAGACCTAGCTGGCCTGAAGGGCCCCCAGGGGGCACCCAAGCAGCCCTTCTCCATTTGGGTCTGGGGGCTTTCGTTGGGCCGGGAACCTGGGAGGTACCTGCAAGGTTGCAGTTCGCAGCCCGAGAAGCACTCTCTGGCCAACATGCCCAACGTCCAGCAACAGCTCCCAAACCGAAGGAGCCAGGACCCAAAGACCTAGCTGGCCTGAAGGGGCCCCAGGGGGCCCGCAAGCAGCCCCTCTCCATTTGGGTCTGGGGGCTTTCGTTGGGCCGTGAACCTGGGAGCTACCTGCAAGGTTGCAGTTCGCGGCCCGAGAAGCACTCTCCGGCCAACATGCCCAACTGCAGCAACAGCTCCCAAACCGAAGGAGCCAGGACCCAAAGACCTAGCTGGCCTGAAGGGCCCCCAGGGGGCCCCCAAGCAGCCCCTCTCAATTTTGGTCTGGGGGCTTTCGTTGGGCCGGGGACATGGGAGGTACCTGCAAGGTTGCAGTTCGCAGCCCGAGAAGCACTCTCAGGTCAACATGCCCAACGTCCAGCAACAGCTCCCAAACCGAAGGAGCCAGGACCCAAAGACCTAGCTGGCCTGAAGGGCCCCCAGGGGGCCCCAAAACAGCCCCTCTCAATTTGGGTCTGGGGGCTTTCGTTGGGCCGGGGACATGGGATGTACCTGCAAGGTTGCAGTTTGCAGCCCGAGAAGCACTCTCCGGCAAACATGCCCAACGTCCAGCAACATCTCCCAAACCGAAGGAGCCAGGACACAAAGACCTAGCTGGCCTGAAGTGTCCCCAGGGGGCCCCCAAACAGCCCCTCTCAATTTGGGTCTGGGGGCTTTCGTTGGGCATGGAACCTGGGAGGTACCTGCAAGGTTGCAGTTCGAGGCCCGAGAAGCACTCTCCGGCCAACATGCCCAACGTCCAACAACAGCTCCCAAACCGAAGGAGCCAGGACCCAAAGACCTAGCTGGCCTGAAGGGCCCCCTGGGGGCCCCCAAACAGCCCCTCTCAATTTGGGTCTGGGGGCTTTCGTTGGGCCAGGGATCTGGGAGGTACCTGAAAGGTTGAAGTTCGCAGCCCGAGAAGCACTCTCCGGTCAACATGCCCAACTGCAGCAACAGCTCCCAAACCGAACGAGCCAGGACACAAAGACCTAGCTGGCCTGAAGGGGCCCCAGGGGGCCCCCAAGCAGCCCCTCTCAATTTGTGTCTGGGGGCTTTCGTTGGGCCGGGTACCTGGGAGGTGCCTGCAAGGTTGCAGTTCGCAGCCCGAGAAGCACTCTCCGGTCAACATGCCCAACTGCAGCAACAGCTCCCAAACCGAAGGAGCCAGGACCCAAAGACCTAGCTGGCCTGAAGGGCCCCCAGGGGGCCCCCAAGCAGCCCCTCTCCATTTGGGTCTGGGGTCTTTCGTTGGGCCGGGGACCTGGGAGGTACCTGCAAGGTTGCAGTTCGCAGCCCGAGAAGCACTCTCCGGACAACATGCCCAACTGCAGCAACAGCTCCCAAACCGAAGGAGCCAGGACCCAAAGACCTAGCTGGCCTGAAGGGCCCCCAGGGGGCCCCCAAGCAGCCCCTCTCCATTTGGGTCTGGGGGCTTTCGTTGGGCCGGGGATCTGGGAGGTACCTGCAATGTTGCAGTTCGCAGCCCGAGAAGCAATCTCCGGTCAACATGCCCAACGTCCAGCAATAGCTCCCAAACCGAAGGAGACAGGCCCCAAAGAAAAAGCTGTCCTCTAGGGTCCCCAGGAGGCCCGCAAGCAGCCCCTCTCAATTTGGGTCTGGGGGCTTTAGTTGGGCATGGAACCTGGGAGGTACCTGCAAGGTTGCAGTTCGCAGCCTGAGAAGCACTCTCCGGCCAACATGCCCAACGTCCAGCAACAGCTCCCAAACCGAAGGAGCCAGGACCCAAAGACCTAGCTGGCCTGAAGGGCCCCCAGGGGGCCCCCAAGCAGCCCCTCTCCATTTGGGTCTGGGGGCTTTCGTTGGGCCGGGAACCTGGGAGCTACCTGCAAGGTTGCAGTTCGCAGCCCGAGAAGCACTCTCCGGCCAACATGCCCAACGTCCAGCAACAGCTCCCAAAGCGAAGGAGCCAGGACCCAAAGACCTAGCTGGCCTGAAGGGCCCCCAGGGGGCCCCCAAGCAGCCCCTCTCCATTTGGGTCTGGGGGCTTTCGTTGGGCCGGGGACCTGGGAGGTACCTGCAAGGTTGCAGTTCGCGGCCCGAGAAGCACTCTCCGGCCAACATGCCCAACTGCAGCAACAGCTCCCAAACCGAAGGAGCCAGGACCCAAAGACCTAGCTGGCCTGAAGGGGTCCCAAGGGGCCCCCAAACAGCCCCTCTCCATTTGGGTCTGGGGGCTTTCGTTGGGCCGGGGACCTGGGAGGTACCTGCAAGTTTGCAGTTCACGTACCGAGAAGCACTCTCCGGCCAACATGCCCAACGTCCAGCAACAGCTCCCAAACCGAAGGAGCCAGGACCCAAAGACCTAGCTGGCCTGAAGGGCCCCCAGGGGGCCCCCAAGCAGCCCCTCTCCATTTGGGTCTGGGGGCTTTCGTTGGGCCGGGGACCTGGGAGGTACCTGCAAGGTTGCAGTTCGCGGCCCGAGAAGCACTCTCCGGTCAACATGCCCAACTGCAGCAACAGCTCCCAAACCGAAGGAGCCAGGACACAAAGACCTAGCTGGCCTGAAGGGGCCCCAGGGGGCCCCCAAGCAGCCCCTCTCAATTTGTGTCTGGGGGCTTTCGTTGGGCCGGGTACCTGGGAGGTGCCTGCAAGGTTGCAGTTCGCAGCCCGAGAAGCACTCTCCGGTCAACATGCCCAACTGCAGCAACAGCTCCCAAACCGAAGGAGCCAGGACCCAAAGACCTAGCTGGCCTGAAGGGCCCCCAGGGGGCCCCCAAGCAGCCCCTCTCCATTTGGGTCTGGGGTCTTTCGTTGGGCCGGGGACCTGGGAGGTACCTGCAAGGTTGCAGTTCGCAGCCCGAGAAGCACTCTCCGGACAACATGCCCAACTGCAGCAACAGCTCCCAAACCGAAGGAGCCAGGACCCAAAGACCTAGCTGGCCTGAAGGGCCCCCAGGGGGCCCCCAAGCAGCCCCTCTCCATTTGGGTCTGGGGGCTTTCGTTGGGCCGGGGACCTGGGAGGTACCTGCAATGTTGCAGTTCGCAGCCCGAGAAGCAATCTCCGGTCAACATGCCCAACGTCCAGCAATAGCTCCCAAACCGAAGGAGACAGGCCCCAAAGAAAAAGCTGTCCTCTAGGGTCCCCAGGAGGCCCGCAAGCAGCCCCTCTCAATTTGGGTCTGGGGGCTTTAGTTGGGCATGGAACCTGGGAGGTACCTGCAAGGTTGCAGTTCGCAGCCTGAGAAGCACTCTCCGGCCAACATGCCCAACGTCCAGCAACAGCTCCCAAACCGAAGGAGCCAGGACCCAAAGACCTAGCTGGCCTGAAGGGCCCCCAGGGGGCCCCCAAGCAGCCCCTCTCCATTTGGGTCTGGGGGCTTTCGTTGGGCCGGGAACCTGGGAGCTACCTGCAAGGTTGCAGTTCGCAGCCCGAGAAGCACTCTCCGGCCAACATGCCCAACGTCCAGCAACAGCTCCCAAAGTGAAGGAGCCAGGACCCAAAGACCTAGCTGGCCTGAAGGGCCCCCAGGGGGCCCCCAAGCAGCCCCTCTCCATTTGGGTCTGGGGGCTTTCGTTGGGCCGGGGACCTGGGAGGTACCTGCAAGGTTGCAGTTCGCGGCCCGAGAAGCACTCTCCGGCCAACATGCCCAACTGCAGCAACAGCTCCCAAACCGAAGGAGCCAGGACCCAAAGACCTAGCTGGCCTGAAGGGGTCCCAAGGGGCCCCCAAACAGCCCCTCTCCATTTGGGTCTGGGGGCTTTCGTTGGGCCGGGGACCTGGGAGGTACCTGCAAGTTTGCAGTTCACGTACCGAGAAGCACTCTCCGGCCAACATGCCCAACGTCCAGCAACAGCTCCCAAACCGAAGGAGCCAGGACCCAAAGACCTAGCTGGCCTGAAGGGCCCCCAGGGGGCCCCCAAGCAGCCCCTCTCAATTTGGGTCTGGGGGCTTTCGTTGGGCCGGGGACCTGGGAGGTACCTGCAAGGTTGCAGTTCGCAGCCCGAGAAGCACTCTCCGGCCAACATGCCCAACGTCCAGCAACAGCTCCCAAACCGAAGGAGCCAGGACCCAAAGACCTAGCTGGCCTGAAGGGCCCCCAGGGGGCCCCCAAACAGCCCCTCTCAATTTGGGTCTGGGGGCTTTCGTTGGGCCGGGGACCTGGGAGGTACCTGCAAGGTTGCAGTTCGCAGCCCGAGAAGCACTCTCCGGCCAACATGCCCAACGTCCAGCAACAGCTCCCAAACCGAAGGAGCCAGGACCCAAAGACCTAGCTGGCCTGAAGGGCCCCCAGGGGGCCCCCAAACAGCCCCTCTCAATTTGGGTCTGGGGGCTTTCGTTGGGCCGGGGATCTGGGAGGTACCTGAAAGTTTGAAGTTCGCAGCCCGAGAAGCACTCTCCGGCCAACATGCCCAACTGCAGCAACAGCTCCCAAACCGAACGAGCCAGGCCCCAAAGAAATAGCTGGCCTCGATGGTCCCCAGGAGGCCCGAAAGCAGCCCCTCTCAATTTTGGTCTGGGGGCTTTCGTTGGGCCGGGGACCTGGGAGGTGCCTGCAAGGTTGCAGTTCGCGGCCCGAGAAGCACTCTCCGGCCAACATGCCCAACGTCCAGCAACAGCTCCCAAACCGAAGGAGCCAGGACCCAAAGACCTAGCTGGCCTGAAGGGCCCCCAGGGGGCCCCCAAGCAGCCCCTCTCAATTTGGATCTGGGGGCTTTCGTTGGGCCTGTGACCTGGGAGGTACCTGCAAGGTTGCAGTTCGCAGCCCGAGAAGCACTCTCCGGCCAACATGCCCAACTGCAGCAACAGCTCCCAAACCGAAGGAGCCAGGACACAAAGACCTAGCTGGCCTGAAGAGTCCCTAGGGGCCCCCAAAAAACCCCTCTCAATTTGGGTCTGGGGGCTTTAGTTGGGCATGGAACCTGGGAGGTACCTGCAAGGTTGCAGTTCGCAGCCTGAGAAGCACTCTCCGGCCAACATGCCCAACGTCCAGCAACAGCTCCCAAACCGAAGGAGCCAGGACCCAAAGACCTAGCTGGCCTGAAGGGCCCCCAGGGGGCCCCCAAGCAGCCCCTCTCCATTTGGGTCTGGGGGCTTTCGTTGGGCCGGGAACCTGGGAGGTACCTGCAAGGTTGCAGTTCGCAGCCCGAGAAGCACTCTCCGGCCAACATGCCCAACGTCCAGCAACAGCTCCCAAAGCGAAGGAGCCAGGACCCAAAGACCTAGCTGGCCTGAAGGGCCCCCAGGGGGCCCCCAAGCAGCCCCTCTCCATTTGGGTCTGGGGGCTTTCGTTGGGCCGGGGACCTGGGAGGTACCTGCAAGGTTGCAGTTCGCGGCCCGAGAAGCACTCTCCGGCCAACATGCCCAACTGCAGCAACAGCTCCCAAACCGAAGGAGCCAGGACCCAAAGACCTAGCTGGCCTGAAGGGGTCCCAAGGGGCCCCCAAACAGCCCCTCTCCATTTGGGTCTGGGGGCTTTCGTTGGGCCGGGGACCTGGGAGGTACCTGCAAGTTTGCAGTTCACGTACCGAGAAGCACTCTCCGGCCAACATGCCCAACGTCCAGCAACAGCTCCCAAACCGAAGGAGCCAGGACCCAAAGACCTAGCTGGCCTGAAGGGCCCCCAGGGGTCCCCCAAGCAGCCCCTCTCAATTTGGGTCTGGGGGCTTTCGTTGGGCCGGGGACCTGGGAGGTACCTGCAAGGTTGCAGTTCACAGCCCGAGAAGCACTCTCCGGCCAACATGCCCAACGTCCAGCAACAGCTCCCAAACCGAAGGAGCCAGGACCCAAAGACCTAGCTGGCCTGAAGGGCCCCCAGGGGGCCCCCAAACAGCCCCTCTCAATTTGGGTCTGGGGGCTTTCGTTGGGCCGGGGACCTGGGAGGTACCTGCAAGGTTGCAGTTCGCAGCCCGAGAAGCACTCTCCGGCCAACATGCCCAACGTCCAGCAACAGCTCCCAAACCGAAGGAGCCAGGACCCAAAGACCTAGCTGGCCTGAAGGGCCCCCAGGGGGCCCCCAAACAGCCCCTCTCCATTTGGGTCTGGGGGCTTTCGTTGGGCCGGGGATCTGGGAGGTACCTGAAAGTTTGAAGTTCGCAGCCCGAGAAGCACTCTCCGGCCAACATGCCCAACTGCAGCAACAGCTCCCAAACCGAACGAGCCAGGCCCCAAAGAAATAGCTGGCCTCGATGGTCCCCAGGAGGCCCGAAAGCAGCCCCTCTCAATTTTGGTCTGGAGGCTTTCGTTGGGCCGGGGACCTGGGAGGTGCCTGCAAGGTTGCAGTTCGCGGCCCGAGAAGCACTCTCCGGCCAACATGCCCAACGTCCAGCAACAGCTCCCAAACCGAAGGAGCCAGGACCCAAAGACCTAGCTGGCCTGAAGGGCCCCCAGGGGGCCCCCAAGCAGCCCCTCTCCATTTGGGTCTGGGGGCTTTCGTTGGGCCGGGAACCTGGGAGCTACCTGCAAGGTTGCAGTTCGCAGCCCGAGAAGCACTCTCCGGCCAACATGCCCAACGTCCAGCAACAGCTCCCAAAGCGAAGGAGCCAGGACCCAAAGACCTAGCTGGCCTGAAGGGCCCCCAGGGGGCCCCCAAGCAGCCCCTCTCCATTTGGGTCTGGGGGCTTTCGTTGGGCCGGGGACCTGGGAGGTACCTGCAAGGTTGCAGTTCGCGGCCCGAGAAGCACTCTCCGGCCAACATGCCCAACTGCAGCAACAGCTCCCAAACCGAAGGAGCCAGGACCCAAAGACCTAGCTGGCCTGAAGGGGTCCCAAGGGGCCCCCAAACAGCCCCTCTCCATTTGGGTCTGGGGGCTTTCGTTGGGCCGGGGACCTGGGAGGTACCTGCAAGTTTGCAGTTCACGTACCGAGAAGCACTCTCCGGCCAACATGCCCAACGTCCAGCAACAGCTCCCAAACCGAAGGAGCCAGGACCCAAAGACCTAGCTGGCCTGAAGGGGCCCCAGGGGGCCCCCAAGCAGCCCCTCTCAATTTGGATCTGGGGGCTTTCGTTGGGCCTGTGACCTGGGAGGTACCTGCAAGGTTGCAGTTCGCAGCCCGAGAAGCACTCTCCGGCCAACATGCCCAACTGCAGCAACAGCTCCCAAACCGAAGGAGCCAGGACACAAAGACCTAGCTGGCCTGAAGAGTCCCTAGGGGCCCCCAAAAAACCCCTCTCAATTTGGGTCTGGGGGCTTTAGTTGGGCATGGAACCTGGGAGGTACCTGCAAGGTTGCAGTTCGCAGCCTGAGAAGCACTCTCCGGCCAACATGCCCAACGTCCAGCAACAGCTCCCAAACCGAAGGAGCCAGGACCCAAAGACCTAGCTGGCCTGAAGGGCCCCCAGGGGGCCCCCAAGCAGCCCCTCTCCATTTGGGTCTGGGGGCTTTCGTTGGGCCGGGAACCTGGGAGCTACCTGCAAGGTTGCAGTTCGCGGCCCGAGAAGCACTCTCCGGCCAACATGCCCAACGTCCAGCAACAGCTCCCAAAGCGAAGGAGCCAGGACCCAAAGACCTAGCTGGCCTGAAGGGCCCCCAGGGGGCCCCCAAGCAGCCCCTCTCAATTTGGGTCTGGGGGCTTTCGTTGGGCCGGGGACCTGGGAGGTACCTGCAAGGTTGCAGTTCGCGGCCCGAGAAGCACTCTCCGGCCAACATGCCCAACTGCAGCAACAGCTCCCAAACCGAAGGAGCCAGGACCCAAAGACCTAGCTGGCCTGAAGGGGCCCCAAGGGGCCCCCAAACAGCCCCTCTCCATTTGGGTCTGGGGGCTTTCGTTGGGCCGGGGACATGGGAGGTACCTGCAAGTTTGCAGTTCACGTACCGAGAAGCACTTTCCGGCCAATATGCCCAACGTCCAGCAACAGCTCCCAAACCGAAGGAGCCAGGACCCAAAGACCTAGCTGGCCTGAAGGGGCCCCAGGGGGCCCCCAAACAGCCCCTCTCCATTTGGGTCTGGGGCCTTTCGTTGGGCCGGGAACCTGGGAGCTACCTGGAAGGTTGCAGTTCACGGCCCGAGAATCACTCTCCGGCCAACATACCAAACGTCCAGCAACAGCTCCCAAACCGAAGGAGCCAGGACCCAAAGACCTAGCTGGCCTGAAGGGCCCCCAGGGGGCCCCGAAGCAGCCCCTCTCCATTTCAGTCTGGGGGCTTTCGTTGGGCCGGGGACCTGGGAGGTACCTGCAAGGTTGCAGTTCGCGGCCCGAGAAGCACTCTCCGGCCAACATTCCCAACTGCAGCAACAGCTCCCAAACCAAAGGAGCCAGGACCCAAAGACCTAGCTGGCCTGAAGGGCCCCCAGGGGGCACCCAAGCAGCCCTTCTCCATTTGGGTCTGGGGGCTTTCGTTGGGCCGGGAACCTGGGAGCTACCTGCAAGGTTGCAGTTCGCAGCCCGAGAAGCACTCTCTGGCCAACATGCCCAACGTCCAGCAACAGCTCCCAAACCGAAGGAGCCAGGACCCAAAGACCTAGCTGGCCTGAAGGGGCCCCAGGGGGCCCCCAAGCAGCCCCTCTCCATTTGGGTCTGGGGGCTTTCGTTGGGCCGTGAACCTGGGAGCTACCTGCAAGGTTGCAGTTCGCAGCCCGAGAAGCACTCTCCGGTCAACATGCCCAACGTCCAGCAACAGCTCCCAAACCGAAGGAGCCAGGACCCAAAGACCTAGCTGGCCTGAAGGGCCCCCAGGGGGCCCCAAAACAGCCCCTCTCAATTTGGGTCTGGGGGCTTTCGTTGGGCCGGGGACATGGGATGTACCTGCAAGGTTGCAGTTTGCAGCCCGAGAAGCACTCTCCGGCAAACATGCCCAACGTCCAGCAACATCTCCCAAACCGAAGGAGCCAGGACACAAAGACCTAGCTGGCCTGAAGTGTCCCCAGGGGGCCCCCAAACAGCCCCTCTCAATTTGGGTCTGGGGGCTTTCGTTGGGCATGGAACCTGGGAGGTACCTGCAAGGTTGCAGTTCGAGGCCCGAGAAGCACTCTCCGGCCAACATGCCCAACGTCCAACAACAGCTCCCAAACCGAAGGAGCCAGGACCCAAAGACCTAGCTGGCCTGAAGGGCCCCCTGGGGGCCCCCAAACAGCCCCTCTCAATTTGGGTCTGGGGGCTTTCGTTGGGCCAGGGATCTGGGAGGTACCTGAAAGTTTGAAGTTCGCAGCCCGAGAAGCACTCTCCGGTCAACATGCCCAACTGCAGCAACAGCTCCCAAACCGAACGAGCCAGGACACAAAGACCTAGCTGGCCTGAAGGGGCCCCAGGGGGCCCCCAAGCAGCCCCTCTCAATTTGTGTCTGGGGGCTTTCGTTGGGCCGGGTACCTGGGAGGTGCCTGCAAGGTTGCAGTTCGCAGCCCGAGAAGCACTCTCCGGTCAACATGCCCAACTGCAGCAACAGCTCCCAAACCGAAGGAGCCAGGACCCAAAGACCTAGCTGGCCTGAAGGGCCCCCCGGGGGCCCCCAAGCAGCCCCTCTCCATTTGGGTCTGGGGTCTTTCGTTGGGCCGGGGACCTGGGAGGTACCTGCAAGGTTGCAGTTCGCAGCCCGAGAAGCACTCTCCGGACAACATGCCCAACTGCAGCAACAGCTCCCAAACCGAAGGAGCCAGGACCCAAAGACCTAGCTGGCCTGAAGGGCCCCCAGGGGGCCCCCAAGCAGCCCTTCTCAATTTGGGTCTGGGGGCTTTCGTTGGGCCGGGGACCTGGGAGGTACCTGCAAGGTTGCAGATCGCAGCCCGAGAAGCACTCTCCGGCCAACATGACCAACTGCAGCAACAGCTCCCAAAGCGAAGGAGCCAGGACCCAAAGACCTAGCTGGCCTGAAGGGCCCCCAGGGGGCCCCCAAGCAGCCCCTCTCAATTTGGATCTGGGGGCTTTCGTTGGGCCGGGGACCTGGGAGGTACCTGCAATGTTGCAGTTCGCAGCCCGAGAAGCAATCTCCGGTCAACATGCCCAACGTCCAGCAATAGCTCCCAAACCGAAGGAGACAGGCCCCAAAGAAAAAGCTGTCCTCTAGGGTCCCCAGGAGGCCCGCAAGCAGCCCCTCTCAATTTTGGTCTGGGGGCTTTCATTGGGCCGGGGACCTGGGAGGTGCCTGCAAGGTTGCAGTTCGCAGCCCGAGAAGCACTCTCCGGCCAACATGCCCAACGTCCAGCAACAGCTCCCAAACCGAAGGAGCCAGGACCCAAAGACCTAGCTGGCCTGAAGGGTCCCCAGGGGGCCCGCAAACAGCCCCTCTCCATTTGGGTCTGGGGGCTTTCGTTGGGCTGGGAACCTGGGAGCTACCTGCAAGGTTGCAGTTCGACGCCCGAGAAGCACTCTCCGGCCAACATGCCCAACGTCCAACAACAGCTCCCAAACCGAAGGAGCCAGGACCCAAAGACCTAGCTGGCCTGAAGGGCCCCCTGGGGGCCCCCAAACAGCCCCTCTCCATTTGGGTCTGGGGGCTTTCGTTGGGCCGGGGACCTGGGAGGTACCAGCAAGGTTGCAGATCGCAGCCCGAGAAGCACTCTCCGGCCAACATGCCCAACTGCAGCAACAGCTCCCAAACCGAAGGAGCCAGGACCCAAAGACCTAGCTGGCCTGAAGGGCCCCCAGGGGGCCCCCAAGCAGCCCCTCTCAATTTCGGTCTGGGGGCTTTCGTTGGGCCGGGGACCTGGGAGGTACCTGCAAGGTTGCAGTTCGCAGCCCGAGAAGCACTCTCCGGCCAACATGCCCAACGTCCAGCAACAGCTCCCAAACCGAAGGAGCCAGGACCCAAAGACCTAGCTGGCCTGAAGGGCCCCCAGGGGGCCCCCAAACAGCCCCTCTCAATTTGGGTCTGGGGGCTTTCGTTGGGCCGGGGATCTGGGAGGTACCTGAAAGTTTGAAGTTCGCAGCCCGAGAAGCACTCTCCGGCCAACATGCCCAACTGCAGCAACAGCTCCCAAACCGAACGAGCCAGGCCCCAAAGAAATAGCTGGCCTCGATGGTCCCCAGGAGGCCCGAAAGCAGCCCCTCTCAATTTTGGTCTGGGGGCTTTCGTTGGGCCGGGGACCTGGGAGGTGCCTGCAAGGTTGCAGTTCGCGGCCCGAGAAGCACTCTCCGGCCAACATGCCCAACGTCCAGCAACAGCTCCCAAACCGAAGGAGCCAGGACCCAAAGACCTAGCTGGCCTGAAGGGCCCCCAGGGGGCCCCCAAGCAGCCCCTCTCCATTTGGGTCTGGGGGCTTTCGTTGGGCCGGGAACCTGGGAGCTACCTGCAAGGTTGCAGTTCGCAGCCCGAGAAGCACTCTCCGGCCAACATGCCCAACGTCCAGCAACAGCTCCCAAACCGAAGGAGCCAGGACCCAAAGACCTAGCTGGCCTGAAGGGCCCCCAGGGGGCCCCCAAGCAGCCCCTCTCCATTTGGGTCTGGGGGCTTTCGTTGGGCCGGGGACCTGGGAGGTACCTGCAAGGTTGCAGTTCGCGGCCCGAGAAGCACTCTCCGGCCAACATGCCCAACTGCAGCAACAGCTCCCAAACCGAAGGAGCCAGGACCCAAAGACCTAGCTGGCCTGAAGGGGTCCCAAGGGGCCCCCAAACAGCCCCTCTCCATTTGGGTCTGGGGGCTTTCGTTGGGCCGGGGACCTGGGAGGTACCTGCAAGTTTGCAGTTCACGTCCCGAGAAGCACTCTCCGGCCAACATGCCCAACGTCCAGCAACAGCTCCCAAACCGAAGGAGCCAGGACCCAAAGACCTAGCTGGCCTGAAGGGCCCCCAGGGGGCCCCCAAGCAGCCCCTCTCAATTTGGATCTGGGGGCTTTCGTTGGGCCTGTGACCTGGGACGTACCTGCAAGGTTGCAGTTCGCAGCCCGAGAAGCACTCTCCGGCCAACATGCCCAACTGCAGCAACAGCTCCCAAACCGAAGGAGCCAGGACACAAAGACCTAGCTGGCCTGAAGAGTCCCTAGGGGCCCCCAAAAAACCCCTCTCAATTTGGGTCTGGGGGCTTTAGTTGGGCATGGAACCTGGGAGGTACCTGCAAGGTTGCAGTTCGCAGCCTGAGAAGCACTCTCCGGCCAACATGCCCAACGTCCAGCAACAGCTCCCAAACCGAAGGAGCCAGGACCCAAAGACCTAGCTGGCCTGAAGGGCCCCCAGGGGGCCCCCAAGCAGCCCCTCTCCATTTGGGTCTGGGGGCTTTCGTTGGGCCGGGAACCTGGGAGCTACCTGCAAGGTTGCAGTTCGCGGCCCGAGAAGCACTCTCCGGCCAACATGCCCAACGTCCAGCAACAGCTCCCAAAGCGAAGGAGCCAGGACCCAAAGACCTAGCTGGCCTGAAGGGCCCCCAGGGGGCCCCCAAGCAGCCCCTCTCAATTTGGGTCTGGGGGCTTTCGTTGGGCCGGGGACCTGGGAGGTACCTGCAAGGTTGCAGTTCGCGGCCCGAGAAGCACTCTCCGGCCAACATGCCCAACTGCAGCAACAGCTCCCAAACCGAAGGAGCCAGGACCCAAAGACCTAGCTGGCCTGAAGGGGTCCCAAGGGGCCCCCAAACAGCCCCTCTCAATTTGGGTCTGGGGGCTTTCGTTGGGCCGGGGACATGGGAGGTACCTGCAAGTTTGCAGTTCACGTACCGAGAAGCACTTTCCGGCCAATATGCCCAACGTCCAGCAACAGCTCCCAAACCGAAGGAGCCAGGACCCAAAGACCTAGCTGGCCTGAAGGGGCCCCAGGGGGCCCCCAAACAGCCCCTCTCCATTTGGGTCTGGGGGCTTTCGTTGGGCCGGGAACCTGGGAGCTACCTGCAAGGTTGCAGTTCGCGGCCCGAGAAGCACTCTCCGGCCAACATGCCCAACTGCAGCAACAGCTCCCAAACCGAAGGAGCCAGGACCCAAAGACCTAGCTGGCCTGAAGCGTCCCCAGGGGGCCCCCAAACAGCCCCTCTCAATTTGGGTCTGGGGGCTTTCGTTGGGCATGGAACCTGGGAGGTACCTGCAAGGTTACAGTTCGCAGCCTGAGAAGCACTCTCCGGTCAACATGCCCAACGTCCAGCAACAGCTCCCAAACCGAAGGAGCCAGGACCCAAAGACCTAGCTGGCCTGAAGAGACCCCACGGGGCCCCCAAACAGCCCCTCTCCATTTGGGTCTGGGGGCTTTAGTTGGGCCGGGAACCTGGGAGCTACCTGCAAGGTTGCAGTTCACGGCCCGAGAAGCACTCTCCGGCCAACATGCCCAACGTCCAGCAACAGCTCCCAAACCGAAGGAGCCAGGACCCAAAGACCTAGCTGGCCTGAAGGGGCCCCAGGGGGCCCCCAAGCAGCCCCTCTCCATTTGGGTCTGGGGGCTTTCGTTGGGCCGGGAACCTGGGAGGTACCTACAAGGTTGCAGTTCGCGGCCCGAGAAGCACTCTCCGGCCAACATGCCCAACTGCAGCAACAGCTCCCAAACCGAAGGAGCCAGGACCCAAAGACCTAGCTGGCCTGAAGGGCCCCCAGGGGGCCCCCAAGCAGCCCCTCTCAATTTTGGTCTGGGGGCTTTCGTTGGGCCAGGGACATGGGAGCTACCTGCAAGGTTGCAGTTCGCAGCCCGAGAAGCACTCTCCGGTCAACATGCCCAACGTCCAGCAACAGCTCCCAAACCGAAGGAGCCAGGACCCAAAGACCTAGCTGGCCTGAAGTGCCCCCAGGGGGCCCCCAAGCAGCCCCTCTCAATTTGGCTCTGTGGGCTTTCGTTGGGCCTGGGACATGGGAGGTACCTGCAAGGTTGCAGTTCGCAGCCCGAGAAGCACTCTCCGGCCAACATGCCCAACGTCCAGCAACAGCTCCCAAACCGAAGGAGCCAGGACCCAAAGAAATAGCTGGCCTCGAGGGTCCCCGGGGGCCCCCAAACAGCCCCTCTCAATTTTGGTATGGGGGCTTTCGTTGGGCCGGGGACCTGGGAGGTACCTGCAAGGTTGCAGTTCGCAGCCCGAGAAGCACTCTCCGGTCAACATGCCCAACGTCCAGCAACAGCTCCCAAACCGAAGGAGCCAGGACCCAAAGACCTAGCTGGCCTGAAGGGCCCCCAGGGGGCCCCCAAGCAGCCCCTCTCAATTTGGGTCTGGGGGCTTTCGTTGGGCCTGGGACATGGGAGGTACCTGCAAGGTTGCAGTTCGCAGCCCAAGAAGCACTCTCCGGCCAACATGCCCAACGTCCAGCAACAGCTCCCAAACCGAAGGAGCCAGGACCCAAAGACCTAGCTGGCCTGGAGGGTCCCCGGGGGCCCCCAAGCAGCCCCTCTCCATTTGGGTCTGGGGCCTTTCGTTGGGCCGGGAACCTGGGAGCTACCTGGAAGGTTGCAGTTCACGGCCCGAGAAGCACTCTCCGGCCAACATACCAAACGTCCAGCAACAGCTCCCAAACCGAAGGAGCCAGGACCCAAAGACCTAGCTGGCCTGAAGGGCCCCCAGGGGGCCCCCAAGCAGCCCCTCTCCATTTCAGTCTGGGGGCTTTCGTTGGGCCGGGGACCTGGGAGGTACCTGCAAGGTTGCAGTTCGCGGCCCGAGAAGCACTCTCCGGCCAACATGCCCAACTGCAGCAACAGCTCCCAAACCAAAGGAGCCAGGACCCAAAGACTTAGCTGGCCTGAAGGGCCCCCAGGGGGCACCCAAGCAGCCCTTCTCCATTTGGGTCTGGGGGCTTTCGTTGGGCCGGGAACCTGGGAGCTACCTGCAAGGTTGCAGTTCGCAGCCCGAGAAGCACTCTCTGGCCAACATGCCCAACGTCCAGCAACAGCTCCCAAACCGAAGGAGCCAGGACCCAAAGACCTAGCTGGCCTGAAGGGGCCCCAGGGGGCCCCCAAACAGCCCCTCTCCATTTGGGTCTGGGGGCTTTCGTTGGGCCGGGAACCTGGGAGCTACCTGCAAGGTTGCAGTTCGCGGCCCGAGAAGCACTCTCCGGCCAACATGCCCAACTGCAGCAACAGCTCCCAAAGCGAAGGAGCCAGGACCCAAAGACCTAGCTGGCCTGAAGGGCCCCCAGGGGGCCCCCAAGCAGCCCCTCTCAATTTTGGTCTGGGGGCTTTCGTTGGGCCGGGGACATGGGAGGTACCTGCAAGGTTGCAGTTCGCAGCCCGAGAAGCACTCTCCGGTCAACATGCCCAACGTCCAGCAACAGCTCCCAAACCGAAGGAGCCAGGACCCAAAGACCTAGCTGGCCTGAAGGGCCCCCAGGGGGCCCCAAAACAGCCTCTCTCAATTTGGGTCTGGGGGCTTTCGTTGGGCCGGGGACATGGGAGGTACCTGCAAGGTTGCAGTTTGCAGCCCGAGAAGCACTCTCCAGCCAACATGCCCAACGTCCAGCAACATCTCCCAAACCGAAGGAGCCAGGACCCAAAGACCTAGCTGGCCTGAAGTGTCCCCAGGGGACCCCCAAACGGCCCCTCTCAATTTGGGTCTGGGGGATTTCGTTGGGCATGGAACCTGGGAGGTACCTGCAAGGTTGCAGTTCGAGGCCCGAGAAGCACTCTCCGGCCAACATGCCCAACGTCCAACAACAGCTCCCAAACCGAAGGAGCCAGGACCCAAAGACCTAGCTGGCCTGAAGGGGTCCCAAGGGGCCCCCAAACAGCCCCTCTCAATTTGGGTCTGGGGGCTTTCGTTGGGCCAGGGATCTGGGACGTACCTGAAAGGTTGAAGTTCGCAGCCCGAGAAGCACTCTCCGGTCAACATGCCCAACTGCAGCAACAGCTCCCAAACCGAACGAGCCAGGACACAAAGACCTAGCTGGCCTGAAGGGGCCCCAGGGGGCCCCCAAGCAGCCCCTCTCAATTTGTGTCTGGGGGCTTTCGTTGGGTCGGGTACCTGGGAGGTGCCTGCAAGGTTGCAGTTCGCAGCCCGAGAAGCACTCTCCGGTCAACATGCCCAACTGCAGCAACAGCTCCCAAACCGAAGGAGCCAGGACCCAAAGACCTAGCTGGCCTGAAGGGCCCCCAGGGGGCCCCCAAGCAGCCCCTCTCCATTTGGGTCTGGGGTCTTTCGTTGGGCCGGGGACCTGGGAGGTACCTGCAAGGTTGCAGTTCGCAGCCCGAGAAGCACTCTCCGGCCAACATGCCCAACTGCAGCAACAGCTCCCAAACCGAAGGAGCCAGGACCCAAAGACCTAGCTGGCCTGAAGGGCCCCCAGGGGGCCCCCAAGCAGCCCCTCTCAATTTGGATCTGGGGGCTTTCGTTGGGCCTGGGACCTGGGAGGTACCTGCAAGGTTGCAGTTCGCAGCCCGAGAAGCAATCTCCGGTCAACATGCCCAACGTCCAGCAATAGCTCCCAAACCGAAGGAGACAGGCCCCAAAGAAAAAGCTGTCCTCTAGGGTCCCCAGGAGGCCCGCAAGCAGCCCCTCTCAATTTTGGTCTGGGGGCTTTCATTGGGCCGGGGACCTGGGAGGTGCCTGCAAGGTTGCAGTTCGCAGCCCGAGAAGCACTCTCCGGCCAACATGCCCAACGTCCAGCAACAGCTCCCAAAGCGAAGGAGCCAGGACCCAAAGACCTAGCTGGCCTGAAGGGTCCCCAGGGGGCCCGCAAACAGCCCCTCTCCATTTGGGTCTGGGGGCTTTCGTTGGGCTGGGAACCTGGGAGCTACCTGCAAGGTTGCAGTTCGACGCCCGAGAAGCACTCTCCGGCCAACATGCCCAACGTCCAACAACAGCTCCCAAACCGAAGGAGCCAGGACCCAAAGACCTAGCTGGCCTGAAGGGCCCCCTGGGGGCCCCCAAACAGCCCCTCTCCATTTGGGTCTGGGGGCTTTCGTTGGGCCGGGGACCTGGGAGGTACCTGCAAGGTTGCAGTTCGCAGCCCGAGAAGCACTCTCCGGTCAACATGCCCAACTGCAGCAACAGCTCCCAAACCGAAGGAGCCAGGACCCAAAGACCTAGCTGGCCTGAAGGGCCCCCAGGGGGCCCCCAAGCAGCCCCTCTCCATTTGGGTCTGGGGGCTTTCGTTGGGCCGGGGACCTGGGAGGTACCTGCAAGGTTGCAGTTCACGGCCCGAGAACGACTCTCCGGCCAACATGCCCAACGTCCAGCAACAGCTCCCAAACCGAAGGAGCCAGGACCCAAAGACCTAGCTGGCCTGAAGGGGCCCCCTGGGGGCCCCCAAGCAGCCCCTCTCCATTTGGGTCTGGGGGCTTTCGTTGGGCCGGGAACCTGGGAGCTACCTGCAAGGTTGCAGTTCGAGGCCCGAGAAGCACTCACCGGCCAACATGCCCAACGTCCAACAACAGCTCCCAAACCGAAGGAGCCAGGACCCAAAGACCTAGCTGGCCTGAAGAGCCCCCTGGGGGCCCCCAAACAGCCCCTCTCAACTTGGGTCTGGGGGCTTTCTTTGAGCCGGGGATCTGGGAGGTAGATGAAAGGTTGAAGTTCGAGGCCCGAGAAGCACTCTCCGGCCAACATGCCCAACTGCAGCAACAGCTCCCAAACCGAAGGAGCCAGGACACAAAGACCTAGCTGGCCTGAAGGGCCCTCAGGGGGCCCCCAAGCAGCCCCTCTCCATTTGGGTCTGGGGGCTTTCGTTGGGCCGGGGACCTGGGAGCTACCTGTAAGGTTGCAGTTCGCAGCCCGAGAAGCACTCTCCGGTCAACATGCACAACTGCAGCAACAGCTCCCAAACCGAAGGAGCCAGGACCCAAAGACCTAGCTGGCCTGAAGGGCCCCCAGGGGGCCCCCAAGCAGCCCCTCTCCATTTGGGTCTGGGGGCTTTCGTTGGGCCGGGGACCTGGGAGGTACCTGCAAGGTTGCAGTTCACGGCCCGAGAACGACTCTCCGGCCAACATGCCCAACGTCCAGCAACAGCTCCCAAACCGAAGGAACCAGGACCCAAAGACCTAGCTGGCCTGAAGGGCCCCCAGGGGGCCCCCAAGCAGCCCCTCTCAATTTGGGTCTGGGGGATTTCGTTGGGCCGGGAACCTGGGAGGTACCTGCAAGGTTGCAGTTCGCGGCCCGAGAAGCACTCTCCGGCCAACATGCCCAACTGCAGCAACAGCTCCCAAACCGAAGGAGCCAGGACCCAAAGACCTAGCTGGCCTGAAGGGCCCCCAGGGGGCCCCCAAACAGCCCCTCTCCATTTGGGTCTGGGGGCTTTCGTTGGGCCGGGGACCTGGGAGTTACATGCAAGGTTGCAGATCGCAGCCCGAGAAGCACTCTCCGGCCAACATGCCCAACTGCAGCAACAGCTCCCAAACCAAAGGAGCCAGGACCCAAAGACCTAGCTGGCCTGAAGGGCCCCCAGGGGGCCCCCAAGCAGCCCCTCTCCATTTGGGTCTGGGGGCTTTCGTTGGGCCTGGGACCTGGGAGGTACCTGCAAGGTTGCAGTTCGCAGCCCGAGAAGCACTCTCCGGTCAACATGCCCAACGTCCAGCAACAGCTCCCAAACCGAAGGAGCCAGGACCCAAAGACCTAGCTGGCCTGAAGGGCCCCCAGGGGGCCCCCAAACAGCCCCTCTCCATTTGGGTCTGGGGGCTTTCGTTGGGCATGGATCCTGGGAGGTACCTGCAAGGTTGCAGTTCGCGGCCCGCAAGCACTCTCCGGCCAACATGCCCAACGTCCAGCAACAGCTCCCAAACCGAAGGAGCCAGGACCCAAAGACCTAGCTGGCCTGAAGGGCCCCCAGGGGGCCCCCAAACAGCCCCTCTCCATTTGGGTCTGGGGGCTTTCGTTGGGCCTGGGACCTGGGAGGTACCTGCAAGTTTGCAGTTCGCAGCCCGAGAAGCACTCTCCGGTCAACATGCCCAACGTCCAGCAACAGCTCCCAAACCGAAGGAGCCAGGACCCAAAGACCTAGCTGGCCTGAAGGGCCCCCAGGGGGCACCCAAGCAGCCCCTCTCAATTTTGGTCTGGGGGCTTTCGTTGGGCATAGAACCTGGGAGGTACCTGCAAGTTTGCATTTCGCAGCACGAGAAGCACTCTCCGGCCAACATGCCCAACTGCAGCAACAGCTCCCAAACCGAACGAGCCAGGCCCCAAAGAAATAGCTGGCCTCGAGGGTCCCCAGGAGGCCCGAAAGCAGCCACTCTCAATTTTGGTCTGGGGGCTTTCGTTGGGCCGGGTACCTGAGAGGTGCCTGCAAGGTTGCAGTTTGCGGCCCGAGAAGCACTCTCCGGCCAACATGCACAACGTCCAGCAACAGCTCCCAAACCCAAGGAGCCAGGACCCAAAGACCTAGCTGGCCTGAAGGGTCCCCAGGGGGCCCCCAAGCAGCCCCTCTCAATTTGGGTCTGGGGGCTTTCGTTGGGCATGGAACCTGGGAGCTACCTGCAAGGTTGCAGTTCGCGGCCCGAGAAGCACTCTCCGGCCAACATGCCCAACTGCAGCAACAGCTCCCAAACCGAAGGAGCCAGGACCCAAAGACCTAGCTGGCCTGAAGGGCCCCCAGGGGGCCCCCAAGCAGCCCCTCTCAATTTGGGTCTGGGGGCTTTCGTTGGGCCTGGGACCAGGGAGGTACCTGCAAGGTTGCAGTTCGCAGCCCGAGAAGCACTCTCCGGCCAACATGCCCAACGTCCAGCAACAGCTCCCAAACCGAAGGAGCCAGGACCCAAAGACCTAGCTGGCCTGAAGAGTCCCCAGGGGGCCCGCAAACAGCCCCTCTCAATTTGGGTCTGTGGGCTTTAGTTGGGCATGGAACCTGGGAGGTATCTGCAAGGTTGCAGTTCGCAGCCTGAGAAGCACTCTCCTGCCAACATGCCCAACGTCCAGCAACAGCTCCCAAACTGAAGGAGCCAGGACCCAAAGACCTAGCTGGCCTGAAGGGCCCCCAGGGGGCCCCCAAGCAGCCCCTCTCCATATGGGTCTGGGGGCTTTCCTTGGGCCGGGAACCTGGGAGCTACCTGCAAGGTTGCAGTTCGCGGCCCGAGAAGCACTCTCCGGCCAACATGCCCAACTGCAGCAACAGCTCCCAAACCGAAGGAGCCAGGACCCAAAGACCTAGCTGGCCTGAAGGGGCCCCAGGGGGCCCCCAAACAGCCCCTCTCCATTTGGGTCTGGAGGCTTTCGTTGGGCCGGGGATCTGGGAGGTACCTGCAAGGTTGCAGTTCGCGGCCCGAGAACCACTCTCCGGCAAACATGCCAAACGTCCAGCAACAGCTCCCAAACCGAAGGAGCCAGGACCCAAAGACCTAGCTGGCCTGAAGGGGCCCCAGGGGGCCCCCAAGCAGCCCCTCTCCATTTGGGTCTGGGGGCTTTCGTTGGGCCGGGAACCTGGGAGGTACCTGCAAGGTTGCAGTTCGCAGCCCGAGAAGCACTCACCGGCCAACATGCCCAACTGCAGCAACAGCTCCCAAACCGAAGGAGCCAGGACCCAAAGACCTAGCTGGCCTGAAGGGCCCCCAGGGGGCCCCCAAGCAGCCCCTCTCAATTTGAGTCTGCGGGCTTTCGTTGGGCCGGGGATCTGGGAGGTACCTGCAAGGTTGCAGTTCGCGGCCCGAGAAGCACTCTCCGGCCAACATGCCCAACTGCAGCAACAGCTCCCAAACCGAAGGAGTCAGGACCCAAAGACCTAGCTGGCCTGAAGGGCCCCAAGGGGGCCCCCAAACAGCCCCTCTCCATTTGGGTCTGGGGGCTTTCGTTGGGCCGGGAACCTGGGAGCTACCTGCAATGTTGCAGTTCACGGCCCGAGAGCGACTCTCCAGCCAACATGCCCAACGTCCAGCAACAGCTCCCAAACCGAAAGAACCAGGACCCAAAGACCTAGCTGGCCTGAAGGGGCCCCAGGGGGCCCCCAAGCAGCCCCTCTCCATTTGGGTCTGGGGGCTTTCGTTGGGCCGGGAACCTCGGAGCTACCTGCAAGGTTGCAGTTCGAGGCCCGAGAAGCACTCTCCGGCCAACATGCCCAACGTCCAACAACAGCTCCCAAACCGAAGGAGCCAGGACCCAAAGACCTAGCTGGCCTGAAGGGCCCCCTGGGGGCCCCCAAACAGCCCCTCTCTATTTGGGTCTGGGGGCTTTCGTTGGGCCGGGTATCTGGGAGGTACCTGCAAGGTTGCAGTTCGCAGCCCGAGAAGCACTCTCCGGCCAACATGCCCAACTGCAGCAACAGCTCCCAAACCAAAGGAGCCAGGACACAAAGACCTAGCTGGCCTGAAGGGCCCCCAGGGGGCCCCCAAGCAGCCCCTCTCCATGTGGGTCTGGGGGCTTTCCTTGGGCCGGGAACCTGGGAGCTACCTGCAAGGTTGCAGTTCGCGGCCCGAGAAGCACTCTCCGGCCAACATGCCCAACTGCAGCAACAGCTCCCAAACCGAAGGAGCCAGGACCCAAAGACCTAGCTGGCCTGAAGAGTCCCCAGGGGGCCCCCAAACAGCCCCTCTCCATTTGGGTCTGGAGGCTTTCGTTGGGCCGGGAACCTGGGAGGTACCTGCAAGGTTGCAGTTCGCGGCCCGAGAACCACTCTCCGGCAAATATGCCAAACGTCCAGCAACAGCTCCCAAACCGAAGGAGCCAGGACCCAAAGACCTAGCTGGCCTGAAGGGGCCCCAGGGGGCCCCCAAGCAGCCCCTCTCCATTTGGGTCTGGGGGCTTTCGTTGGGCCGGGAACCTGGGAGGTACCTGCAAGGTTGCAGTTCGCAGCCCGAGAAGCACTCACCGGCCAACATGCCCAACTGCAGCAACAGCTCCCAAAGCGAAGGAGCCAGGACCCAAAGACCTAGCTGGCCTGAAGGGCCCCCAGGGGGCCCCCAAGCAGCCCCTCTCAATTTGGGTCTGGGGGCTTTCGTTGGGCCGGGGATCTGGGAGGTACCTGCAAGGTTGCAGTTCGCGGCCCGAGAAGCACTCTCCGGCCAACATGCCCAACTGCAGCAACAGCTCCCAAACCGAAGGAGTCAGGACCCAAAGACCTAGCTGGCCTGAAGGGCCCCCAGGGGGCCCCCAAACAGCCCCTCTCCATTTGGGTCTGGGGGCTTTCGTTGGGCCGGGAACCTGGGAGCTACCTGCAATGTTGCAGTTCACGGCCCGAGAGCGACTCTCCAGCCAACATGCCCAACGTCCAGCAACAGCTCCCAAACCGAAGGAACCAGGACCGAAAGACCTAGCTGGCCTGAAGGGGCCCCAGGGGGCCCCCAAGCAGCCCCTCTCCATGTGGGTCTGGGGGCTTTCGTTGGGCCGGGAACCTCGGAGCTACCTGCAAGGTTGCAGTTCGAGGCCCGAGAAGCACTCTCCGGCCAACATGCCCAACGTCCAGCAACAGCTCCCAAACCGAAGGAGCCAGGACCCAAAGACCTAGCTGGCCTGAAGTGCCCCCTGGGGGCCCCCAAACAGCCCCTCTCAATTTGGGTCTGGGGGCTTTCGTTGGGCCGGGTATCTGGGAGGTACCTGCAAGGTTGCAGTTCGCAGCTCGAGAAGCACTCTCCGGCCAACATGCCCAACTGCAGCAACAGCTCCCAAACCGAAGGAGCCAGGACACAAAGACCTAGCTGGCCTGAAGGGGCCCCAGGGGGCCCCCAAGCAGCCCCTCTCAATTTGTGTCTGGGGGCTTTCGTTGGGCCTGGGACCTGGGAGGTACCTGCAATGTTGCAGTTCGCAGCCCGAGAAGCACTCTCCGGTCAACATGCCCAACGTCCAGCAACAGCTCCCAAACCGAAGGAGCCAGGACCCAAAGACCTAGCTGGCCTGAAGGGCCCCCAGGGGGCCCCCAGGTAGCCCCTCTCCATTTGGGTCTGGGTGCTTTCGTTGGGCCGGGGACATGGGAGGTACCTGCAAGGTTGCAGTTCACGGCCCAAGAACCACTCTCCGGCCAACATGCCCAACGTCTAGCAACAGCTCCCAAACCGAAGGAGCCAGGACCCAAAGACCTAGCTGGCCTGAAGGGCCCCCAGGGGGCCCCCAAACAGCCCCTCTCAATTTGGGTCTGGGGTCTTTCGTTGGGCCGGGGATCTGGGAGGTACCTGAAAGGTTGAAGTTCGCAGCCCGAGAAGCACTCTCCGGCCAACATGCCCAACTGCAGCAACAGCTCCCAAACCGAAGGAGCCAGGACCCAAAGACCTAGCTGGCCTGAAGGGGCCCCAGGGGGCCCCCAAGCAGCCCCTCTCAATTTGGGTCTGGGGGCTTTCGTTGGGCCGGGAACCTGGGAGCTACCTGCAAGGTTGCAGTTCGCGGCCCGAGAAGCACTCTCCGGCCAACATGCCCAACTGCAGCAACAGCTCCCAAACCGAAGGAGCCAGGACCCAAAGACCTAGCTGGCCTGAAGGGGCCCCCTGGGGGCCCCCAAGCAGACCCTCTCCATTTGGGTCTGGGGGCTTTCGTTGGGCCGGGAACCTGGGAGCTACCTGCAAGGTTGCAGTTCGAGGCCCGAGAAGCACTCACCGGCCAACATGCCCAACGTCCAACAACAGCTCCCAAACCGAAGGAGCCAGGACCCAAAGACCTAGCTGGCCTGAAGGGGCCCCAGGGGGCCCCCAAGCAGCCCCTCTCCATTTGGGTCTGGGGGCTTTCGTTGGGCCGGGAACCTGGGAGGTACCTGCAAGGTTGCAGTTCGCAGCCCGAGAAGCACTCTCCGGCCAACATGCCCAACTGCAGCAACAGCTCCCAAACCGAAGGAGCCAGGACCCAAAGACCTAGCTGGCCTGAAGGGCCCCCAGGGGGCCCCCAAGCAGCCCCTCTCAATTTGGGTCTGGGGGCTTTCGTTGGGCCTGGGACCAGGGAGGTACCTGCAAGGTTGCAGTTCGCAGCCCGAGAAGCACTCTCCGGCCAACATGCCCAACGTCCAGCAACAGCTCCCAAACCGAAGGAGCCAGGACCCAAAGACCTAGCTGGCCTGAAGAGTCCCCAGGGGGCCCGCAAACAGCCCCTCTCAATTTGGGTCTGTGGGCTTTAGTTGGGCATGGAACCTGGGAGGTATCTGCAAGGTTGCAGTTCGCAGCCTGAGAAGCACTCTCCTGCCAACATGCCCAACGTCCAGCAACAGCTCCCAAACTGAAGGAGCCAGGACCCAAAGACCTAGCTGGCCTGAAGGGCCCCCAGGGGGCCCCCAAACAGCCCCTCTCCATGTGGGTCTGGGGGCTTTCCTTGGGCCGGGAACCTGGGAGCTACCTGCAAGGTTGCAGTTCGCGGCCCGAGAAGCACTCTCCGGCCAACATGCCCAACTGCAGCAACAGCTCCCAAACCGAAGGAGCCAGGACCCAAAGACCTAGCTGGCCTGAAGGGGCCCCAGGGGGCCCCCAAACAGCCCCTCTCCATTTGGGTCTGGAGGCTTTCGTTGGGCCGGGGATCTGGGAGGTACCTGCAAGGTTGCAGTTCGCGGCCCGAGAACCACTCTCCGGCAAACATGCCAAACGTCCAGCAACAGCTCCCAAACCGAAGGAGCCAGGACCCAAAGACCTAGCTGGCCTGAAGGGGCCCCAGGGGGCCCCCAAGCAGCCCCTCTCCATTTGGGTCTGGGGGCTTTCGTTGGGCCGGGAACCTGGGAGGTACCTGCAAGGTTGCAGTTCGCAGCCCGAGAAGCACTCACCGGCCAACATGCCCAACTGCAGCAACAGCTCCCAAACCGAAGGAGCCAGGACCCAAAGACCTAGCTGGCCTGAAGGGCCCCCAGGGGGCCCCCAAGCAGCCCCTCTCAATTTGAGTCTGCGGGCTTTCGTTGGGCCGGGGATCTGGGAGGTACCTGCAAGGTTGCAGTTCGCGGCCCGAGAAGCACTCTCCGGCCAACATGCCCAACTGCAGCAACAGCTCCCAAACCGAAGGAGTCAGGACCCAAAGACCTAGCTGGCCTGAAGGGCCCCAAGGGGGCCACCAAACAGCCCCTCTCCATTTGGGTCTGGGGGCTTTCGTTGGGCCGGGAACCTGGGAGCTACCTGCAATGTTGCAGTTCACGGCCCGAGAGCGACTCTCCAGCCAACATGCCCAACGTCCAGCAACAGCTCCCAAACCGAAGGAACCAGGACCCAAAGACCTAGCTGGCCTGAAGGGGCCCCAGGGGGCCCCCAAGCAGCCCCTCTCCATTTGGGTCTGGGGGCTTTCGTTGGGCCGGGAACCTCGGAGCTACCTGCAAGGTTGCAGTTCGAGGCCCGAGAAGCACTCTCCGGCCAACATGCCCAACGTCCAACAACAGCTCCCAAACCGAAGGAGCCAGGACCCAAAGACCTAGCTGGCCTGAAGGGCCCCCTGGGGGCCCCCAAACAGCCCCTCTCTATTTGGGTCTGGGGGCTTTCGTTGGGCCGGGTATCTGGGAGGTACCTGCAAGGTTGCAGTTCGCAGCCCGAGAAGCACTCTCCGGCCAACATGCCCAACTGCAGCAACAGCTCCCAAACCGAAGGAGCCAGGACACAAAGACCTAGCTGGCCTGAAGGGCCCCCAGGGGGCCCCCAAGCAGCCCCTCTCCATGTGGGTCTGGGGGCTTTCCTTGGGCCGGGAACCTGGGAGCTACCTGCAAGGTTGCAGTTCGCGGCCCGAGAAGCACTCTCCGGCCAACATGCCCAACTGCAGCAACAGCTCCCAAACCGAAGGAGCCAGGACCCAAAGACCTAGCTGGCCTGAAGAGTCCCCAGGGGGCCCCCAAACAGCCCCTCTCCATTTGGGTCTGGGGGCTTTCGTTGGGCCGGGAACGTGGGAGGTACCTGCAAGGTTGCAGTTCGCGGCCCGAGAACCACTCTCCGGCAAATATGCCAAACGTCCAGCAACAGCTCCCAAACCGAAGGAGCCAGGACCCAAAGACCTAGCTGGCCTGAAGGGGCCCCAGGGGGCCCCCAAGCAGCCCCTCTCCATTTGGGTCTGGGGGCTTTCGTTGGGCCGGGAACCTGGGAGGTACCTGCAAGGTTGCAGTTCGCAGCCCGAGAAGCACTCACCGGCCAACATGCCCAACTGCAGCAACAGCTCCCAAACCGAAGGAGCCAGGACCCAAAGACCTAGCTGGCCTGAAGGGCCCCCAGGGGGCCCCCAAGCAGCCCCTCTCAATTTGGGTCTGGGGGCTTTCGTTGGGCCGGGGATCTGGGAGGTACCTGCAAGGTTGCAGTTCGCGGCCCGAGAAGCACTCTCCGGCCAACATGCCCAACTGCAGCAACAGCTCCCAAACCGAAGGAGTCAGGACCCAAAGACCTAGCTGGCCTGAAGGGCCCCAAGGGGGCCCCCAAACAGCCCCTCTCCATTTGGGTCTGGGGGCTTTCGTTGGGCCGGGAACCTGGGAGCTACCTGCAATGTTGCAGTTCACGGCCCGAGAGCGACTCTCCAGCCAACATGCCCAACGTCCAGCAACAGCTCCCAAACCGAAGGAACCAGGACCCAAAGACCTAGCTGGCCTGAAGGGGCCCCAGGGGGCCCCCAAGCAGCCCCTCTCCATGTGGGTCTGGGGGCTTTCGTTGGGCCGGGAACCTCGGAGCTACCTGCAAGGTTGCAGTTCGAGGCCCGAGAAGCACTCTCCGGCCAACATGCCCAACGTCCAGCAACAGCTCCCAAACCGAAGGAGCCAGGACCCAAAGACCTAGCTGGCCTGAAGTGCCCCCTGGGGGCCCCCAAACAGCCCCTCTCAATTTGGGTCTGGGGGCTTTCGTTGGGCCGGGTATCTGGGAGGTACCTGCAAGGTTGCAGTTCGCAGCTCGAGAAGCACTCTCCGGCCAACATGCCCAACTGCAGCAACAGCTCCCAAACCGAAGGAGCCAGGACACAAAGACCTAGCTGGCCTGAAGGGGCCCCAGGGGGCCCCCAAGCAGCCCCTCTCAATTTGTGTCTGGGGGCTTTCGTTGGGCCTGGGACCTGGGAGGTACCTGCAATGTTGCAGTTCGCGGCCCGAGAAGCACTCTCCGGTCAACATGCCCAACGTCCAGCAACAGCTCCCAAACCGAAGGAGCCAGGACCCAAAGACCTAGCTGGCCTGAAGGGCCCCCAGGGGGCCCCCAGGTAGCCCCTCTCCATTTGGGTCTGGGTGCTTTCGTTGGGCCGGGGACATGGGAGGTACCTGCAAGGTTGCGGTTCACGGCCCAAGAACCACTCTCCGGCCAACATGCCCAACGTCTAGCAACAGCTCCCAAACCGAAGGAGCCAGGACCCAAAGACCTAGCTGGCCTGAAGGGGCCCCAGGGGGCCCCCAAGCAGCCCCTCTCAATTTGGGTCTGGGGGCTTTCGTTGGGCCGGGAACCTGGGAGCTACCTGCAAGGTTGCAGTTGGCGGCCCGAGAAGCACTCTCCGGCCAACATGCCCAACTGCAGCAACAGCTCCCAAACCGAAGGAGCCAGGACCCAAAGACCTAGCTGGCCTGAAGGGCCCCCAGGGGGCCCCGAAGCAGCCCCTCTCCATTTGGGTCTGCGGGCTTTCGTTGGGCCGGGGACCTGGGAGTACCTCCAAGGTTGCAGTTCGCGGCCCGAGAAGCACTCTCGGGCCAACATGACCAACGTCCAGCAACAGCTCCCAAACCGAAGGAGCCAGGACCCAAAGACCTAGCTGGCCTGAAGGGCCCCCAGGGGGCCCCCAAGCAGCCCCTCTCAATTTGGGTCTGGGGGCTTTCGTTGGGCATGGAACCTGGGAGGTACCTGCAAGGTTACAGTTCGCGGCCCGAGAAGCACTCTCCGGCCAACATGCCCAACTGCAGCAACAGCTCCCAAACCGAAGGAGCCAGGACCCGAAGAAATAGCTGGCCTGGAGGGTCCCCAGGGGGCCGGCAAGCAGCCCCTCTCCATTTGGGTCTGGGGGCTTTCGTTGGGCCGGGGACCTGGGAGCTACCTGCAAGGTTGCAGTTCGCAGCCCGAGAAGCACTCTCCGGTCAACATGCCCAACTGCAGCAACAGCTCCCAAAGCGAAGGAGCCAGGACCCAAAGACCTAGCTGGCCTGAAGGGCCCCCAGGGGGCCCCCAAGCAGCCCCTCTCCATTTGGGTCTGGGGGCTTTCGTTGGGCCGGGGACCTGGGAGGTACCTGCAAGGTTGCAATTCACGGCCCGAGAACGACTCTCCGGCCAACATGCCCAACGTCCAGCAACAGCTCCCAAACCGAAGGAACCAGGACCCAAAGACCTAGCTGGCCTGAAGGGGCCCCCTGGGGGCCCCCAAGCAGACCCTCTCCATTTGGGTCTGGGGGCTTTCGTTGGGCCGGGAAACTGGGAGGTACCTGCAAGGTTGCAGTTCGAGGCCCGAGAAGCACTCACCGGCCAACATGCCCAACGTCCAACAACAGCTCCCAAACCGAAGGAGCCAGGACCCAAAGACCTAGCTGGCCTGAAGGGGCCCCAGGGGGCCCCCAAGCAGCCCCTCTCCATTTGGGTCTGGGGGCTTTCGTTGGGCCGGGAACCTGGGAGGTACCTGCAAGGTTGCAGTTCGCAGCCCGAGAAGCACTCACCGGCCAACATGCCCAACTGCAGCAACAGCTCCCAAAGCGAAGGAGCCAGGACCCAAAGACCTAGCTGGCCTGAAGGGCCCCCAGGGGGCCCCCAAGCAGCCCCTCTCAATTTGGGTCTGGGGGCTTTCGTTGGGCCGGGGATCTGGGAGGTACCTGCAAGGTTGCAGTTCGCGGCCCGAGAAGCACTCTCCGGCCAACATGCCCAACTGCAGCAACAGCTCCCAAACCGAAGGAGTCAGGACCCAAAGACCTAGCTGGCCTGAAGGGCCCCAAGGGGGCCCCCAAACAGCCCCTCTCCATTTGGGTCTGGGGGCTTTCGTTGGGCCGGGAACCTGGGAGCTACCTGCAATGTTGCAGTTCACGGCCCGAGAGCGACTCTCCAGCCAACATGCCCAACGTCCAGCAACAGCTCCCAAACCGAAGGAACCAGGACCCAAAGACCTAGCTGGCCTGAAGGGGCCCCAGGGGGCCCCCAAGCAGCCCCTCTCCATGTGGGTCTGGGGGCTTTCGTTGGGCCGGGAACCTCGGAGCTACCTGCAAGGTTGCAGTTCGAGGCCCGAGAAGCACTCTCCGGCCAACATGCCCAACGTCCAGCAACAGCTCCCAAACCGAAGGAGCCAGGACCCAAAGACCTAGCTGGCCTGAAGTGCCCCCTGGGGGCCCCCAAACAGCCCCTCTCAATTTGGGTCTGGGGGCTTTCGTTGGGCCGGGTATCTGGGAGGTACCTGCAAGGTTGCAGTTCGCAGCTCGAGAAGCACTCTCCGGCCAACATGCCCAACTGCAGCAACAGCTCCCAAACCGAAGGAGCCAGGACACAAAGACCTAGCTGGCCTGAAGGGGCCCCAGGGGGCCCCCAAGCAGCCCCTCTCAATTTGTGTCTGGGGGCTTTCGTTGGGCCTGGGACCTGGGAGGTACCTGCAATGTTGCAGTTCGCAGCCCGAGAAGCACTCTCCGGTCAACATGCCCAACGTCCAGCAACAGCTCCCAAACCGAAGGAGCCAGGACCCAAAGACCTAGCTGGCCTGAAGGGCCCCCAGGGGGCCCCCAGGTAGCCCCTCTCCATTTGGGTCTGGGTGCTTTCGTTGGGCCGGGGACATGGGAGGTACCTGCAAGGTTGCAGTTCACGGCCCAAGAACCACTCTCCGGCCAACATGCCCAACGTCTAGCAACAGCTCCCAAACCGAAGGAGCCAGGACCCAAAGACCTAGCTGGCCTGAAGGGCCCCCAGGGGGCCCCCAAACAGCCCCTCTCAATTTGGGTCTGGGGTCTTTCGTTGGGCCGGGGATCTGGGAGGTACCTGAAAGGTTGAAGTTCGCAGCCCGAGAAGCACTCTCCGGTCAACATGCCCAACTGCAGCAACAGCTCCCAAACCGAAGGAGCCAGGACCCAAAGACCTAGCTGGCCTGAAGGGGCCCCAGGGGGCCCCCAAGCAGCCCCTCTCAATTTGGGTCTGGGGGCTTTCGTTGGGCCGGGAACCTGGGAGCTACCTGCAAGGTTGCAGTTCGCGGCCCGAGAAGCACTCTCCGGCCAACATGCCCAACTGCAGCAACAGCTCCCAAACCGAAGGAGCCAGGACCCAAAGACCTAGCTGGCCTGAAGGGCCCCCAGGGGGCCCCGAAGCAGCCCCTCTCCATTTGGGTCTGGAGGCTTTCGTTGGGCCGGGGACCTGGGAGTACCTGCAAGGTTGCAGTTCGCGGCCCGAGAAGCACTCTCGGGCCAACATGACCAACGTCCAGCAACAGCTCCCAAACCGAAGGAGCCAGGACCCAAAGACCTAGCTGGCCTGAAGGGCCCCCAGGGGGCCCCCAAGCAGCCCCTCTCAATTTGGGTCTGGGGGCTTTCGTTGGGCATGGAACCTGGGAGGTACCTGCAAGGTTACAGTTCGCGGCCCGAGAAGCACTCTCCGGCCAACATGCCCAACTGCAGCAACAGCTCCCAAACCGAAGGAGCCAGGACCCGAAGAAATAGCTGGCCTGGAGGGTCCCCAGGGGGCCCGCTTCAGCCCCTCTCCATTTGGGTCTGGGGGCTTTCGTTGGGCCGGGGACCTGGGAGCTACCTGCAAGGTTGCAGTTCGCAGCCCGAGAAGCACTCTCCGGTCAACATGCCCAACTGCAGCAACAGCTCCCAAAGCGAAGGAGCCAGGACCCAAAGACCTAGCTGGCCTGAAGGGCCCCCAGGGGGCCCCCAAGCAGCCCCTCTCCATTTGGGTCTGGGGGCTTTCGTTGGGCCGGGGACCTGGGAGGTACCTGCAAGGTTGCAATTCACGGCCCGAGAACGACTCTCCGGCCAACATGCCCAACGTCCAGCAACAGCTCCCAAACCGAAGGAACCAGGACCCAAAGACCTAGCTGGCCTTAAGGGGCCCCCTGGGGGCCCCCAAGCAGACCCTCTCCATTTGGGTCTGGGGGCTTTCGTTGGGCCGGGAACCTGGGAGCTACCTGCAAGGTTGCAGTTCGAGGCCCGAGAAGCACTCACCGGCCAACATGCCCAACGTCCAACAACAGCTCCCAAACCGAAGGAGCCAGGACCCAAAGACCTAGCTGGCCTGAAGGGCCCCCTGGGGGCCCCCAAACAGCCCCTCTCAATTTGGGTCTGGGGGCTTTCGTTGGCCCGGGGATCTGGGAGGTACCTGAAAGGTTGAAGTTCGCGGCCCGAGAAGCACTCTCCGGTCAACATGCCCAACTGCAGCAACAGCTCCCAAACCGAAGGAGCCAGGACCCAAAGACCTAGCTGGCCTGAAGGGCCCCCAGGGGGCCCCCAGGTAGCCTCTCTCAATTTGGGTCTGGGGGCTTTCGTTGGGCCGGGGACATGGGAGGTACCTGCAAGGTTGCAGTTCGCAGCCCGAGAAGCACTCTCCGGCCAACATGCCCAACGTCCAGCAACAGCTCCCAAACCGAAGGAGCCAGGACCCAAAGACCTAGCTGGCCTGAAGGGCCCCCAGGGGGCCCCCAAGCAGCCCCTCTCCATTTGGGTCTGGGGGCTTTCGTTGGGCCGGGGACCTGGGAGGTACCTGCAAGGTTGCAGTTCACGGCCTGAGAAGCACTCTCCGACCAACATGCCCAACGTCCAGCAACAGCTCCCAAACCGAAGGAGCCAGGACCCAAAGACCTAGCTGGCCTGAAGGGCCCCCAGGGGGCCCCCAAGCAGCCCCTCTCAATTTGGGTCTGGGGGCTTTCGTTGGGCCTGGGACCTGGGAGGTACCTGCAAGGTTGCAGTTCGCGGCCCGAGAAGCACTCTCCGGCCAACATGCCCAACTGCAGCAACAGCTCCCAAACCGAAGGAGCCAGGACCCAAAGACCTAGCTGGCCTGAAGGGCCCCCAGGGGGCCCCCAAGCAGCCCCTCTCCATTTGGGTCTGGGGGCTTTCGTTGGGCCGGGGACATGGGAGGTACATGCAAGGTTGCAGATCGCAGCCCGAGAAGCACTCTCCAGCCAACATGCACAACTGCAGCAACAGCTCCCAAACCGAAGGAGCCAGGACCCAAAGAACTAGCTGGCCTGAAGGGCCCCCAGGGGGCCCCCAAGCAGCCCCTCTCAATTTGGTTCTGGGGGCTTTCGTTGGGCCTGGGACCTGGGAGGTACCTGCAAGGTTGCAGTTCGCAGCCCGAGAAGCACTCTCCGGTCAACATGCCCAACTGCAGCAACAGCTCCCAAACCGAAGGAGCCAGGATCCAAAGACCTAGCTGGCCTGAAGGGGCCCCCAGGGGGCCCCCAAACAGCCCCTCTCCATTTGGGTCTGGGGGCTTTCGTTGGGCATGGAACCTGGGAGGTACCTGCAAGGATGCAGTTCGCGGCCCGAGAAGCACTCTCCGGCCAACATGCCCAACGTCCAGCAACAGCTCCCAAACCGAAGGAGCCAGGACCCAAAGACCTAGCTGGCCTGAAGGGCCCCCAGGGGGCCCCCAAGCAGCCCCTCTCAATTTGGGTCTGGGGGCTTTCGTTGGGCCGGGAACCTGGGAGGTACCTGCAAGGTTGCAGTTCGCGGCCCGAGAAGCACTCTCCGGCCAACATGCCCAACTGCAGCAACAGCTCCCAAACCGAAGGAGCCAGGACCCAAAGACCTAGCTGGCCTGAAGGGCCCCCAGGGGGCCCCCAAGCAGCCCCTCTCCATTTGGGTCTGGGGGCTTTCGTTGGGCCGGGGACCTGGGAGGTACATGCAAGTTTGCAGTTCGCAGCCCGAGAAGCACTCTCCGGCCAACATGCCCAACGTCCAGCAACAGCTCCCAAACCGAAGGAGCCAGGACCCAAAGACCTAGCTGGCCTGAAGGGCCCCCAGGGGGCCCCCAAGCAGCCCCTCTCAATTTGGGTCTGGGGGCTTTCGTTGGGCATAGAACCTGGGAGGTACCTGAAAGGTTGCATTTCGCAGCACGAGAAGCACTCTCCGGCCAACATGCCCAACTGCAGCAACAGCTCCCAAACCGAAGGAGCCAGGCCCCAAAGAAATAGCTGGCCTCGAAGGTCCCCAGGAGGCCCGAAAGCAGCCCCTCTCAATTTTGGTCTGGGGGCTTTCGTTGGGCCGGGGACCTGGGAGGTGCCTGCAAGGTTGCAGTTCGCGGCCCGAGAAGCACTCTCCGGCCAACATGCCCAACGTCCAGCAACAGCTCCCAAACCCAAGGAGCCAGGACCCAAAGACCTAGCTGGCCTGAAGGGGCCCCAGGGGGCCCCCAAACAGCCCCTCTCAATTTGGGTCTGGGGGCTTTCGTTGGGCATGGAACCTGGGAGAATCCTGCAAGGTTGCAGTTCGCGGCCCGAGAAGCACTCTCCGGCCAACATGCCCAACTGCAGCAACAGCTCCCAAACCGAAGGAGCCAGGACCCAAAGACCTAGCTGGCCTGAAGGGCCCCCAGGGGGCCCCCAAGCAGCCCCTCTCCATTCGGGTCTGGGGGCTTTCGTTGGGCCGGGGACCTGGGAGCTACCTGCAAGGTTGCAGTTCGCAGCCCGAGAAGCACTCTCCGGTCAACATGCCCAACTGCAGCAACAGCTCCCAAACCGAAGGAGCCAGGACCCAAAGACCTAGCTGGCCTGAAGGGGCCCCAGGGGGCCCGCAAACAGCCCCTCTCAATTTGGGTCTGGGGGCTTTCGTTGGGCCTGGGACCTGGGAGGTACCTGCAAGGTTGCAGTTCGCAGCCCGAGAAGCACTCTCCGGCCAACATGCCCAACGTCCAGCAACAGCTCCCAAACCGAAGGAGCCAGGACCCAAAGACCTAGCTGGACTGAAGTGTCCCCAAGGGGCCCCCAAGCAGCCCCTCTCTATTTGGGTCTGGGGGCTTTCGTTGGGCCGGGAACCTGGGAGGTACCTGCAAGGTTACAGTTCGCAGCCTGAGAAGCACTCTCCGGCCAACATGCCCAACTGCAGCAACAGCTCCCAAACCAAAGGAGCCAGGACCCAAAGACCTAGCTGGCCTGAAGAGTCCCCAAGGGGCCCCCATGCAGCCCCTCTCCATTTGGGTCTGGGGGCTTTCGTTGGGCATGGAACCTGGGAGGTACCTGCAAGGTTGCAGTTCGCGGCCCGAGAAGCACTCTCCGGCCATCATGCCCAACGTCCAGCAACAGCTCCCAAACCGAAGGAGCCAGGACCCAAAGACCTAGCTGGCCTGAAGAGTCCACAGGGGGCCCCCAAACAGCCCCTCTCCATTTGGGTCTGGGGGCTTTCGTTGGGCCGGGAACCTGGGAGGTACCTGCAAGGTTGCAGTTCGCAGCCCGAGAAGCACTCTCCAGCCAACATGCCCAACGTCCAGCAACAGCTCCCAAACCGAAGGAGCCAGGACCCAAAGACCTAGCTGGCCTGAAGGGGCCCCCAGGGGGCCCCCAAACAGCCCCTCTCCATTTGGGTCTGGGGGCTTTCTTTGGGCCGGGAACCTGGGAGCTATCTGCAAGTTTGCAGTTCGCGGCCCCAGAAGCACTCTCCGGTCAACATGCCCAACGTCCAGCAACAGCTCCCAAACCGAAGGAGCCAGGACCCAAAGACCTAGCTGGCCTGAAGGGGCCCCCAGGGGGCCCCCAAGCAGCCCCTCTCCATTTGGGTCTGGGGGCTTTCGTTGGGCCTGGGACATGGGAGGTACCTGCAAGGTTGCAGTTCGCAGCCCGAGAAGCACTCTCCGGCCAACATGCCCAACTGCAGCAACAGCTCCCAAACCGAAGGAGCCAGGACCCAAAGACCTAGCTGGCCTGAAGGGCCCCCAGGGGGCCCCCAAGCAGCCCCTCTCCATTTGGGTCTGGGGGCTTTCGTTGGGCCGGGGACCTGGGAGCTACCTGCAAGGTTGCAGTTCGCAGCCCGAGAAGCACTCTCCGGTCAACATGCCCAACTGCAGCAACAGCTCCCAAACCGAAGGAGCCAGGACCCAAAGACCTAGCTGGCCTGAAGGGGCCCCAGGGGGCCCCCAAACAGCCCCTCTCAATTTGGGTCTGGGGGCTTTCGTTGGGCCTGGGACCTGGGAGGTACCTGCAAGGTTGCAGTTCGCAGCCCGAGAAGCACTCTCCGGCCAACATGCCCAACGTCCAGCAACAGCTCCCAAACCGAAGGAGCCAGGACCCAAAGACCTAGCTGGACTGAAGTGTCCCCAAGGGGCCCCCAAGCAGCCCCTCTCTATTTGGGTCTGGGGGCTTTCGTTGGGCCGGGAACCTGGGAGGTACCTGCAAGGTTGCAGTTCGCAGCCTGAGAAGCACTCTCCGGCCAACATGCCCAACTGCAGCAACAGCTCCCAAACCAAAGGAGCCAGGACCCAAAGACCTAGCTGGCCTGAAGAGTCCCCAAGGGGCCCCCATGCAGCCCCTCTCCATTTGGGTCTGGGGGCTTTCGTTGGGCATGGAACCTGGGAGGTACCTGCAAGGTTGCAGTTCGCGGCCCGAGAAGCACTCTCCGGCCATCATGCCCAACGTCCAGCAACAGCTCCCAAACCGAAGGAGCCAGGACCCAAAGACCTAGCTGGCCTGAAGAGTCCACAGGGGGCCCCCAAACAGCCCCTCTCCATTTGGGTCTGGGGGCTTTCGTTGGGCCGGGAACCTGGGAGCTACCTGCAAGGTTGCAGTTCGCAGCCCGAGAAGCACTCTCCAGCCAACATGCCAAACGTCCAGCAACAGCTCCCAAACCGAAGGAGCCAGGACCCAAAGACCTAGCTGGCCTGAAGGGGCCCCCAGGGGGCCCCCAAACAGCCCCTCTCCATTTGGGTCTGGGGGCTTTCTTTGGGCCGGGAACCTGGGAGCTATCTGCAAGTTTGCAGTTCGCGGCCCCAGAAGCACTCTCCGGTCAACATGCCCAACGTCCAGCAACAGCTCCCAAACCGAAGGAGCCAGGACCCAAAGACCTAGCTGGCCTGAAGGGGCCCCCAGGGGGCCCCCAAGCAGCCCCTCTCCATTTGGGTCTGGGGGCTTTCGTTGGGCCGGGGACCTGGGAGGTACCTGCAAGGTTGCAGTTCGCAGCCCGAGAAGCACTCTCCGGCCAACATGCCCAACTGCAGCAACAGCTCCCAAACCGAAGGAGCCAGGACCCAAAGACCTAGCTGGCCTGAAGGGCCCCCAGGGGGCCCCCAAGCAGCCCCTCTCCATTTGGGTCTGGGGGCTTTCGTTGGGCCGGGGACCTGGGAGGTACCTGCAAGGTTGCAGTTCGCAGCCCGAGAAGCACTCTCCGGTCAACATGCCCAACTGCAGCAACAGCTCCCAAACCGAAGGAGCCAGGACCCAAACACCTAGCTGGCCTGAAGGGGCCCCAGGGGGCCCCCAAGCAGCCCCTCTAAATTTGGGTCTGGGGGCTTTCGTTGGGCCTGGGACCTGGGAGGTACCTGCAAGTTTGAAGTTCGCAGCCCGAGAAGCACTCTCTGGCCAACATGCCCAACGTCCAGCAACAGCTCCCAAACCGAAGGAGCCAGGACCCAAAGACCTAGCTGGCCTGAAGAGTCCCCAGGGGGCCCCCAAACAGCCCCTCTCCATTTGGGTCTGGGGGCTTTCGTTGGGCATGGAACCTGGGATGTATCTGCAAGTTTGCAGTTCGCAGCCTGAGAAGCACTCTCCTGCCAACATGCCCAACGTCCAGCAACAGCTCCCAAACTGAAGGAGCCAGGACCCAAAGACCTAGCTGGCCTGAAGGGCCCCCAGGGGGCCCCCAAGCAGCCCCTCTCCATGTGGGTCTGGGGGCTTTCCTTGGGCCGGGAACCTGGGAGGTACCTGCAAGATTGCAGTTCGCGGCCCGAGAAGCACTCTCCGGCCAACATGCCCAACTGCAGCAACAGCTCCCAAACCGAAGGAGCCAGGACCCAAAGACCTAGCTGGCCTGAAGGGCCCCCAGGGGGCCCCCAAGCAGCCCCTCTCCATTTGGGTCTGCGGGCTTTCGTTGGGCCGGGGACGTGGGAGGTACCTTCAAGGTTGCAGTTCGCAGCCCGAGAAGCTCTCTCCGGTCAACATGCCCAACTGCAGAAACAGCTCCCAAACCGAAGGAGCCAGGACCCAAAGACCTAGCTGGACTGAAGGGGCCCCAGGGGGCCCCCAAACAGCCCCTCTCCATTTGGGTCTGGAGGCTTTCGTTGGGCCGGGAACCTGGGAGCTACCTGCAAGGTTGCAGTTCGCGGCCCGAGAACCACTCTCCGGCAAACATGCCAAACGTCCAGCAACAGCTCCCAAACCGAAGGAGCCAGGACCCAAAGACCTAGCTGGCCTGAAGGGGCCCCAGGGGGCCCCCAAGCAGCCCCTCTCCATTTGGGTCTGGGGGCTTTCGTTGGGCATGGAACCTGGGAGGTACCTGCAAGGTTGCAGTTCGCAGCCCGAGAAGCACTCACCGGCCAACATGCCCAACTGCAGCAACAGCTCCCAAACCGAAGGAGCCAGGACCCAAAGACCTAGCTGGCCTGAAGGGCCCCCAGGGGGCCCCCAAGCAGCCCCTCTCAATTTGGGTCTGGGGGCTTTCGTTGGGCCGGGGATCTGGGAGGTACCTGCAATGTTGCAGTTCACGGCCCGAGAGCGACTCTCCGGCCAACATGCCCAAAGTCCAGCAACAGCTCCCAAACCGAAGGAACCAGGACCCAAAGACCTAGCTGGCCTGAAGGGGCCCAAGGGGGCCCCCAAGAAGCCCCTCTCCATTTGGGTCTGGGGGCTTTCGTTGGGCATGGAACCTCGGAGCTACCTGCAAGGTTGCAGTTCGAGGCCCGAGAAGCACTCTCCGGCCAACATGCCCAACGTCCAACAACAGCTCCCAAACCGAAGGAGCCAGGACCCAAAGACCTAGCTGGCCTGAAGGGCCCCCTGGGGGCCCCCAAACAGCCCCTCTCAATTTGGGTCTGGGGGCTTTCGTTGGGCCGGGGATCTGGGAGGTACCTGCAAGGTTGAAGTTCGCAGCCCGAGAAGCACTCTCCGGCCAACATGCCCAACTGCAGCAACAGCTCCCAAACCGAAGGAGCCAGGACACAAAGACCTAGCTGGCCTGAAGGGGCCCCAGGGGGCCCCCAAGCAGCCCCTCTCAATTTGTGTCTGGGGGCTTTCGTTGGGCCTGGGACCTGGGAGGTACCTGCAAGGTTGCAGTTCGCAGCCCGAGAATCACTCTCCGGTCAACATGCCCAACGTCCAGCAACAGCTCCCAAACCGAAGGAGCCAGGACCCAAAGACCTAGCTGGCCTGAAGGGCCCCCAGGGGGCCCCCAGGTAGACTCTCTCAATTTGGGTCTGGGGGCTTTCGTTGGGCCGGGGACATGGGAGGTACCTGCAAGGTTGCAGTTCACGGCCCAAGAACCACTCTCCGGCCAACATGCCCAACGTCCAGCAACAGCTCCCAAACCCAAGGAGCCAGGACCCAAAGACCTAGCTGGCCTGAAGGGCCCCCAGGGGGCCCCCAAACAGCCCCTCTCAATTTGGGTCTGGGGGCTTTCGTTGGGCCGGGGATCTGGGAGGTACATGAAAGGTTGAAGTTCGCAGCCCGAGAAGCACTCTCCGGCCAACATGCCCAACTGCAGCAACAGCTCCCAAACCGAAGGAGCCAGGACCCAAAGACCTAGCTGGCCTGAAGGGCCCCCAGGGGGCCCCCAAGCAGCCCCTCTCCATTTGGGTCTGGGGGCTTTCGTTGGGCCGGGGATCTGGGAGGTACCTGAAAGTTTGAATTTCGCAGCCCGAGAAGCACTCTCCGGCCAACATGCCCAACTGCAGCAACAGCTCCCAAACCGAAGGAGCCAGGACCCAAAGACCTAGCTGGCCTGAAGGGGCCCCAGGGGGCCCCCAAGCAGCCCCTCTCAATTTGGGTCTGGGGGCTTTCGTTGGGCCGGGAACCTGGGAGCTACCTGCAAGGTTGCAGTTCGCGGCCCGAGAAGCACTCTCCGGCCAACATGCCCAACTGCAGCAACAGCTCCCAAACCAAAGGAGCCAGGACCCAAAGACCTAGCTGGCCTGAAGAGTCCCCAAGGGGCCCCCATGCAGCCCCTCTCCATTTGGGTCTGGGGGCTTTCGTTGGGCCTGGGACCTGGGAGGTACCTGCAAGGTTGCAGTTCGCGGCCCGAGAACCACTCTCCGGCCATCATGCCCAACGTCCAGCAACAGCTCCCAAACCGAAGGAGCCAGGACCCAAAGACCTAGCTGGCCTGAAGGGGCCCCCAGGGGGCCCCCAAACAGCCCCTCTCCATTTGGGTCTGGGGACTTTCTTTGGGCCGGGAACCTGGGAGCTATCTGCAAGTTTGCAGTTCGCGGCCCCAGAAGCACTCTCCGGCCAACATGCCCAACGTCCAGCAACAGCTCCCAAACCGAAGGAGCCAGGACCCAAAGACCTAGCTGGCCTGAAGGGGCCCCCAGGGGGCCCCCAAGCAGCCCCTCTCAATTTGGGTCTGGGGGCTTTCGTTGGGCCTGGGACATGGGAGGTACCTGCAAGGTTGCAGTTCGCAGCCCGAGAAGCACTCTCCGGCCAACATGCCCAAATGCAGAAACAGCTCCCAAACCGAAGGAGCCAGGACCCAAAGACCTAGCTGGCCTGAAGGGCCACCAGGGGGCCCCCAAGCAGCCCCTCTCCATTTGGGTCTGGGGGCTTTCGTTGGGCCTGGGACCTGGGAGGTACCTGCAAGGTTGCAGTTCGCAGCCCGAGAAGCACTCTCCGGTCAACATGCCCAACTGCAGCAACAGCTCCCAAACCGAAGGAGCCAGGACCCAAAGACCTAGCTGGCCTGAAGGGGCCCCAGGGGGCCCCCAAGCAGCCCCTCTCAATTTGGGTCTGGGGGCTTTCGTTGGGCCTGGGACCTGGGAGGTACCTGCAAGTTTGCAGTTCGCAGCCCGAGAAGCACTCTCCGGCCAACATGCCCAACGTCCAGCAACAGCTCCCAAACCGAAGGAGCCAGGACCCAAAGACCTAGCTGGCCTGAAGAGTCCCCAGGGGGCCCCCAAACAGCCCCTCTCAATTTGGGTCTGGGGGCTTTAGTTGGGCATGGAACCTGGGAGGTATCTGCAAGTTTGCAGTTCGCAGCCCGAGAAGCACTCTCCTGCCAACATGCCCAACGTCCAGCAACAGCTCCCAAACTGAAGGAGCCAGGACCCAAAGACCTAGCTGGCCTGAAGGGCCCCCAGGGGGCCCCCAAGCAGCCCCTCTCCATGTGGGTCTGGGGGCTTTCCTTGGGCCGGGAACCTGGGAGGTACCTGCAAGGTTGCAGTTCGCAGCCCGAGAAGCACTCTCCGGCCAACATGCCCAACTGCAGCAACAGCTCCCAAACCGAAGGAGCCAGGACCCAAAGACCTAGCTGGCCTGAAGGGCCCCCAGGGGGCCCCCAAGCAGCCCCTCTCCATTTGGGTCTGGGGGCTTTCGTTGGGCCGGGGACCTGGGAGGTACCTTCAAGGTTGCAGTTCGCAGCCCGAGAAGCTCTCTCCGGTCAACATGCCCAACTGCAGAAACAGCTCCCAAACCGAAGGAGCCAGGACCCAAAGACCTAGCTGGCCTGAAGGGGCCCCAGGGGGCCCCCAAACAGCCCCTCTCCATTTGGGTCTGGAGGCTTTCGTTGGGCCGGGAACCTGGGAGGTATCTGCAAGGTTGCAGTTCGCGGCCCGAGAACCACTCTCCGGCAAACATGCCAAACGTCCAGCAACAGCTCCCAAACCGAAGGAGCCAGGACCCAAAGACCTAGCTGGCCTGAAGGGCCCCCAGGGGGCCCCCAAAGCAGCCCCTCTCCATTTGGGTCTGGGGGCTTTCGTTGGGCCGGGGACCTGGGAGGTACCTGCAAGGTTGCAGTTCGCAGCCCGAGAAGCACTCACCGGCCAACATGCCCAACTGCAGCAACAGCTCGCAAACCGAAGGAGCCAGGACCCAAAGACCTAGCTGGCCTGAAGGGCCCCCAGGGGGCCCCCAAGCAGCCCCTCTCAATTTGGGTCTGGGGGCTTTCGTTGGGCCGGGGATCTGGGATGTACCTGCAATGTTGCAGTTCACGGCCCGAGAGAGACTCTCCGGCCAACATGCCCAACGTCCAGCAACAGCTCCCAAACCGAAGGAACCAGGACCCAAAGACCTAGCTGGCCTGAAGGGGCCCAAGGGGGCCCCCAAGCAGCCCCTCTCCATTTGGGTCTGGGGGCTTTCGTTGGGCCGGGAACCTCGGAGCTACCTGCAAGGTTGCAGTTCTAGGCCCGATAAGCACTCTCCGGCCAACATGCCCAACGTCCAACAACAGCTCCCAAACCGAAGGAGCCAGGACCCAAAGACCTAGCTGGCCTGAAGGGCCCCCTGGGGGCCCCCAAACAGCCCCTCTCAATTTGGGTCTGGGGGCTTTCGTTGGGCCGGGGACATGGGAGGTACCTGCAAGGTTGCAGTTCGCGGCCCGAGAACCACTCTCCGGCCAACATGCCCAACTGCAGCAACAGCTCCCAAACCGAAGGTGCCAGGACCCAAAAAAATAGCTGGCCTCGAGTGTCCCCAGGAGGCGCGCAAGCAGCCCCTCTCAATTTTGGTCTGGGGGCTTTCGTTGGGCCGGGGACCTGGGAGGTACCTGCAAGTTTGCAGTTCGCGGCCCGAGAAGCACTCTCCGGCCAACATGCCCAACGTCCAGCAACAGCTCCCAAACCGAAGGAGCCAGGACCCAAAGACCTAGCTGGCCTGAAGGGCCCCCAGGGGGCCCCCAAGCAGCCCCTCTCCATTTGGGTCTGGGGGCTTTCGTTGGGCCTGGGACCTGGGAGGTACCTGCAAGGCTGCAGTTCGCAGCCCGAGAAGCACTCTCCGGCCAACATGCCCAACGTCCAGCAACAGCTCCCAAACCGAAGGAGCCAGGACCCAAAGACCTAGCTGGCCTGAAGGGGCCCCAGGGGGCCCCCAAGCAGCCCCTCTCCATTTGGGTCTGGGGGCTTTCGTTGGGCCGGGAACCTGGGAGCTACCTGCAAGGTTGCAGTTCGAGGCCCGAGAAGCACTCTCCGGCCAACATGCCCAACTGCAGCAACAGCTCCCAAACCGAAGGAGCCAGGACCCAAAGACCTAGCTGGCCTGAAGGGCCCCCAGGGGGCCCCCAAACAGACCCTCTCCATTTGGGTCTGGGGGCTTTCGTTGGGCCGGGAACCTGGGAGGTACCTGCAAGGTTGCAGTTCGCATCCCGAGAAGCACTCTCCGGTCAACATGCCCAACGTCCAGCAACAGCTCCCAAACCGAAGGAGCCAGGACCCAAAGACCTAGCTGGCCTGAAGGGCCCCCAGGGGGCCCCCAAGCAGCCCCTCTCAATTTGGGTTTGGGGGCTTTCGTTCGGCCGGGAACCGGGGAGGTACCTGCAAGGTTGCAGTTCGCGGCCCGAGAAGCACTCTCCGGCCAACATGCCCAACTGCAGCAACAGCTCCCAAAATGAAGTAGCCAGGACCCAAAGACCTAGCTGGCCTGAAGGGCCCCCAGGGGGCCCCCAAGCAGCCCCTCTCCATTTGGGTCTGGGGGCTTTCGTTGGACCGGGGACATGGGAGCTACCTGCAAGGTTGCAGATCGCAGCCCGAGAAGCACTCTCCAGTCAACATGCCCAACGTCCAGCAACAGCTCCCAAACCGAAGGAGCCAGGACCCAAAGACCTAGCTGGCATGAAGGGTCCCCAGGGGGCCCGCAAACAGCCCCTCTCAATTTGGGTCTGGGGGCTTTCGTTGGGCATGGAACCTGGGAGGTACCTGCAAGGTTGCAGTTCGCGGCCCGAGAAGCACTCTCCGGCCAACATGCCCAACTGCAGCAACAGCTCCCAACCCGAAGGAGCCAGGACCCAAAGACCTAGCTGGCCTGAAGGGCCCCCAGGGGGCCCCCAAGCAGACCCTCTCCATTTGGGTCTGGGGGCTTTCGTTGGGCCGGGGACCTGGGAGCTACCTGCAAGGTTGCAGTTCGCAGCCCGAGAAGCACTCTCCGGTCAACATGCACAACTGCAGCAACAGCTCCCAAAGCGAAGGGGCCAGGACCCAAAGACCTAGCTGGCCTGAAGGGGCCCCCAGGGGGCCCCCAAACAGCCCCTCTCCATTTGGGTCTGGGGGCTTTCTTTGGGCCGGGAACCTGGGAGCTATCTGCACATTTGCAGTTCGCGGCCCCAGAAGCACTCTCCGGTCAACATGCCCAACGTCCAGCAACAGCTCCCAAACCGAAGGAGCCAGGACCCAAAGACCTAGCTGGCCTGAAGGGCCCCCAGGGGGCCCCCAAACAGCCCCTCTCAATTTGGGTCTGGGGGCTTTCGTTGGGCCTGGGACATGGGAGGTACCTGCAAGGTTGCAGTTCGCAGCCCGAGAAGCACTCTCCGGCCAACATGCCCAACTGCAGCAACAGCTCCCAAACCGAAGGAGCCAGGACCCAAAGACCTAGCTGGCCTGAAGGGCCCCCAGGGGGCCCCCAAGCAGCCCCTCTCCATTTGGGTCTGGGGGCTTTCGTTGGGCCTGGGACATGGGAGGTACCTGCAAGGTTGCAGTTCGCAGCCCGAGAAGCACTCTCCAGTCAACATGCCCAACGTCCAGCAACAGCTCCCAAACCGAAGGAGCCAGGACCCAAAGACCTAGCTGGCCTGAAGGGCCCCCAGGGGGCCCCCAAACAGCCCCTCTCCATTTGGGTCTGGGGGCTTTCGTTGGGCATGGAACCTGGGAGGTATCTGCAAGGTTGCAGTTCGCGGCCCGAGAAGCACTCTCCGGCCAACATGCCCAACGTCCAGCAACAGCTCCCAAACCGAAGGAGCCAGGACCCAAAGACCTAGCTGGCCTGAAGGGCCCCCAGGGGGCCCCCAAACAGCCCCTCTCCATTTGGGTCTGGGGGCTTTCGTTGGGCCGGGTATCTGGGAGCTACCTGCAAGGTTGCAGTTCGCATCCCGAGAAGCACTCTCCGGCCAACATGCCCAACGTCCAGCAACAGCTCCCAAACCGAAGGAGCCAGGACCCAAAGACCTAGCTGGCCTGAAGGGCCCCCAGGGGGCCCCCAAACAGCCCCTCTCAATTTGGGTCTGGGGGCTTTCGTTGGGCCGGGGATCTGGGAGGTACCTGAAAGTTTGAAGTTCGCAGCCCGAGAAGCACTCTCCGGCCAACATGCCCAACTGCAGCAACAGCTCCCAAACCGAAGGAGCCAGGCCCCAAAGAAATAGCTGGCCTCGAGGGTCCCCAGGAGGCCCGAAAGCAGCCCCTCTCAATTTTGGTCTGGGGGCTTTCGTTGGGCCGGGGACCTGGGAGGTGCCTGCAAGGTTGCAGTTCGCGGCCCGAGAAGCACTCTCCGGCCATCATGCCCAACGTCCAGCAACAGCTCCCAAACCGAAGGAGCCAGGACCCAAAGACCTAGCTGGCATGAAGGGTCCCCAGGGGGCCCGAAAACAGCCCCTCTCAATTTGGGTCTGGGGGCTTTCGTTGGGCCGGGAACCTGGGAGGTACCTGCAAGGTTGCAGTTCGCAGCCCGAGAAGCACTCTCCGGTCAACATGCCCAACTGCAGCAACAGCTCCCAAACCGAAGGAGCCAGGACCCAAAGACCTAGCTGGCCTGAAGGGCCCCCAGGGGGCCCCCAAGCAGCCCCTCTCCATTTGGGTCTGGGGGCTTTCGTTGGGCCGGGGACCTGGGAGGTACCTGCAAGGTTGCAGTTCACGGCCCGAGAACGACTCTCCGGCCAACATGCCCAACGTCCAGCAACAGCTCCCAAACCGAAGGAACCAGGACCCAAAGACCTAGCTGGCCTGAAGGGGCCCCAGGGGGCCCCCAAACAGCCCCTCTCCATTTGGGTCTGGGGGCTTTCGTTGGGCCGGGAACCTGGGAGCTACCTGCAAGGTTGCAGTTCGAGGCCCGAGAAGCACTCACCGGCCAACATGCCCAACGTCCAACAACAGCTCCCAAACCGAAGGAGCCAGGACCCAAAGACCTAGCTGGCCTGAATGGCCCCCTGGGGGCCCCCAAACAGCCCCTCTCCATTTGGGTCTGGGGGCTTTCGTTGGCCCGGGGATCTGGGAGGTACCTGAAAGGTTGCCGTTCGTGGCCCGAGAAGCACTCTCCGGTCAACATGCCCAACTGCAGCAACAGCTCCCAAACCGAAGGAGCCAGGACACAAAGACCTAGCTGGCCTGAAGGGCCCCCAGGGGGCCCCCAAACAGCCCCTCTCAATTTGGGTCTGGGGGCTTTCGTTGGGCATGGAACCTGGGAGGTACCTGCAAGGTTGCATTTCGCAGCCCGAGAAGCACTCTCCGGCCAACATGCCCAACTGCAGCAACAGCTCCCAAACCGAAGGAGCCAGGACCCAAAGACCTAGCTGGCCTGAAGGGCCCCCAGGGGGCCCCCAAGCAGCCCCTCTCCATTTGGGTCTGGGGGCTTTCGTTGGGCCGGGGACCTGGGAGCTACCTGCAAGGTTGCAGTTCGCAGCCCGAGAAGCACTCTCCGGTCAACATGCCCAACTGCAGCAACAGCTCCCAAACCGAAGGAGCCAGGACCCAAAGACCTAGCTGGCCTGAAGGGGCCCCAGGGGGCCCCCAAGCAGCCCCTCTCAATTTGGGTCTGGGGGCTTTCGTTGGGCCTGGGACCTGGGAGGTACCTACAAGGTTGCAGTTCGCAGCCCGAGAAGCACTCTCCGGCCAACATGCCCAACGTCCAGCAACAGCTCCCAAACCGAAGGAGCCAGGACCCAAAGACCTAGCTGGCCTGAAGTGTCCCCAAGGGGCCCCCAAGCAGCCCCTCTCTATTTGGGTCTGGGGGCTTTCGTTGGGGATGGAACCTGGGAGGTACCTGCAAGGTTACAGTTCGCAGCCTGAGAAGCACTCTCCGGCCAACATGCCCAACTGCAGCAACAGCTCCCAAAGCGAAGGAGCCAGGACCCAAAGACCTAGCTGGCCTGAAGGGCCCCCAGGGGGCCCCCAAGCAGCCCCTCTCCATGTGGGTCTGGGGGCTTTCCTTGGGCCGGGAACCTGGGAGGTACCTGCAAGGTTGCAGTTCGCGGCCCGAGAAGCACTCTCCGGCCAACATGCCCAACTGCAGCAACAGCTCCCAAACCGAAGGAGCCAGGACCCAAAGACCTAGCTGGCCTGAAGGGCCCCCAGGGGGCCCCCAAGCAGCCCCTCTCCATTTGGGTCTGCGGGCTTTCGTTGGGCCGGGGACCTGGGAGGTACCTTCAAGGTTGCAGTTCGCAGCCCGAGAAGCTCTCTCCGGTCAACATGCCCAACTGCAGAAACAGCTCCCAAACCGAAGGAGCCAGGACCCAAAGACCTAGCTGGCCTGAAGGGGGCCCCCAAGCAGCCCCTCTCCATTTGGGTCTGCGGGCTTTCGTTGGGCCGTGAACCTGGGAGGTACCTGCAAGGTTGCAGTTCGCAGCCCGAGAAGCTCTCTCCGGTCAACATGCCCAACTGCAGAAACAGCTCCCAAACCGAAGGAGCCAGGACCCAAAGACCTAGCTGGCCTGAAGGGGCCCCAGGGGGCCCCCAAACAGCCCCTCTCCATTTGGGTCTGGGGGCTTTCGTTGGGCCGGGAACCTGGGAGGTACCTGCCAGGTTGCAGTTCGCAGCCCGAGAAGCACTCTCCGGCCAACATGCCCAACTGCAGCAACAGCTCCCAAACCGAAGGAGCCAGGACACAAAGACCTAGCTGGCCTGAAGGGCCCCCAGGGGGCCCCCAAGCAGCCCCTCTCCATTTGGGTCTGGGGGCTTTCGTTGGGCCTGGGACCTGGGAGGTACCTGCAAGGTTGTAGTTCGCAGCCCGAGAAGCTCTCTCCGGTCAACATGCCCAACTGCAGAAACACCTCCCAAACCGAAGGAGCCAGGACCCAAAGACCTAGCTGGCCTGAAGGGGCCCCAAGGGGCCCCCAAGCAGCCCCTCTCAATTTGGGTCTGGGGGCTTTCCTTGGGCCGGGAACCTGGGAGGTACCTGCAAGGTTGCAGTTCGCGGCCCTAGAAGCACTCTCTGGCCAACATGCCCAACGTCCAGCAACAGCTCCCAAACCGAAGGAGCCAGGACCCAAAGACCTAGCTGGCCTGAAGGGGCCCCAGGGGGCCCCCAAACAGCCCCTCTCCATTTGGGTCTGGGGGCTTTCGTTGGGCCGGGAACCTGGGAGCTACCTGCAAGGTTGCAGTTCGCGGCCCGAGAAGCACTCTCCGGCCAACATGCCCAACTGCAGCAACAGCTCCCAAACCGAAGGAGCCAGGACCCAAAGACCTAGCTGGCCTGAAGGGCCCCCAGGGGGCCCCCAAGCAGCCCCTCTCCATTTGGGTCTGGGGGCTTTCGTTGGGCCGGGAACCTGGGAGGTACCTGAAAGTTTGAAGTTCGCAGCCCGAGAAGCACTCTCCGGCCAACATGCCCAACTGCAGCAACAGCTCCCAAACCGAAGGAGCCAGGACCCAAAGACCTAGCTGGCCTGAAGGGGCCCCAGGGGGCCTCCAAGCTGCCCCTCTCAATTTGTGTCTGGGGGCTTTCGTTGGGCCTGGGACCTGGGAGGTACCTGCAAGGTTGCAGTTCGCAGCCCGAGAAGCACTCTCCGGTCAACATGCCCAACGTCCAGCAACAGCTCCCAAACCGAAGGAGCCAGGACCCAAAGACCTAGCTGGCCTGAAGGGCCCCCAGGGGGCCCCCAGGTAGCCCCTCTCAATTTGGGTCTGGGGTCTTTCGTTGGGCCGGGGATCTGGGAGGTACCTGAAAGGTTGAAGTTCGCAGCCCGAGAAGCACTCTCCGGCCAACATGCCCAACTGCAGCAACAGCTCCCAAACCGAAGGAGCCAGGACCCAAAGACCTAGCTGGCCTGAAGTGCCCCCAGGGGGCCCCCAAGCAGCCCCACTCCATTTGGGTCTGGGGTCTTTCGTTGGGCCGGGGATCTGGGAGGTACCTGCAAGGTTGCAGTTCGAGGCCCGAGAAGCACTCTCCGGCCAACATACCCAACTGCAGCAACAGCTCCCAAACCGAAGGAGCCAGGACCCAAAGACCTAGCTGGCCTGAAGGGGCCCCAGGGGGCCCCCAAGCAGCCCCTCTCCATTTGGGTCTGGGGGCTTTCGTTGGGCCGGGAACCTGGGAGGTACCTGCAAGGTTGCAGTTCGCGGCCCGAGAACCACTCTCCGGCCAACATGCCCAACGTCCAGCAACAGCTCCCAAACCGAAGGAGCCAGGACCCAAAGACCTAGCTGGCCTGAAGGGCCCCCAGGGGGCCCCCAAGCAGCCCCTCTCCATTTGGGTCTGGGGGCTTTCGTTGGGCCGGGAACCTGGGAGGTACCTGCAAGGTTGCAGTTCGCAGCCCGAGAAGCACTCTCCGGCCAACATGCCCAACTGCAGCAACAGCTCCCAAACCGAAGGAGCCAGGACCCAAAGACCTAGCTGGCCTGAAGTGCCCCCAGGGGTCCCCCAAGCAGCCCCTCTCCATTTGGGTCTGCGGGCTTTCGTTGGGCCGGGGACCTGGGAGGTACCTGCAAGGTTGCAGTTCGCAGCCCGAGAAGCTCTCTCCGGTCAACATGCCCAACTGCAGAAACAGCTCCCAAACCGAAGGAGCCAGGACCCAAAGACCTAGCTGGCCTGAAGGGGCCCCAAGGGGCCCCCAAACAGCCCCTCTCCATTTGGGTCTGGGGGCTTTCGTTGGGCCGGGAACCTGGGAGGTACCTGCAAGGTTGCAGTTCGCGGCCCGAGAACCACTCTCCGGCCAACATGCCCAACGTCCAGCAACAGCTCCCAAACCGAAGGAGTCAGGACCCAAAGACCTAGCTGGCCTGAAGGGGCCCCAGGGGGCCCCCAAACAGCCCCTCTCCATTTGGGTCTGGGGGCTTTCGTTGGGCCGGGAACCTGGGAGGTACCTGCAAGGTTGCAGTTCGCAGCCCGAGAAGCACTCACCGGCCAACATGCCCAACTGCAGCAACAGCTCCCAAACCGAAGGAGCCAGGACCCAAAGACCTAGCTGGCCTGAAGGGCCCCCAGGGGGCCCCCAAGCAGCCCCTCTCCATTTGGGTCTGGGGGCTTTCGTTGGACCGGGGATCTGGGAGGTACCTGCAAGGTTGCAGTTCGCAGCCCGAGAAGCACTCTCCGGCCAACATGCCCAACTGCAGCAACAGCTCCCAAACCGAAGGAGCCAGGACCCAAAGACCTAGCTGGCCTGAAGGGGCCCCCAGGGGGCCCCCAAGCAGCCCCTCTCAATTTGGGTCTGGGGGCTTTCCTTGGGCCGGGAACCTGGGAGCTACCTGCAAGGTTGCAGTTCGCGGCCCGAGAAGCACTCTCCGGCCAACATGCCCAACGTCCAGCAACAGCTCCCAAACCGAAGGAGCCAGGACCCAAAGACCTAGCTGGCCTGAAGGGCCCCCAGGGGGCCCCCAAGCAGCCCCTCTCAATTTGGGTCTGGGGGCTTTCGTTGGGCCTGGGACCTGGGAGGTACCTGCAAGGTTGCAGTTCGCAGCCCGAGAAGCTCTCTCCGGTCAACATGCCCAACTGCAGAAACACCTCCCAAACCGAAGGAGCCAGGACCCAAAGACCTAGCTGGCCTGAAGGGCCCCCAGGGGGCCCCCAAGCAGCCCCACTCCATTTGGGTCTGTGGGCTTTCCTGGGGCCGGGAACCTGGGAGCTACCTGCAAGGTTGCAGTTCACGGCCCGAGAAGCACTCTCTGGCCAACATGCCCAACGTCCAGCAACAGCTCCCAAACCGAAGGAGCCAGGACCCAAAGACCTAGCTGGCCTGAAGGGGCCCCAGGGGGCCCCCAAACAGCCCCTCTCCATTTGGGTCTGGGGGCTTTCGTTGGGCCGGGAACCTGGGAGCTACCTGCAAGGTTGCAGTTCGCGGCCCGAGAAGCACTCTCCGGCCAACATGCCCAACTGCAGCAACAGCTCCCAAACCGAAGGAGCCAGGACCCAAAGACCTAGCTGGCCTGAAGGGCCCCCAGGGGGCCCCCAAGCAGACCCTCTCCATTTGGGTCTGGGGGCTTTCGTTGGGCCGGGAACCTGGGAGGTACCTGCAAGGTTGCAGTTCGCAGCCCGAGAAGCACTCTCCGGCCAACATGCCCAACTGCAGCAACAGCTCCCAAACCGAAGGAGCCAGGACCCAAAGACCTAGCTGGCCTGAAGGGGCCCCAGGGGGCCCCCAAGCAGCCCCTCTCAATTTGTGTCTGGGGGCTTTCGTTGGGCCTGGGACCTGGGAGGTACCTGCAAGGTTGCAGTTCGCAGCCCGAGAAGCACTCTCCGGTCAACATGCCCAACGTCCAGCAACAGCTCCCAAACCGAAGGAGCCAGGACCCAAAGACCTAGCTGGCCTGAAGGGGCCCCAGGGGGCCCCCAAACAGCCCCTCTCCATTTGGGTCTGGGGGCTTTCGTTGGGCCGGGGACATGGGAGGTACCTGCAAGGTTGCAGTTCGCAGCCCGAGAAGCACTCTCCGGCCAACATACCCAACGTCCAGCAACAGCTCCCAAACCGAAGGAGCCAGGACCCAAAGACCTAGCTGGCCTGAAGGGCCCCCAGGGGGCCCCCAAGCAGCCCCTCTCCATTTGGGTCTGGGGGCTTTCGTTGGGCCGGGGACCCTGGAGGTACCTGCAAGGTTGCAGTTCACAGCCCGAGAAGCACTCTCCGGTCAACATGTCCAACTGCAGCAACAGCTCCCAAACCGAAGGAGCCAGGACCCAAAGACCTAGCTGGCCTGAAGTGTCCCCAGGGGGCCCCCAAACAGCCCCTCTCAATTTGGGTCTGGGGGCTTTAGTTGGGCATGGAACCTGGGAGGTACCTGCAAGGTTGCAGTTCGCAGCCTGAGAAGCACTCTCCGGCCAACATGCCCAACGTCCAGCAACAGCTCCCAAACCGAAGGAGCCAGGACCCAAAGACCTAGCTGGCCTGAAGGGCCCCCAGGGGGCCCCCAAGCAGCCCCTCTCAATTTGGGTCTGGGGGCTTTCGTTGGGCCGGGAACCTGGGAGGTACCTGCAAGGTTGCAGTTCGCAGCCCGAGAAGCACTCTCCGGTCAACATGCCCAACTGCAGCAACAGCTCCCAAACCGAAGGAGCCAGGACCCAAAGACCTAGCTGGCCTGAAGGGCCCCCAGGGGGCCCCCAAGCAGCCCCTCTCAATTTGGGTCTGGGGGCTTTCGTTGGGCCGGGGACCTGGGAGGTACCTGCAAGGTTGCAGTTCACGTACCGAGAAGCACTCTCCGGCCAACATGCCCAACGTCCAGCAACAGCTCCCAAACCGAAGGAGCCAGGACCCAAAGACCTAGCTGGCCTGAAGGGGCCCAAGGGGGCCCCCAAACAGACCCTCTCCATTTGGGTCTGGGGGCTTTCGTTGGGCCGTGAACCTGGGAGGTACCTGCAAGGTTGCAGTTCACGGCCCGAGAAGCACTCTCCGGCCAACATGCCCAACGTCCAGCAACAGCTCCCAAACCGAAGGAGCCAGGACCCAAAGACCTAGCTGGCCTGAAGGGCCCCCAGGGGGCCCCCAAGCAGCCCCTCTCCATTTGGGTCTGGGGGCTTTCGTTGGGCCTGTGACATGGGAGGTACCTGCAAGGTTGCAGTTCGCAGCCCGAGAAGCACTCTCCGGCCAACATGCCCAACTGCAGCAACAGCTCCCAAACCGAAGGAGCCAGGACCCAAAGACCTAGCTGGCCTGAAGGGGCCCCAGGGGGCCCCCAAGCAGCCCCTCTCAATTTGTGTCTGGGGGCTTTCGTTGGGCCTGGGACCTGGGAGGTACCTGCAAGGTTGCAGTTCGCAGCCCGAGAAGCACTCTCCGGTCAACATGCCCAACGTCCAGCAACAGCTCCCAAACCGAAGGAGCCAGGACCCAAAGACCTAGCTGGCCTGAAGGGCCCCCAGGTGGCCCCCAGGTAGCCTCTCTCAATTTGGGACTGGGGGCTTTCGTTGGGCCGGGGACATGGGAGGTACCTGCAAGGTTGCAGTTCACGGCACGAGAACCACTCTCCGGCCAACATGCCCAACGTCCAGCAACAGCTCCCAAACCGAAGGAGCCAGGACCCAAAGACCTAGCTGGCCTGAAGGGCCCCCAGGGGGCCCCCAAGCAGCCCCTCTCCACTTGGGTCTGGGGTCTTTCGTTGGCCCGGGAACCTGGGAGGTGCCTGCAAGGTTGCAGTTCGCAGCCCGAGAAGCACTCTCCGGCCAACATGCCCAACGTCCAGCAACAGCTCCCAAACCGAAGGAGCCAGGACCCAAAGACCTAGCTGGCCTGAAGGGCCCCCAGGGGGCCCCCAAACAACCCCTCTCCATTTGGGTCTGGGGGCTTTCGTTGGGCCTGTGACATGGGAGGTACCTGCAAGGTTGCAGTTCGCAGCCCGAGAAGCACTCTCCGGCCAACATGCCCAACTGCAGCAACAGCTCCCAAACCGAAGGAGCCAGGACCCAAAGACCTAGCTGGCCTGAAGGGGCCCCAGGGGGCCCCCAAGCAGCCCCTCTCAATTTGTGTCTGGGGGCTTTCGTTGGGCCTGGGACCTGGGAGCTACCTGCAAGGTTGCAGTTCGCAGCCCGAGAAGCACTCTCCGGTCAACATGCCCAACGTCCAGCAACAGCTCCCAAACCGAAGGAGCCAGGACCCAAAGACCTAGCTGGCCTGAAGGGCCCCCAGGTGGCCCCCAGGTAGCCTCTCTCAATTTGGGTCTGGGGGCTTTCGTTGGGCCGGGGACATGGGAGGTACCTGCAAGGTTGCAGTTCACGGCACGAGAACCACTCTCCGGCCAACATGCCCAACGTCCAGCAACAGCTCCCAAACCGAAGGAGCCAGGACCCAAAGACCTAGCTGGCCTGAAGGGGCCCCAGGGGGCCCCCAAGCAGCCCCTCTCCACTTGGGTCTGGGGTCTTTCGTTGGCCCGGGAACCTGGGAGGTGCCTGCAAGGTTGCAGTTCGCAGCCCGAGAAGCACTCTCCGGCCAACATGCCCAACGTCCAGCAACAGCTCCCAAACCGAAGGAGCCAGGACCCAAAGACCTAGCTGGCCTGAAGGGCCCCCAGGGGGCCCCCAAACAACCCCTCTCAATTTGGGTCTGGGGGCTTTCGTTGGGCCTGGGATCTGGGAGGTACCTGAAAGGTTGAAGTTCGCAGCCCGAGAAGCACTCTCCGGCCAACATGCCCAACTGCAGCAACAGCTCCCAAACCGAAGGAGCCAGGACCCAAAGACCTAGCTGGCCTGAAGGGGCCCCAAGGGGCCCCCAAGCAGCCCTTCTCCATGTGGGTCTGGGGGCTTTCGTTGGGTCGGGAACCTGGGAGCTACCTGCAAGGTTGCGGTTCGCGGCCCGAGAAGCACTCTCCGGCCAACATGCCCAACGTCCAGCAACAGCTCCCAAACCGAAGGAGCCAGGACCCAAAGACCTAGCTGGCCTGAAGTGGCCCCAGGGGGCCCCCAAGCAGCCCCTCTCAATTTGGGTCTGGGGGCTTTCGTTGGGCCGCGAACCTGGGAGCTACCTACAAGGTTGCAGTTCGCGGCCCGAGAAGCACTCTCCGGCCAACATGCCCAACTGCAGCAACAGCTCCCAAACCGAAGGAGCCAGGACCCAAAGACCTAGCTGGCCTGAAGGGCCCCCAGGGGGCCCCCAAGCAGCCCCTCTCCATTTGGGTCTGCGGGCTTTCGTTGGGCCGGGGACCTGGGAGGTACCTGCAAGGTTGCAGTTCGCAGCCCGAGAAGCTCTCTCCGGTCAACATGCCCAACTGCAGCAACAGCTCCCAAACCGAAGGAGCCAGGACTCAAAGACCTAGCTGGCCTGAAGGGGCCCCAAGGGGCCCCCAAGCAGCCCCTCTCAATTTGGGTCTGGGGGCTTTCGTTGGGCCGGGAACCTGGGAGCGACATGCAAGGTTGCAGTTCACGTCCCGAGAAGCACTCTCTGGCCAACATGCCCAACGTCCAGCAACATCTCCCAAACCGAAGGAGCCAGGACCCAAAGACCTAGCTGGCCTGAAGGGGCCCCAGGGGGCCCACAAGCAGCCCCTCTCCATTTGGGTCTGGGGGCTTTCGTTGGGCCGGGAACCTGGGAGCTACCTGCAAGGTTGCAGTTCGCGGCCCGAGAAGCACTCTCCGGCCAACATGCCCAACTGCAGCAACAGCTCCCAAACCGAAGGAGCCAGGACCCAAAGACCTAGCTGGCCTGAAGGGCCCCCAGGGGGCCCCCAAACAGCCCCTCTCCATTTGGGTCTGGGGGCTTTCGTTGGGCCGGGGACCTGGGAGGTACCTGCAAGGTTGCAGTTCGCAGCCCGAGAAGCACTCTCCGGTCAACATGCCCAACGTCCAGCAACAGCTTCCAAACCGAAGGAGCCAGGACCCAAAGACCTAGCTGGCCTGAAGGGGCCCCCAGGGGGCCCCCAAGCAGCCCCTCTCCATTTGGGTCTGCGGGCTTTCGTTGGGCCGGGGACCTGGGAGGTACCTGCAAGGTTGCAGTTCGCAGCCCGAGAAGCTCTCTCCGGTCAACATGCCCAACTGCAGCAACAGCTCCCAAACCGAAGGAGCCAGGACCCAAAGACCTAGCTGGCCTGAAGGGGCCCCAAGGGGCCCCCAAGCAGCCCCTCTCAATTTGGGTCTGGGGGCTTTCGTTGGGCCGGGAACCTGGGAGCTACATGCAAGGTTGCAGTTCACGTCCCGAGAAGCACTCTCTGGCCAACATGCCCAACGTCCAGCAACATCTCCCAAACCGAAGGAGCCAGGACCCAAAGACCTAGCTGGCCTGAAGGGGCCCCCAGGGGGCCCCCAAACAGCCCCTCTCCATTTGGGTCTGGGGGCTTTCGTTGGGCCGGGAACCTGGGAGCTACCTGCAAGGTTGCAGTTCACGGCCCGAGAAGCACTCTCCGGCCAACATGCACAACTGCAGCAACAGCTCCCAAACCGAAGGAGCCAGGACCCAAAGACCTAGCTGGCCTGAAGGGCCCCCAGGGGGCCCCCAAGCAGCCCCTCTCCATTTGGGTCTGGGGGCTTTCGTTGGGCCGGGGACATGGGAGGTACCTGCAAGGTTGCAGTTCACAGCCCGAGAAGCACTCTCCTGTCAACATGCCCAACTGTAGCAACAGCTCCCAAACCGAAGGAGCCAGGACCCAAAGACCTAGCTGGCCTGAAGGGGCCCCAGGGGCCCCCAAACAGCCCCTCTCCATTTGGGTCTGGGGGCTTTCGTTGGGCCGGGAACCTGGGAGCTACCTACAAGGTTGCAGTTCGCGGCCCGAGAAGCACTCTCCGGCCAACATGCCCAACTGCAGCAACAGCTCCCAAACCGAAGGAGCCAGGACCCAAAGACCTAGCTGGCCTGAAGAGTCCCCAAGGGGCCCCCAAGCAGCCCCTCTCAATTTGGGTCTGGGGGCTTTCGTTGGCCCAGGAACCTGGGAGCTACCTGCAAGGTTGCAGTTCGCGGCCCGAGAAGCACTCTCCGGCCATCATGCCCAACGTCCAGCAACAGCTCCCAAACCGAAGGAGCCAGGACCCAAAGACCTAGCTGGCCTGAAGGGCCCCCAGGGGGCCCCCAAGCAGCCCCTCTCCATTTGGGTCTGGGGGCTTTCGTTGGGCCTGTGACATGGGAGGTACCTGCAAGGTTGCAGTTCGCAGCCCGAGAAGCACTCTCCGGCCAACATGCCCAACTGCAGCAACAGCTCCCAAACCGAAGGAGCCAGGACCCAAAGACCTAGCTGGCCTGAAGGGCCCCCAGGGGGCCCCCAAGCAGCCCCTCTCAATTTGTGTCTGGGGGCTTTCGTTGGGCCTGGGACCTGGGAGGTACCTGCAAGGTTGCAGTTCGCAGCCCGAGAAGCACTCTCCGGTCAACATGCCCAACGTCCAGCAACAGCTCCCAAACCGAAGGAGCCAGGACCCAAAGACCTAGCTGGCCTGAAGGGCCCCCAGGTGGCCCCCAGGTAGCCTCTCTCAATTTGGGACTGGGGGCTTTCGTTGGGCCGGGGACATGGGAGGTACCTGCAAGGTTGCAGTTCACGGCCCGAGAAGCACTCTCCGGCCAACATGCCCAACGTCCAGCAACAGCTCCCAAACCGAAGGAGCCAGGACCCAAAGACCTAGCTGGCCTGAAGGGGCCCCAGGGGGCCCCCAAGCAGCCCCTCTCCACTTGGGTCTGGGGTCTTTCGTTGGCCCGGGAACCTGGGAGGTGCCTGCAAGGTTGCAGTTCGCAGCCCGAGAAGCACTCTCCGGCCAACATGCCCAACGTCCAGCAACAGCTCCCAAACCGAAGGAGCCAGGACCCAAAGACCTAGCTGGCCTGAAGGGCCCCCAGGGGGCCCCCAAACAACCCCTCTCAATTTGGGTCTGGGGGCTTTCGTTGGGCCTGGGATCTGGGAGGTACCTGAAAGGTTGAAGTTCGCAGCCCGAGAAGCACTCTCCGGCCAACATGCCCAACTGCAGCAACAGCTCCCAAACCGAAGGAGCCAGGACCCAAAGACCTAGCTGGCCTGAAGGGGCCCCAAGGGGCCCCCAAGCAGCCCTTCTCCATGTGGGTCTGGGGGCTTTCGTTGGGTCGGGATCCTGGGAGCTACCTGCAAGGTTGCGGTTCGCGGCCCGAGAAGCACTCTCCGGCCAACATGCCCAACGTCCAGCAACAGCTCCCAAACCGAAGGAGCCAGGACCCAAAGACCTAGCTGGCCTGAAGTGGCCCCAGGGGGCCCCCAAGCAGCCCCTCTCAATTTGGGTCTGGGGGCTTTCGTTGGGCCGCGAACCTGGGAGCTACCTACAAGGTTGCAGTTCGCGGCCCGAGAAGCACTCTCCGGCCAACATGCCCAACTGCAGCAACAGCTCCCAAACCGAAGGAGCCAGGACCCAAAGACCTAGCTGGCCTGAAGGGCCCCCAGGGGGCCCCCAAGCAGCCCCTCTCCATTTGGGTCTGCGGGCTTTCGTTGGGACGGGGACCTGGGAGGTACCTGCAAGGTTGCAGTTCGCAGCCCGAGAAGCTCTCTCCGGTCAACATGCCCAACGTCCAGCAACAGCTCCCAAACCGAAGGAGCCAGGACTCAAAGACCTAGCTGGCCTGAAGGGGCCCCAAGGGGCCCCCAAGCAGCCCCTCTCAATTTGGGTCTGGGGGCTTTCGTTGGGCCGGGAACCTGGGAGCTACATGCAAGGTTGCAGTTCACGTCCCGAGAAGCACTCTCTGGCCAACATGCCCAACGTCCAGCAACATCTCCCAAACCGAAGGAGCCAGGACCCAAAGACCTAGCTGGCCTGAAGGGGCCCCAGGGGGCCCCCAAACAGCCCCTCTCCATTTGGGTCTGGGGGCTTTCGTTGGGCCGGGAACCTGGGAGCTACCTGCAAGGTTGCAGTTCGCGGCCCGAGAAGCACTCTCCGGCCAACATGCCCAACTGCAGCAACAGCTCCCAAACCGAAGGAGCCAGGACCCAAAGACCTAGCTGGCCTGAAGGGCCCCCAGGGGGCCCCCAAACAGCCCCTCTCCATTTGGGTCTGGGGGCTTTCGTTGGGCCGGGGACCTGGGAGGTACCTGCAAGGTTGCAGTTCGCAGCCCGAGAAGCACTCTCCGGTCAACATGCCCAACGTCCAGCAACAGCTTCCAAACCGAAGGAGCCAGGACCCAAAGACCTAGCTGGCCTGAAGGGCCCCCAGGGGGCCCCCAAGCAGCCCCTCTCCATTTGGGTCTGCGGGCTTTCGTTGGGCCGGGGACCTGGGAGGTACCTGCAAGGTTGCAGTTCGCAGCCCGAGAAGCTCTCTCCGGTCAACATGCCCAACTGCAGCAACAGCTCCCAAACCGAAGGAGCCAGGACCCAAAGACCTAGCTGGCCTGAAGGGGCCCCAAGGGGCCCCCAAGCAGCCCCTCTCCATTTGGGTCTGGGGGCTTTCGTTGGGCCGGGAACCTGGGAGCTACATGCAAGGTTGCAGTTCACGTCCCGAGAAGCACTCTCTGGCCAACATGCCCAACGTCCAGCAACATCTCCCAAACCGAAGGAGCCAGGACCCAAAGACCTAGCTGGCCTGAAGGGGCCCCCAGGGGGCCCCCAAACAGCCCCTCTCCATTTGGGTCTGGGGGCTTTCGTTGGGCCGGGAACCTGGGAGCTACCTGCAAGGTTGCAGTTCACGGCCCGAGAAGCACTCTCCGGCCAACATGCCCAACTGCAGCAACAGCTCCCAAACCGAAGGAGCCAGGACCCAAAGACCTAGCTGGCCTGAAGGGCCCCCAGGGGGCCCCCAAGCAGCCCCTCTCCATTTGGGTCTGGGGGCTTTCGTTGGGCCGGGGACATGGGAGGTACCTGCAAGGTTGCAGTTCACAGCCCGAGAAGCACTCTCCTGTCAACATGCCCAACTGCAGCAACAGCTCCCAAACCGAAGGAGCCAGGACCCAAAGACCTAGCTGGCCTGAAGGGGCCCCAGGGGGCCCCCAAGCAGCCCCTCTCCATTTGGGTCTGGGGGCTTTCGTTGGGCCGGGGACATGGGAGGTACCTGCAAGGTTGCAGTTCGCAGCCCGAGAAGCACTCTCCGGCCAACATACCCAACGTCCAGCAACAGCTCCCAAACCGAAGGAGCCAGGACCCAAAGACCTAGCTGGCCTGAAGAGTCCCCAGGGGGCCCCCAAACAGCCCCTCTCCATTTGGGTCTGGGGGCTTTAGTTGGGCATGGAACCTGGGAGGTACCTGCAAGGTTGCAGTTCGCAGCCTGAGAAGCACTCTCCGGTCAACATGCCCAACGTCCAGCAACAGCTCCCAAACCGAAGGAGCCAGGACCCAAAGACCTAGCTGGCCTGAAGGGCCCCCAGGGGGCCCCCAAGCAGCCCCTCTCCATTTGGGTCTGGGGGCTTTCGTTGGCCCGGGAACCTGGGAGCTACCTGCAAGGTTGCAGTTCGCGGCCCGAGAAGCACTCTCCGGCCAACATGCCCAACTGCAGCAACAGCTCCCAAACCGAAGGAGCCAGGACCCAAAGACCTAGCTGGCCTGAAGGGCCCCCAGGGGGCCCCCAAGCAGCCCCTCTCCATTTGGGTCTGGGGGCTTTCGTTGGGCCGGGGACCTGGGAGGTACCTGCAAGGTTGCAGTTCACGTACCGAGAAGCACTCTCCGGCCAACATGCCCAACGTCCAGCAACAGCTCCCAAACCGAAGGAGCCAGGACCCAAAGACCTAGCTGGCCTGAAGGGGCCCCAGGGGGCCCCCAAACAGCCCCTCTCCATTTGGGTCTGGGGGCTTTCGTTGGGCCGGGAACCTGGGAGCTACCTGCAAGGTTGCAGTTCGCGGCCCGAGAAGCACTCTCCGGCCAACATGCCCAACGTCCAGCAACAGCTCCCAAACCGAAGGAGCCAGGACCCAAAGACCTAGCTGGCCTGAAGAGTCCCCAAGGGGCCCCCAAGCAGCCCCTCTCAATTTGGGTCTGGGGGCTTTAGTTGGGCATGGAACCTGTGAGGTACCTGCATGGTTGCAGTTCGCAGCCTGAGAAGCACTCTCCGGTCAACATGCCCAACGTCCAGCAACAGCTCCCAAACCGAAGGAGCCAGGACCCAAAGACCTAGCTGGCCTGAAGGGCCCCCAGGGGGCCCCCAAGCAGCCCCTCTCCATTTGGGTCTGCGGGCTTTCGTTGGCCCGGGAACCTGGGAGGTACCTGCAAGGTTGCAGTTCGCGGCCCGAGAAGCACTCTCCGGCCATCATGCCCAACGTCCAGCAACAGCTCCCAAACCGAAGGAGCCAGGACCCAAAGACCTAGCTGGCCTGAAGGGCCCCCAGGGGGCACCCAAGCAGCCCCTCTCAATTTTGGTCTGGGGGCTTTCGTTGGGCCGGTGACCTAAGAGGTGCCTGCAAGGTTGCAGTTCGCGGCCCGAGAAGCACTCTCCGGCCAACATGTCCAACGTCCAGCAACAGCTCCCAAACTGAAGGAGCCAGGACCCAAAGACCTAGCTGGCCTGAAGGGCCCCCAGGGGGCCCCCAAACAGCCCCTCTCCATTTGGGTCTGGGGGCTTTCGTTGGGCCGCGAACCTGGGAGCTACCTGCAAGGTTGCAGTTCGCGGCCCGAGAAGCACTCTCCGGCCAACATGCCCAACTGCAGCAACAGCTCCCAAACCGAAGGAGCCAGGACCCAAAGACCTAGCTGGCCTGAAGGGCCCCCAGGGGGCCCCCAAGCAGCCCCTCTCAATTTGGGTCTGGGGGCTTTCGTTGGGCCGGGGACCTGGGAGGTACCTCCAAGGTTGCAGTTCGCAGCCCGAGAAGCACTCTCCGGCCAACATGCCCAACGTCCAGCAACAGCTCCCAAACCGAAGGAGCCAGGACCCAAAGACCTAGCTGGCCTGAAGGGCCCCCAGGGGGCCCCCAAGCAGCCCCTCTCAATTTGGGTCTGGGGGCTTTCGTTGGGCCTGGGACATGGGAGGTACCTGCAAGGTTGCAGTTCACGGCCCGAGAAGCACTCTCCGGCCAACATGCCCAACTGCAGCAACAGCTCCCAAACCGAAGGAGCCAGGACCCAAAGACCTAGCTGGCCTGAAGAGTCCCCAGGTGACCCCCAAACAGCCCCTCTCAATTTGGGTCTGGGGGCTTTCGTTGGGCATGTGACCTGGGAGGTACCTGCAAGGTTGCAGTTCGCGGCCCGAGAAACACTCTCCGGCCAACATGCCCAACTGCAGCAACAGCTCCCAAACCGAAGGAGCCAGGACCCAAAGACCTAGCTGGCCTGAAGGGCCCCCAGGGGGCCCCCAAGCAGCCCCTCTCCATTTGGGTCTGGGGGCTTTCGTTGGGCCGGGGACATGGGAGGTACCTGCAAGGTTGCAGTTCGCAGCCCGAGAAGCACTCTCCGGCCAACATACCCAACGTCCAGCAACAGCTCCGAAAGCGAAGGAGCCAGGACCCAAAGACCTAGCTGGCCTGAAGAGTCCCCAGGGGGCCCCCAAACAGCCCCTCTCCATTTGGGTCTGGGGGCTTTCGTTGGGCTGGGAACCTGGGAGGTACCTGCAAGGTTGCAGTTCGCAGCCCGAGAAGCACTTTCCGGTCAACATGCCCAACGTCCAGCAACAGCTCCCAAACCGAAGGAGCCAGGACCCAAAGACCTAGCTGGCCTGAAGTGTGCCCAGGGGGCCCCCAAGCAGCCCCTCTCAATTTGGGTCTGGGGGCTTTCGTTGGGCATGGAACCTGGGAGGTACCTGCAAGGTTGCAGTTCGCGGCCCGAGAAGCACTCTCCGGCCAACATGCCCAACTGCAGCAACAGCTCCCAAACCGAAGGAGCCAGGACCCAAAGACCTAGCTGGCCTGAAGGGCCCCCAGGGGGCCCCCAAGCAGCCCCTCTCCATTTGGGTCTGGGGGCTTTCGTTGGGCCGGGGACCTGGGAGGTACCTGCAAGGTTGCAGTTCACGTACCGAGAAGCACTCTCCGGCCAACATGCCCAACGTCCAGCAACAGCTCCCAAACCGAAGGAGCCAGGACCCAAAGACCTAGCTGGCCTGAAGGGGCCCCAGGGGCCCCCAAACAGCCCCTCTCCATTTGGGTCTGGGGGCTTTCGTTGGGCTGGGAACCTGGGAGGTACCTGCAAGGTTGCAGTTCGCGGCCCGAGAAGCACTCTCCGGCCAACATGCCCAACGTCCAGCAACAGCTCCCAAACCGAAGGAGCCAGGACCCAAAGACCTAGCTGGCCTGAAGAGTCCCCAAGGGGCCCCCAAGCAGCCCCTCTCAATTTGGGTCTGGGGGCTTTCGTTGGGCATGGAACCTGGGAGGTACCTGCAAGGTTACAGTTCGCAGCCTGAGAAGCACTCTCCGGCCAACATGCCCAACGTCGAGCAACAGCTCCCAAACCGAAGGAGCCAGGACCCAAAGACCTAGCTGGCCTGAAGGGGCCCCAGGGGCCCCCAAACAGCCCCTCTCCATTTGGGTCTGGGGGCTTTCGTTGGGCCGGGAACCTGGGAGCTACCTACAAGGTTGCAGTTCGCGGCCCGAGAAGCACTCTCCGGCCAACATGCCCAACTGCAGCAACAGCTCCCAAACCGAAGGAGCCAGGACCCAAAGACCTAGCTGGCCTGAAGAGTCCCCAAGGGGCCCCCAAGCAGCCCCTCTCAATTTGGGTCTGGGGGCTTTCGTTGGGCATGGAACCTGGGAGCTACCTACAAGGTTGCAGTTCGCGGCCCGAGAAGCACTCTCTGGCCATCATGCCCAACGTCCAGCAACAGCTCCCAAACCGAAGGAGCCAGGACCCAAAGACCTAGCTGGCCTGAAGGGCCCCCAGGGGGCCCCCAAGCAGCCCCTCTCAATTTTGGTCTGGGGGCTTTCGTTGGGCCGGTGACCTAAGAGGTGCCTGCAAGGTTGCAGTTCGCGGCCCGAGAAGCACTCTCCGGCCAACATGTCCAACGTCCAGCAACAGCTCCCAAACTGAAGGAGCCAGGACCCAAAGACCTAGCTGGCCTGAAGGGCCCCCAGGGGGCCCCCAAACAGCCCCTCTCCATTTGGGTCTGGGGGCTTTCGTTGGGCCGCGAACCTGGGAGCTACCTGCAAGGTTGCAGTTCGCGGCCCGAGAAGCACTCTCCGGCCAACATGCCCAACTGCAGCAACAGCTCCCAAACCGAAGGAGCCAGGACCCAAAGACCTAGCTGGCCTGAAGGGCCCCCAGGGGGCCCCCAAGCAGCCCCTCTCCATTTGGGTCTGGGGGCTTTCGTTGGGCCGGGGACCTGGGAGGTACCTCCAAGGTTGCAGTTCGCAGCCCGAGAAGCACTCTCCGGTCAACATGCCCAACGTCCAGCAACAGCTCCCAAACCGAAGGAGCCAGGACCCAAAGACCTAGCTGGCCTGAAGGGCCCCCAGGGGGCCCCCAAGCAGCCCCTCTCAATTTGGGTCTGGGGGCTTTCGTTGGGCCTGGGACATGGGAGGTACCTGCAAGGTTGCAGTTCACGGCCCGAGAAGCACTCTCCGGCCAACATGCCCAACTGCAGCAACAGCTCCCAAACCGAAGGAGCCAGGACCCAAAGACCTAGCTGGCCTGAAGAGTCCCCAGGGGACCCCCAAACAGCCCCTCTCAATTTGGGTCTGGGGGCTTTCGTTGGGCATGTGACCTGGGAGGTACCTGCAAGGTTGCAGTTCGCGGCCCGAGAAACACTCTCCGGCCAACATGCCCAACGTCCAGCAACAGCTCCCAAACCGAAGGAGCCAGGACCCAAAGACCTAGCTGGCCTGAAGGGGCCCAAAGGGGCCCCCAAGCAGCCCCTCTCAATTTACGTCTGGGGGCTTTCCTTGGGCCGGGAACCTGGGAGCTACATGCAAGGTTGCAGTTCACGTACCGAGAAGCACTCTCTGGCCAACATGCCCAACTTCCAGCAACATCTCCCAAACCGAAGGAGCCAGGACCCAAAGACCTAGCTGGCCTGAAGTGGCCCCAGGGGGCCCCCAAACAGCCCCTCTCCATTTGGGTCTGGGGGCTTTCGTTTGGCCGGGAACCTGGGAGCTACCTGCAAGGTTGCAGTTCGCGGTCCGAGAAGCACTCTCCGGCCAACATGCCCAACTGCAGCAACAGCTCCCAAACCGAAGGAGCCAGGACCCAAAGACCTAGCTGGCCTGAAGGGCCCCCAGGGGGCCCCCAAGCAGCCCCTCTCACTTTTGGTCTACGGGCTTTCGTTGGGCCGGGAACCTGGGAAGTGCCTGCAAGGTTGTAGTTCGCGGCCCGAGAAGCACTCTCCGGCCAACATGCCCAACTGCAGCAACAGCTCCCAAACCGAAGGAGCCAGGACCCAAAGAAATAGCTGGCCTCGAGGGTCCCCAGGGGGCCCGCAAGCAGCCCCTCTCAATTTTGGTCTGGGGGCTTTCGTTGGGCCGGGGACCTGGGAGGTGCCTGCAAGGTTGCAGTTCGCGGCCCGAGAAGCACTCTCCGGCCAACATGTCCAACGTCCAGCAACAGCTCCCAAACCGAAGGAGCCAGGACCCAAAGACCTAGCTGGCCTGAAGGGGCCCCAGGGGGCCCCCAAACAGCCCCTCTCCATTTGGGTCTGGGGGCTTTCTTTGGGCCGCGAACCTGGGAGGTACCTGCAAGTTTGCAGTTCGCGGCCCGAGAAGCACTCTCCGGCCAACATGCCCAACTGGAGCAACAGCTCCCAAACCCAAGGAGCCAGGACCCAAAGACCTAGCTGGCCTGAAGGGGTCCCAAGGGGCCCCCAAGCAGCCCCTCTCCATTTGGGTCTGGGGGCTTTCGTTGGGCCGGGAACCTGGGAGGTACCTGCAAGGTTGCAGTTCGCAGCCCGAGAAGCACTCTCCGGTCAACATGCCCAACGTCCAGCAACAGCTCCCAAACCGAAGGAGCCAGGACCCAAAGACCTAGCTGACCTGAAGGGCCCCCAGGGGGCCCCCAAGCAGCCCCTCTCCATTTGGGTCTGGGGGCTTTCGTTGGGCCGGGGACATGGGAGGTACCTGCAAGGTTGCAGTTCACGGCCCGAGAACCACTCTCCGGCCAACATGCCCAACTGCAGCAACAGCTCCCAAAGCGAAGGAGCCAGGACCCAAAGACCTAGCTGGCCTGAAGAGTCCCCAGGGGACCCCCAAACAGCCCCTCTCAATTTGGGTCTGGGGGCTTTCGTTGGGCCGGGAACCTGGGAGGTACCTGCAAGGTTGCAGTTCGCGGCCCAAAAAACACTCTCCGGCCAACATGCCCAACTGCAGCAACAGCTCCCAAACCGAAGGAGCCAGGACCCAAAGACCTAGCTGGCCTGAAGGGACCCCAGGGGGCCCCCAAGCAGCCCCTCTCAATTTGGGTCTGGGGGCTTTCGTTGGGCCGGGGACCTGGGAGGTACCTGCAAGGTTGCAGTTCGCAGCCCGAGAAGCACTCTCCGGTCAACATGCCCAACGTCCAGCAACAGCTCCCAAACCGAAGGAGCCAGGACCCAAAGACCTAGCTGGCCTGAAGGGCCCCCAGGGGGCACCCAAGCAGCCCCTCTCAATTTTGGTCTGGGGGCTTTCGTTGGGCTGGGAACCTGGGAGGTACCTGCAAGGTTGCAGTTCGCAGCCCGAGAAGCACTTTCCGGCCAACATTCCCAACGTCCAGCAACAGCTCCCAAACCGAAGGAGCCAGGACCCAAAGACCTAGCTGGCCTGAAGTGTGCCCAGGGGGCCCCCAAACAGCCCCACTCAATTTGGGTCTGGGGGCTTTCGTTGGGCATGGAACCTGGGAGGTACCTGCAAGGTTGCAGTTCGCGGCCCGAGAAGCACTCTCCGGCCAACATGCCCAACTGCAGCAACAGCTCCCAAACCGAAGGAGCCAGGACCCGAAGAAATAGCTGGCCTGAAGGGGCCCCAGGTGGCCCCCAAGCAGCCCCTCTCCATTTGGGTCTGGGGGCTTTCTTTGGGACGGGGTCCTGGCAGGTACCTGCAAGGTTGCAGTTCGCAGCCCGAGAAGCACTCTCCGGTCAACATGCCCAACGTCCAGCAACAGCTCCCAAACCGAAGGAGCCAGGACCCAAAGACCTAGCTGGCCTGAAGGGGCCCCAGGGGGCCCCCAAACAGCCCCTCTCCATTTGGGTCTGGGGGCTTTCGTTGGGCCGGGAACCTGGGAGCTACCTGCAAGGTTGCAGTTCGCGGCCCGAGAAGCACTCTCCGGCCAACATGCCCAACTGCAGCAACAGCTCCCAAACCGAAGGAGCCAGGACCCAAAGACCTAGCTGGCCTGAAGGGCCCCCAGGGGGCCCCAAAACAGCCCCTCTCCATTTGGGTCTGGGGGCTTTCGTTGGGCCGGGAACCTGGGAGCTACAAGCAAGGTTGCAGTTCACGGCCCGAGAAGCACTCTCCGGTCAACATGCCCAACTGCAGCAACAGCTCCCAAACCGAAGGAGCCAGGACCCAAAGACCTAGCTGGCCTGAAGGGCCCCCAGGGGGCCCCCAAACAGCCCCTCTCCATTTGGGTCTGTGGGCTTTCGTTGGGCCGGGAACCTGGGAGCTACCTACAAGGTTGCAGTTCGCGGCCCGAGAAGCACTCTCCGGCCAACATGCCCAACTGCAGCAACAGCTCCAAAACCGAAGGAGCCAGGACCCAAAGACCTAGCTGGCCTGAAGGGCCCCCAGGGGGCCCCCAAGCAGCCCCTCTCAATTTTGGTCTGGGGGCTTTCGTTGGGCCTGGGACCTGGGAGGTACCTGCAAGGTTGCAGTTCGCAGCCCGAGAAGCATTCTCCGGTCAACATGCCCAACGTCCAGCAACAGCTCCCAAACCGAAGGAGCCAGGACCCAAAGACCTAGCTGGCCTGAAGGGCCCCCAGGGGGCCCCCAAGCAGCCCCTCTCAATTTGGGTCTGGGGGCTTTCGTTGGGCATGGAACCTGGGAGCTACCTGCAAGGTTGCAGTTCGCAGCCCGAGAAGCACTCTCCGGCCAACATGCCCAACGTCCAGCAACAGCTCCCAAACCGAAGGAGCCAGGACCCAAAGAAATAGCTGGCCTGGAGGGTCTCCGGGGGCCCCCAAACAGCCCCTCTCCATTTGGGTCTGGGGCCTTTCGTTGGGCCGGGAACCTGGGAGCTACCTGCAAGGTTGCAGTTCACGGCCCGAGAACCACACTCCGGTCAACATGCCCAACTGCAGCAACAGCTCCCAAACTGAAGGAGCCAGGACCCAAAGACCTAGCTGGCCTGAAGGGCCCCCAGGGGGCCCCCAAGCAGCCCCTCTCCATTTGGGTCTGTGGGGTTTCGTTGGGCCGGGAACCTGGGAGCTACCTGCAAGGTTGCAGTTCGCAGCCCGAAAAACACTCTCCGGCCAACATGCCCAACTGCAGCAACAGCTCCCAAACCGAAGGAGCCAGGACCCAAAGACCTAGCTGGCCTGAAGGGCCCCCAGGGGGCCCCCAAGCTGCCCCTCTCCATTTGGGTCTGGGGGCTTTCGTTGGGCCGGGGACCTGGGAGGTACCTGCAAGGTTGCAGTTCGCAGCCCGAGAAGCACTCTCCGGTAAACATGCCCAAAGTCCAGCAACAGCTCCCAAACCGAAGGAGCCAGGACCCAAAGACCTAGCTGGCCTGAAGGGCCCCCAGGGGGCACCCAAGCAGCCCCTCTCAATTTTGGTCTGGGGGCTTTCGTTGGGCTGGGAACCTGGGAGGTACCTGCAAGGTTGCAGTTCGCAGCCCGAGAAGCACTTTCCGGACAACATGCCCAACGTCCAGCAACAGCTCCCAAACCGAAGGAGCCAGGACCCAAAGACCTAGCTGGCCTGAAGTGTGCCCAGGGGGCCCCCAAGCAGCCCCTCTCAATTTGGGTCTGGGGGCTTTCGTTGGGCATGGAACCTGGGAGGTACCTGCAAGGTTGCAGTTCGCGGCCCGAGAAGCACTCTCCGGCCAACATGCCCAACGTCCAGCAACAGCTCCCAAACCGAAGGAGCCAGGACCCAAAGACCTAGCTGGCCTGAAGAGTCCCCAGGGGGAACCCAAACAGCCCCTCTCAATTTGGGTCTGGGGGCTTTCGTTGGGCATGGAACCTGGGAGGTACCTGCAAGGTTGCAGTTCGCAGCCTGAGAAGCACTCTCCGGCCAACATGCCCAACGTCCAGCAACAGCTCCCAAACCGAAGGAGCCAGGACCCAAAGACCTAGCTGGCCTGAAGGGCCCCCAGGGGGCCCCCAAGCAGCCCCTCTCCATTTGGGTCTGGGGGCTTTCGTTGGGCCGGGAACCTGGGAGCTACCTGCAAGGTTGCAGTTCGCGGCCCGAGAAGCACTCTCCGGCCAACATGCCCAACTGCAGCAACAGCTCCCAAACCGAAGGAGCCAGGACCCAAAGACCTAGCTGGCCTGAAGGGCCCCCAGGGGGCCCCCAAGCAGCCCCTCTCAATTTGGGTCTGGGGGCTTTCGTTGGGCCTGGGACCTGGGAGGTACTTGCAAGTTTGCAGTTCACGTACCGAGAAGCACTCTCCGGCCAACATGCCCAACGTCCAGCAACAGCTCCCAAACCGAAGGAGCCAGGACCCAAAGACCTAGCTGGCCTGAAGGGCCCCCAGGGGGCCCCCAAGCAGCCCCTCTCCATTTGGGTCTGGGGGCTTTCGTTGGGCCGGGAACCTGGGAGGTACCTGCAAGGTTGCAGTTCGCGGCCCGAGAAGCACTCTCCGGCCAACATGCCCAACTGCAGCAACAGCTCCCAAACCGAAGGAGCCAGGACCCAAAGACCTAGCTGGCCTGAAGAGTCCCCAAGAGGCCCCCAAGCAGCCCCTCTCAATTTTGGTCTGGGGGCTTTCGTTGGGCCTGGGACCTGGGAGCTACCTGCAAGGTTGCAGTTCACGGCCCGAGAACCACTCTCCGGTCAACATGCCCAACGTCCAGCAACAGCTCCCAAACCGAAGGAGCCAGGACCCAAAGACCTAGCTGGCCTGAAGGGCCCCCAGGGGGCCCCCAAGCAGCCCCTCTCAATTTGGGTCTGGGTCTTTCGTTGGGCCTGGGACATGGGAGGTACCTGCAAGGTTGCAGTTCGCAGCCCGAGAAGCACTCTCCGGCCAACATGCCCAACGTCCAGCAACAGCTCCCAAACCGAAGGAGCCAGGACCCAAAGACCTAGCTGGCCTGAAGAGTCCCCAGGGGACCCCCAAACAGCCCCTCTCCATTTGGGTCTGGGGGCTTTCGTTGGGCCGGGAACCTGGGAGGTACCTGCAAGGTTGCAGTTCGCGGCCCGAAAAACACTCTCCGGCCAACATGCCCAACTGCAGCAACAGCTCCCAAACCGAAGGAGCCAGGACCCAAAGACCTAGCTGGCCTGAAGGGCCCCCAGGGGGCCCCCAAGCTGCCCCTCTCCATTTGGGTCTGGGGGCTTTCGTTGGGCCTGGGACCTGGGAGGTACCTGCAAGGTTGCAGTTCGCAGCCCGAGAAGCACTCTCCGGTCAACATGCCCAACGTCCAGCAACAGCTCCCAAACCGAAGGAGCCAGGACCCAAAGACCTAGCTGGCCTGAAGGGCCCCCAGGGGGCCCCCAAGCAGCCCCTCTCCATTTTGGTCTGGGGGCTTTCGTTGGGCTGGGAACCTGGGAGGTACCTGCAAGGTTGCAGTTCGCAGCCCGAGAAGCACTTTCCGGCCAACATGCCCAACGTCCAGCAACAGCTCCCAAACCGAAGGAGCCAGGACCCAAAGACCTAGCTGGCCTGAAGTGTGCCCAGGGGGCCCCCAAACAGCCCCTCTCAATTTGGGTCTGGGGGCTTTCGTTGGGCATGGAACCTGGGAGGTACCTGCAAGGTTGCAGTTCGCAGCCCGAGAAGCACTCTCCGGTCAACATGCCCAACGTCCAGCAACAGCTCCCAAACCGAAGGAGCCAGGACCCAAAGACCTAGCTGGCCTGAAGAGTCCCCAGGGGACACCCAAACAGCCCCTCTCCATTTGGGTCTGGGGGCTTTCGTTGGGCATGGAACCTGGGAGGTACCTGCAAGGTTGCAGTTCGCGGCCCGAAAAACACTCTCCGGCCAACATGCCCAACTGCAGCAACAGCTCCCAAACCGAAGGAGCCAGGACCCAAAGACCTAGCTGGCCTGAAGGGCCCCCAGGGGGCCCCCAAGCTGCCGCTCTCCATTTGTGTCTGGGGGCTTTCGTTGGGCCTGGGACCTGGGAGGTACCTGCAAGGTTGCAGTTCGCAGCCCGAGAAGCACTCTCCGGTCAACATGCCCAACGTCCAGCAACAGCTCCCAAACCGAAGGAGCCAGGACCCAAAGACCTAGCTGGCCTGAAGGGCCCCCAGGGGGCCCCCAAGCAGCCCCTCTCCATTTGGGTCTGGGGGCTTTCGTTGGGCTGGGAACCTGGGAGGTACCTGCAAGGTTGCAGTTCGCAGCCCGAGAAGCACTTTCCGGCCAACATGCCCAACGTCCAGCAACAGCTCCCAAACCGAAGGAGCCAGGACCCAAAGACCTAGCTGGCCTGAAGTGTGCCCAGGGGGCCCCCAAGCAGCCCCTCTCCATTTGGGTCTGGGGGCTTTCGTTGGGCCGGGAACCTGGGAGCTACCTGCAAGGTTGCAGTTCGCAGCCCGAGAAGCACTCTCCGGCCAACATGCCCAACGTCAAGCGACAGCTCCCAAACCGAAGGAGCCAGGACCCAAAGACCTAGCTGGCCTGAAGGGGCCCCAGGGGACCCCAAACAGCCCCTCTCCATTTGGGTCTGGGGGCTTTCGTTGGGCCGGGAACCTGGGAGCTACCTACAAGGTTGCAGTTCGCGGCCCGAGAAGCACTCTCCGGCCAACATGCACAACTGCAGCAACAGCTCCCAAACCGAAGGAGCCAGGACCCAAAGACCTAGCTGGCCTGAAGGGCCCCCAGGGGGCCCCCAAGCAGCCCCTCTCAATTTTGGTCTGGGGGCTTTCGTTGGGCCTGGGACCTGGGAGCTACCTGCAAGGTTGCAGTTCACGGCCCGAGAACCACTCTCCGGTCAACATGCCCAACTGCAGCAACAGCTCCCAAAGCGAAGGAGCCAGGACCCAAAGACCTAGCTGGCCTGAAGGGCCCCCAGGGGGCCCCCAAGCAGCCCCTCTCCATTTGGGTCTGGGGGCTTTCGTTGGGCCGGGAACCTGGGAGCTACCTGCAAGGTTGCAGTTCGCAGCCCAGAAGCACTCTCCGGCCAACATGCCCAACGTCCAGCAACAGCTCCCAAACCGAAGGAGCCAGGACCCAAAGACCTAGCTGGCCTGAAGGGGCCCCAGGGGGCCCCCAAACAGCCCCTCTCCATTTGGGTCTGGGGGCTTTCGTTGGGCCGGGAACCTGGGAGCTACCTGCAAGGTTGCAGTTCGCGGCCCGAGAAGCACTCTCCGGTCAACATGCCCAACGTCCAGCAACAGCTCCCAAAGCGAAGGAGCCAGGACCCAAAGACCTAGCTGGCCTGAAGGGCCCCCAGGGGGCCCCCAAGCAGCCCCTCTCCATTTGGGTCTGGGGGCTTTCGTTGGGCCGGGAACCTGGGAGGTACCTGCAAGGTTGCAGTTCGCGGCCCGAAAAACACTCTCCGGCCAACATGCCCAACGTCCAGCAACAGCTCCCAAACCGAAGGAGCCAGGACCCAAAGACCTAGCTGGCCTGAAGGGCCCCCAGGGGGCCCCCAAGCTGCCCCTCTCCATTTGGGTCTGGGGGCTTTCGTTGGGCCTGGGACCTGGGAGGTACCTGCAAGGTTGCAGTTCGCAGCCCGAGAAGCACTCTCCGGTCAACATGCCCAACGTCCAGCAACAGCTCCCAAACCGAAGGAGCCAGGACCCAAAGACCTAGCTGGCCTGAAGGGCCCCCAGGGGGCCCCCAAGCAGCCCCTCTCCATTTTGGTCTGGGGGCTTTCGTTGGGCTGGGAACCTGGGAGGTACCTGCAAGGTTGCAGTTCGCAGCCCGAGAAGCACTTTCCGGCCAACATGCCCAACTGCAGCAACAGCTCCCAAACCGAAGGAGCCAGGACCCAAAGACCTAGCTGGCCTGAAGTGTGCCCAGGGGGACCCCAAACAGCCCCTCTCAATTTGGGTCTGGGGGCTTTCGTTGGGCATGGAACCTGGGAGGTACCTGCAAGGTTGCAGTTCGCAGCCCGAGTAGCACTCTCCGGTCAACATGCCCAACGTCCAGCAACAGCTCCCAAACCGAAGGAGCCAGGACCCAAAGACCTAGCTGACCTGAAGGGCCCCCAGGGGGCCCCCAAGCAGCCCCTCTCAATTTGGGTCTGGGGGCTTTCGTTGGGCCGGGGACATGGGAGGTACCTGCAAGGTTGCAGTTCACGGCCCGAGAACCACTCTCCGGCCAACATGCCCAACTGCAGCAACAGCTCCCAAACCGAAGGAGCCAGGACCCAAAGACCTAGCTGGCCTGAAGAGTCCCCAGGGGGCCCCCAAACAGCCCCTCTCAATTTGGGTCTGGGGGCTTTCGTTGGGCCGGGGACCTGGGAGGTACCTGCAAGGTTGCAGTTCGCGGCCCAAAAAACACTCTCCGGCCAACATGCCCAACTGCAGCAACAGCTCCCAAACCGAAGGAGCCAGGACCCAAAGACCTAGCTGGCCTGAAGGGACCCCAGGGGGCCCCCAAGCAGCCCCTCTCAATTTGGGTCTGGGGGCTTTCGTTGGGCCGGGGACCTGGGAGGTACCTGCAAGGTTGCAGTTCGCAGCCCGAGAAGCACTCTCCGGTCAACATGCCCAACGTCCAGCAACAGCTCCCAAACCGAAGGAGCCAGGACCCAAAGACCTAGCTGGCCTGAAGGGCCCCCAGGGGGCACCCAAGCAGCCCCTCTCAATTTTGGTCTGGGGGCTTTCGTTGGGCTGGGAACCTGGGAGGTACCTGCAAGGTTGCAGTTCGCAGCCCGAGAAGCACTTTCCGGCCAACATGCCCAACGTCCAGCAACAGCTCCCAAACCGAAGGAGCCAGGACCCAAAGACCTAGCTGGCCTGAAGGGGCCCCAGGGGGCCCCCAAACAGCCCCTCTCCATTTGGGTCTGGGGGCTTTCGTTGGGCCGGGAACCTGGGAGCTACCTGCAAGGTTGCAGTTCGCGGCCCGAGAAGCACTCTCCGGTCAACATGCCCAACGTCCAGCAACAGCTCCCAAACCGAAGGAGCCAGGACCCAAAGACCTAGCTGGCCTGAAGGGCCCCCAGGGGGCCCCCAAGCAGCCCCTCTCAATTTGGGTCTGGGGGCTTTCGTTGGGCCTGGGACATGGGAGGTACCTGCAAGGTTGCAGTTCGCAGCCCGAGAAGCACTCTCCGGCCAACATGCCCAACGTCCAGCAACAGCTCCCAAACCGAAGGAGCCAGGACCCAAAGACCTAGCTGGCCTGAAGAGTCCCCAGGGGACCCCCAAACAGCCCCTCTCCATTTGGGTCTGGGGGCTTTCGTTGGGCCGGGAACCTGGGAGGTACCTGCAAGGTTGCAGTTCGCGGCCCGAAAAACACTCTCCGGCCAACATGCCCATCTGCAGCAACAGCTCCCAAACCGAAGGAGCCAGGACCCAAAGACCTAGCTGGCCTGAAGAGTCCCCAGGGGACCCCCAAGCAGCCCCTCTCCATTTTGGTCTGGGGGCTTTCGTTGGGCTGGGAACCTGGGAGGTACCTGCAAGGTTGCAGTTCGCAGCCCGAGAAGCACTTTCCGGCCAACATGCCCAACGTCCAGCAACAGCTCCCAAACCGAAGGAGCCAGGACCCAAAGACCTAGCTGGCCTGAAGTGTGCCCAGGGGACCCCCAAACAGCCCCTCTCAATTTGGGTCTGGGGGCTTTCGTTGGGCATGGAACCTGGGAGGTACCTGCAAGGTTGCAGTTCGCAGCCCGAGAAGCACTCTCCGGTCAACATGCCCAACGTCCAGCAACAGCTCCCAAACCGAAGGAGCCAGGACCCAAAGACCTAGCTGACCTGAAGGGCCCCCAGGGGGCCCCCAAGCAGCCCCTCTCAATTTGGGTCTGGGGGCTTTCGTTGGGCCGGGGACATGGGAGGTACCTGCAAGGTTGCAGTTCGCATCCCGAGAACCACTCTCCGGCCAACATGCCCAACTGCAGCAACAGCTCCCAAACCGAAGGAGCCAGGACCCAAAGACCTAGCTGGCCTGAAGAGTCCCCAGGGGACCCCCAAGCAGCCCCTCTCAATTTGGGTCTGGGGGCTTTCGTTGGGCCGGGAACCTGGGAGCTACCTGCAAGGTTGCAGTTCGCGGCCCAAAAAACACTCTCCGGCCAACATGCCCAACTGCAGCAACAGCTCCCAAACCGAAGGAGCCAGGACCCAAAGACCTAGCTGGCCTGAACGGACCCCAGGGGGCCCCCAAGCAGCCCCTCTCAATTTGGGTCTGGGGGCTTTCGTTGGGCCGGGGACCTGGGAGGTACCTGCAAGGTTGCAGTTCGCAGCCCGAGAAGCACTCTCCGGTCAACATGCCCAACGTCCAGCAACAGCTCCCAAACCGAAGGAGCCAGGACCCAAAGACCTAGCTGGCCTGAAGGGCCCCCAGGGGGCACCCAAGCAGCCCCTCTCAATTTTGGTCTGGGGGCTTTCGTTGGGCTGGGAACCTGGGAGGTACCTGCAAGGTTGCAGTTCGCAGCCCGAGAAGCACTTTCCGGCCAACATGCCCAACGTCCAGCAACAGCTCCCAAACCGAAGGAGCCAGGACCCAAAGACCTAGCTGGCCTGAAGTGTGCCCAGGGGGCCCCCAAACAGCCCCTCTCAATTTGGGTCTGGGGGTTTTCGTTGGGCATGGAACCTGGGAGGTACCTGCAAGGTTGCAGTTCGCGGCCCGAGAAGCACTCTCCGGCCAACATGCCCAACTGCAGCAACAGCTCCCAAACCGAAGGAGCCAGGACCCGAAGAAATAGCTGGCCTGGAGGGTCCCCAGGGGACCCCCAAGCAGCCCCTCTCCATTTGGGTCTGAGGGCTTTCGTTGGGCCGGGGTCCTGGCAGGTACCTGCAAGGTTGCAGTTCACGTACCGAGAAGCACTCTCTGGCCAACATGCCCAACTGCAGCAACAGCTCCCAAACCGAAGGAGCCAGGACCCAAAGACCTAGCTGGCCTGAAGGGCCCCCAGGGGGCCCCAAAACAGCCCCTCTCCATTTGGGTCTGGGGGCTTTCGTTGGGCCGGGAACCTGGGAGCTACATGCAAGGTTGCAGTTCACGGCCCGAGAAGCACTCTCCGGTCAACATGCCCAACTGCAGCAACAGCTCCCAAACCGAAGGAGCCAGGACCCAAAGACCTAGCTGGCCTGAAGGGCCCCCAGGGGGCCCCCAAACAGCCCCTCTCCATTTGGGTCTGTGGGCTTTCGTTGGGCATGGAACCTGGGAGGTACCTGCAAGGTTACAGTTCGCAGCCTGAGAAGCACTCTCCGGTCAACATGCCCAACGTCCAGCAACAGCTCCCAAACCGAAGGAGCCAGGACCCAAAGACCTAGCTGGCCTGAAGGGCCCCCAGGGGGCCCCCAAGCAGCCCCTCTCCATTTGGGTCTGGGGGCTTTCGTTGGGCATGGAACCTGGGAGCTACCTGCAAGGTTGCAGTTCGCAGCCCGAGAAGCACTCTCCGGCCAACATGCCCAACGTCCAGCAACAGCTCCCAAACCGAAGGAGCCAGGACCCAAAGACCTAGCTGGCCTGAAGGGGCCCCAGGGGGCCCCCAAACAGCCCCTCTCCATTTGGGTCTGGGGGCTTTCGTTGGGCCGGGAACCTGGGAGCTACCTGCCAGGTTGCAGTTCGCGGCCCGAGAAGCAATCTCCGGTCAACATGCCCAACGTCCAGCAACAGCTCCCAAACCGAAGGAGCCAGGACCCAAAGACCTAGCTGGCCTGAAGGGCCCCCAGGGGGCCCCCAAGCAGCCCCTCTCAATTTGGGTCTGGGGGCTTTCGTTGGGCCTGGGACATGGGAGGTACCTGCAAGGTTGCAGTTCGCAGCCCGAGAAGCACTCTCCGGCCAACATGCCCAACGTCCAGCAACAGCTCCCAAACCGAAGGAGCCAGGACCCAAAGACCTAGCTGGCCTGAAGAGTCCCCAGGGGACCCCCAAACAGCCCCTCTCAATTTGGGTCTGGGGGCTTTCTTTGGGCATGGAGTCTGGGAGGTACCTGAAAGATTGCAGTTCGCAGCCTGAGAAGCACTCTCCGGCCAACATGCCCAACGTCCAGCAACAGCTCCCAAACCGAAGGAGCCAGGACCCAAAGACCTAGCTGGCCTGAAGGGTCCCCAGGGGGCCCCCAAGCAGCCCCTCTCTATTTGGGTCTGGGGGCTTTCGTCGGGCCGGGAACCTGGGAGCTACCTGCAAGGTTGCAGTTCGCGGCCCGAGAAGCACACTCCGGCCAACATGCACAACTGCAGCAACAGCTCCCAAACCGAAGGAGCCAGGACCCAAAGACCTAGCTGGCCTGAAGGGCCCCCAGGGGGCCCCCAAGCAGCCCCTCTCCATTTGGGTCTGGGGGCTTTCGTTGGGACGGGGACCTGGGAGGTACCTGCAAGGTTGCAGTTCACGTACAGAGAAGCACTCTCCGGCCAACATGCCCAACGTCCAGCAACAGCTCCCAAACCGAAGGAGCCAGGACCCAAAGACCTAGCTGGCCTGAAGGGGCCCCAGGGGGCCCCCAAACAGCCCCTCTCCATTTGGGTCTGGGGGCTTTCGTTGGGCCGGGAACCTGGGAGGTACCTGCAAGGTTGCAGTTCGCGGCCCGAGAAGCACTCTCCGGCCAACATGCCCAACTGCAGCAACAGCTCCCAAACCGAAGGAGCCAGGACCCAAAGACCTAGCTGGCCTGAAGGGGCCCCCAGGGGGCCCCCAAGCAGCCCCTCTCCATTTGGGTCTGGGGGCTTTCGTTGGGCCGGGAACCTGGGAGCTACCTACAAGGTTGCAGTTCGCGGCCCGAGAAGCACTCTCCGGCCAACATGCCCAACTGCAGCAACAGCTCCCAAACCGAAGGAGCCAGGACCCAAAGACCTAGCTGGCCTGAAGAGTCCCCAAGGGGCCCCCAAGCAGCCCCTCTCAATTTGGGTCTGGGGGCTTTCGTTGGGCATGGAACCTGGGAGCTACCTGCAAGGTTGCAGTTCGCGGCCCGAGAAGCACTCTCCGTCCATCATGCCCAACGTCCAGAAACAGCTCCCAAACCGAAGGAGCCAGGACCCAAAGACCTAGCTGGCCTGAAGAGTCCACAGGGGTCCCCCAAGCAGCCCCTCTCCATTTGGGTCTGGGGGCTTTCGTTGGGCCGGGAACCTGGGAGCTACCTGCAAGGTTGCAGTTCGCAGCCCGAGAAGCACTCTCCGGCCAACATGCCCAACGTCAAGCGACAGCTCCCAAACCGAAGGAGCCAGGACCCAAAGACCTAGCTGGCCTGAAGGGGCCCCAGGGGACCCCAAACAGCCCCTCTCCATTTGGGTCTGGGGGCTTTCGTTGGGCCGGGAACCTGGGAGCTACCTACAAGGTTGCAGTTCGCGGCCCGAGAAGCACTCTCCGGCCAACATGCCCAACTGCAGCAACAGCTCCCAAACCGAAGGAGCCAGGACCCAAAGACCTAGCTGGCCTGAAGGGCCCCCAGGGGGCCCCCAAACAGCCCCTCTCAATTTTGGTCTGGGGGCTTTCGTTGGGCCTGGGACCCGGGAGCTACCTGCAAGGTTGCAGTTCACGGCCCGAATACCACTCTCCGGTCAACATGCCCAACTGCAGCAACAGCTCCTAAAGCGAAGGAGCCAGGACCCAAAGACCTAGCTGGACTGAAGGGGCCCCAGGGGGCCCCCAAGCAGCCCCTCTCCATTTGGGTCTGTGGGCTTTCGTTGGGCCGGGAACCTGGGAGCTACCTGCAAGGTTGCAGTTCGCGGCCCGAGAAGCACTCTCCGGTCAACATGCCCAACGTCCAGCAACAGCTCCCAAACCGAAGGAGCCAGGACCCAAAGACCTAGCTGGCCTGAAGGGCCCCCAGGGGGCCCCCAAGCAGCCCCTCTCAATTTGGGTCTGGGGGCTTTCGTTGGGCCTGGGACATGGGAGGTACCTGCAAGGTTGCAGTTCGCAGCCCGAGAAGCACTCTCCGGCCAACATGCCCAACGTCCAGCAACAGCTCCCAAACCGAAGGAGCCAGGACCCAAAGACCTAGCTGGCCTGAAGAGTCCCCAGGGGACCCCCAAACAGCCCCTCTCAATTTGGGTCTGGGGGCTTTCGTTGGGCATGGAACCTGGGAGGTACCTGCAAGGTTGCAGTTCGCGGCCCGAGAAACACTCTCCGGCCAACATGCCCAACTGCAGCAACAGCTCCCAAACCGAAGGAGCCAGGACTAAAAGACCTAGCTGGCCTGAAGGGCCCCCAGGGGGCCCCCAAGCAGCCCCTCTCCATTTGGGTCTGGGGGCTTTCGTTGGGCATGGAACCTGGGAGGTACCTGCAAGGTTGCAGTTCGCGGCCCGAGAAACACTCTCCGGCCAACATGCCCAACTGCAGCAAGAGCTCCCAAACCGAAGGAGCCAGGACCCAAAGACCTAGCTGGCCTGAAGGGGCCCCAAGGGGACCCCAAGCAGCCCCTCTCAATTTGGGTCTGGGGGCTTTCCTTGGGCATGGAACCTGGGAGCTACCTGCAAGGTTGCAGTTCACGGCCCGAGAAGCACTCTCCGGCCAACATGCACAACGTCCAGCAAGAGCTCCCAAACCGAAGGAGCCAGGACCCAAAGACCTAGCTGGCCTGAAGGGCCCCCAGGGGGCCCCCAAGCAGTCCCTCTCCATTTGGGTCTGGGGGCTTTCGTTGGGCCGGGAACCTGGGAGGTACCTGCAAGGTTGCAGTTCGCGGCCCGAGAAGCACTCTCCGGCCAACATGCCCAACTGCAGCAACAGCTCCCAAACCGAAGGAGCCAGGACCCAAAGACCTAGCTGGCCTGAAGGGCACCCAGGGGGCCCCCAAACAGCCCCTCTCCATTTGGGTCTGGGGGCTTTCGTTGGGCCGGGGACATGGGAGGTACCTGCAAGGTTGCAGTTCGCAGCCCGAGAAGCACTCTCCGGTCAACATGCCAAACGTCCAGCAACAGCTCCCAAACCGAAGGAGCCAGGACCCAAAGACCTAGCTGGCCTGAAGGGCCCCCAGGGGGCCCCCAAGCAGCCCCTCTCCATTTGGGTCTGGGGGCTTTCGTTGGGCCGGGGACCTGGGAGGTACCTGCAAGGTTGCAGTTCACGTACCGAGAAGCACTCTCCGGTCAACATGCCCAACGTCCAGCAACAGCTCCCAAACCGAAGAAGCCAGGACCCAAAGACCTAGCTGGCCTGAAGGGGCCCTTGGGGACCCCAAACAGCCCCTCTCAATTTTGGTCTGGGGGCTTTCGTTGGGCCGGGAACCTGGGAGGTGCCTGCAAGGTTGCAGTTCGCGGCCCGAGAAGCACTCTCCGGCCAACATGCACAACTGCAGCAACAACTCCCAAACCGAAGGAGCCAGGACCCAAAGAAAGAGCTGGCCTGGAGGGACCCCGGGGGCCCCCAAGCAGCCCCTCTCCATTTGGGTCTGGGGGCTTTCGTTGGGCCTGGGACCTGGGAGGTACCTGCAAGTTTGCAGTTCGCAGCCCGAGAAGCACTCTCCGGTCAACATGCCCAACGTCCAGCAACAGCTCCCAAACCGAAGGAGCCAGGACCCAAAGACCTAGCTGGCCTGAAGGGCCCCCAGGGGGCACCCAAGCAGCCCCTCTCAATTTGGGTCTGGGGGCTTTCGTTGGGCCGGGGACATGGGAGGTACCTGCAAGGTTGCAGTTCGCAGCCCGAGAAGCACTCTCCGGCCAACATGCCAAACGTCCAGTAACAGCTCCCAAACCGAAGGAGCCAGGACCCAAAGACCTAGCTGGCCTGAAGAGTCCCCAGGGGGAACCCAAACAGCCCCTCTCAATTTGGGTCTGGGGGCTTTCGTTGGGCATGGAACCTGGGAGGTACCTGCAAGGTTGCAGTTCGCAGCCTGAGAAGCACTCTCCGGCCAACATGCCCAACGTCCAGCAACAGCTCCCAAACCGAAGGAGCCAGGACCCAAAGACCTAGCTGGCCTGAAGGGTCCCCAGGGGGCCCCCAAGCAGCCCCTCTCAATTTGGGTCTGGGGGCTTTCGTTGGGCCGGGAACCTGGGAGCTACCTGCAAGGTTGCAGTTCGCGGCCCGAGAAGCACTCTCCGGCCAACATGCCCAACTGCAGCAACAGCTCCCAAACCGAAGGAGCCAGGACCCAAAGACCTAGCTGGCCTGAAGGGCCCCCAGGGGGCCCCCAAGCAGCCCCTCTCCATTTGGGTCTGGGGGCTTTCGTTGGGCCTGGGACCTGGGAGGTACCTGCAAGGTTGCAGTTCGCAGCCCGAGAAGCACTCTCCGGCCAACATGCCCAACGTCCAGCAACAGCTCCCAAACCGAAGGAGCCAGGACCCAAAGACCTAGCTGGCCTGAAGAGTCCCCAGGGGACCCCCAAACAGCCCCTCTCAATTTGGGTCTGGGGGCTTTCGTTGGGCATGGAACCTGGGAGGTACCTGCAAGGTTGCAGTTCGCGGCCCGAGAAACACTCTCCGGCCAACATGCCCAACTGCAGCAACAGCTCCCAAACCGAAGGAGCCAGGACCCAAAGACCTAGCTGGCCTGAAGGGCCCCCAGGGGGCCCCCAAGCAGACCCTCTCCATTTGGGTCTGGGGGCTTTCGTTGGGCCGGGGATCTGGGAGCTACCTGCAAGGTTGCAGTTCGCAGCCCGAGAAGCACTCTCCGGTCAACATGCCCAACGTCCAGCAACAGCTCCCAAACCGAAGGAGACAGGACCCAAAGACCTAGCTGGCCTGAAGGGCCCCCAGGGGGCACCCAAGCAGCCCCTCTCAATTTTGGTCTGGGGGCTTTCGTTGGGCTGGGAACCTGGGAGGTACCTGCAAGGTTGCAGTTCGCAGCCCGAGAAGCACTTTCCGGCCAACATGCCCAACGTCCAGCAACAGCTCCCAAACCGAAGGAGCCAGGACCCAAAGACCTAGCTGGCCTGAAGTGTGCCCAGGGGGCCCCCAAACAGCCCCTCTCAATTTGGGTCTGGGGGCTTTCGTTGGGCATGGAACCTGGGAGGTACCTGCAAGGTTGCAGTTCGCGGCCCGAGAAGCACTCTCCGGCCAACATGCCCAAATGCAGCAACAGCTCCCAAACCGAAGGAGCCAGGACCCAAAGACCTAGCTGGCCTGAAGAGTCCCCAGGGGACCCCCAAACAGCCCCTCTCAATTTGGATCTGGGGGCTTTCGTTGGGCATGGAACCTGGGAGGTACCTGCAAGTTTGCAGTTCGCAGCCCGAGAAGCACTCTCCGGCCAACATGCCCAACTGCAGCAACAGCTCCCAAACCGAAGGAGCCAGGACCCAAAGACCTAGCTGTCCTGAAGGGCCCCCAGGGGGCCCCCACGCATCCCCCTCACTTTTGCTCTACGGGCTTTCGTTGGGCCGGGAACCTGGGAAGTGCCTGCAAGGTTGCAGTTCGCGGCCCGAGAAGCACTCTCCGGCCAACATGCCGAACTGCAGCAAGAGCTCCCAAACCGAAGGAGCCAGGACCCAAAGACCTAGCTGGCCTGAAGGGGCCCCAAGGGGCCCCCAAGCAGCCCCTCTCCATTTGGGTCTGGGGGCTTTCCTTGGGCATGGAACCTGGGAGCTACCTGCAAGGTTGCAGTTCACGGCCCGAGAAGCACTCTCCGGCCAACATGTCCAACGTCCAGCAACAGCTCCCAAACCGAAGGAGCCAGGACCCAAAGACCTAGCTGGCCTGAAGGGGCCCCAGGGGGCCCCCAAACAGCCCCTCTCCATTTGGGTCTGGGGGCTTTCGTTGGGCCGGGAACCTGGGAGATACCTGCAAGGTTGCAGTTCGCGGCCCGAGAAGCACTCTCCGGCCAACATGCCCAACTGCAGCAACAGCTCCCAAAGCGAAGGAGCCAGGACCCAAAGACCTAGCTGGCCTGAAGGGCCCCCAGGGGGCCCCCAAGCAGCCCCTCTCCATTTGGGTCTGGGGGCTTTCGTTGGGCCGGGGACCTGGGAGGTACCTGCAAGGTTGCAGTTCGCAGCCCGAGAAGCACTCTCCGGTCAACATGCCCAATGTCCAGCAACAGCTCCCAAACCGAAGGAGCCAGGACCCAAAGAACTAGCTGGCCTGAAGGGCCCCCAGGGGGCCCCCAAGCAGCCCCTCTCCATTTGGGTCTGGGGGCTTTCGTTGGGCCGGGAACCTGGAAGCTACCTGCAAGGTTGCAGTTCGCGGCCCGAGAAGCACTCTCCGGCCAACATGCCCAACTGCAGCAACAGCTCCCAAACCGAAGGAGCCAGGACCCAAAGACCTAGCTGGCCTGAAGGGCCCCCAGGGGGCCCCCAAGCAGCCCCTCTCCATTTGGGTCTGGGGGCTTTCGTTGGGCCTGTGACCTGGGAGGTACCTGCAAGGTTGCAGTTCGCAGCCCGAGAAGCACTCTCCGGTCAACATGCCCAACGTCCAGCAACAGCTCCCAAACCGAAGGAGCCAGGACCCAAAGACCTAGCTGGCCTGAAGGGCCCCCAGGGGGCCCCCAAACAGCCCCTCTCCATTTGGGTCTGGGGGCTTTCGTTGGGCATGGAGCCTGGGAGGAACCTGCAAGGTTGCAGTTCGCGGCCCGAGAAGCACTCTCCGGCAAACATGCCCAACTGCAGCAACAGCTACCAAACCGAAGGAGTCAGGACCCAAAGACATAGCTGGCCTGGAGTGTCCCAAGGGGGCCCTCAAGCAGCCCCTCTCAATTTTGGTCTGGGGGCTTTCGTTGGGCCGGGAACCTGGGAGGTGCCTGCAAGGTTGCAGTTCGCGGCCCGAGAAGCACTCTCCGGCCAACATGCCCAACTGCAGCAACAGCTCCCAAACCGAAGGAGCCAGGACCCAAAGACCTAGCTGGCCTGAAGGGCCCCCAGGGGGCCCCCAAGCAGCCCCTCTCAATTTGGGTCTGGGGGCTTTCGTTGGGCCGGGGACATGGGAGGTACCTGCAAAGTTGCAGTTCGCGGCCCGAGAAGCACTCTCCGGCCAACATGCCCAACTGCAGCAACAGCTCCCAAACCGAAGGAGCCAGGACCCAAAGACCTAGCTGGCCTGAAGGGCCCCCAGGGGGCCCCCAAGCAGCCCCTCTCAATTTGGGTCTGGGGGCTTTCGTTGGGCCGGGGACCTGGGAGGTACCTGCAAGGTTACAGTTCGCAGCCTGAGAAGCACTCTCCGGTCAACATGCCCAACGTCCAGCAACAGCTCCCAAACCGAAGGAGCCAGGACCCAAAGACCTAGCTGGCCTGAAGTGTCCCCAGGGGGCCCCCAAGCAGCCCCTCTCCATTTGGGTCTGGGGGCTTTCGTTGGGCCGGGAACCTGGGAGCTACCTGCAAGGTTGCAGTTCACGGCCCGAGAAGCACTCTCCGGCCAACATGCCGAATTGCAGCAAGAGCTCCCAAACCGAAGGAGCCAGGACCCAAAGACCTAGCTGGCCTGAAGGGGCCCCAAGGGGACCCCAAGCAGCCCCTCTCAATTTGGGTCTGGGGGCTTTCCTTGGGCATGGAACCTGGGAGCTACCTGCAAGGTTGCAGTTCACGGCCCGAGAAGCACTCTCTGGCCAACATGCCCAACGTCCAGCAACAGCTCCCAAACCGAAGGAGCCAGGACCCAAAGACCTAGCTGGCCTGAAGGGCCCCCAGGGGGCCCCCAAGCAGCCCCTCTCCATTTGGGTCTGGGGGCTTTCGTTGGGCCGGGGACCTGGGAGGTACCTGCAAGGTTGCAGTTCGCAGCCCGAGAAGCACTCTCCGGTCTACATGCCCAACTGCAGCAACAGCTCCCAAACCGAAGGAGCCAGGACCCAAAGACCTAGCTGGCCTGAAGGGCCCCCAGGGGGCCCCCAAGCAGCCCCTCTCAATTTGGGTCTGGGGGCTTTCTTTGGGCCTGGATCCTGGGAGGTACCTGCAAGGTTGCAGTTCGCAGCCCGAGAAGCACTCTCCGGTCAACATGCCCAACTGCAGCAACAGCTCCCAAACCGAAGGAGCCAGGACCCAAAGACCTAGCTGGCCTGAAGGGCCCCCAGGGGGCACCCAAACAGCCCCTCTCCATTTGGGTCTGGGGGCTTTCGTTGGGCATGGAGCCTGGGAGGAACCTGCAAGGTTGCAGTTCGCGGCCCAAGAAGCACTCTCCGGCAAACATGCCCAACTGCAGCAACAGCTACCAAACCGAAGGAGTCAGGACCCAAAGACATAGCTGGCCTGGAGTGTCCCCAGGGGGCCCGCAAGCAGCCCCTCTCAATTTTGGTCTGGGGGCTTTCGTTGGGCCGGGAACCTGGGAGGTGCCTGCAAGGTTGCAGTTCGCGGCCCGAGAAGCACTCTCCGGCCAACATGCCCAACTGCAGCAACAGCTCCCAAACCGAAGGAGCCAGGACCCAAAGACCTAGCTGGCCTGAAGGGCCCCCAGGGGGCCCCCAAGCAGCCCCTCTCAATTTGGGTCTGGGGGCTTTCGTTGGGCCGGGGACATGGGAGGTACCTGCAAAGTTGCAGTTCGCGGCCCGAGAAGCACTCTCCGGCCAACATGCCCAACTGCAGCAACAGCTCCCAAACCGAAGGAGCCAGGACCCAAAGACCTAGCTGGCCTGAAGGGCCCCCAGCGGTCCCCCAAGCAGCCCCTCTCAATTTGGGTCTGGGGGCTTTCGTTGGGCCGGGGACCTGGGAGGTACCTGCAAGGTTACAGTTCGCAGCCTGAGAAGCACTCTCCGGTCAACATGCCCAACGTCCAGCAACAGCGCTCAAACCGAAGGAGCCAGGACCCAAAGACCTAGCTGGCCTGAAGGGCCCCCAGGGTGCCCCCAAACAGCCCCTCTCCATTTGGGTCTGGGGGCTTTCGTTGGGCCGGGAACCTGGGAAATACCTGCAAGGTTGCAGTTCACGGCCCGAGAAGCACTCTCCGGCCAACATGCCCAACGTCCAGCAACAGCTCCCAAACCGAAGGAGCCAGGACCCAAAGACCTAGCTGGCCTGAAGGGGCCCCAGGGGGCCCCCAAACAGCCCCTCTCCATTTGGGTCTGGGGGCTTTCGTTGGGCCGGGAACCTGGGAGCTACCTACAAGGTTGCAGTTCGCGGCCCGAGAAGCACTCTCCGGCCAACATGCCCAACTGCAGCAACAGCTCCCAAAGCGAAGGAGCCAGGACCCAAAGACCTAGCTGGCCTGAGGAGTCCCCAAGGGGCCCCCAAGCAGCCCCTCTCAATTTGGGTCTGGGGGCTTTCGTTGGGCCGGGAACCTGGGAGATACCTACAAGGTTGCTGTTCGCGGCCCGAGAAGCACTCTCCGGCCAACATGCCCAACTGCAGCAACAGCTCCCAAACCGAAGGAGCCAGGACCCAAAGAAAGAGCTGGCCTGGAGGGACCCCGGGGGCCCACAAGCAGCCCCTCTCAATTTGGGTCTGGGGGCTTTCGTTGGGCCGGGAACCTGGGAAGTGCCTGCAAGGTTGCAGTTTGCGGCCCGAGAAGCACTCTCCGGCCAACATGCCCAACTGCAGCAACAGCTCCCAAACCGAAGGAGCCAGGACCCAAAGACCTAGCTGGCCTGAAGGGGCCACAAGGGGCCCCCAAACAGCCCCTCTCCATTTGGGTCTGGGGGCTTTCCTTGGGCCGGGATCCTGGGAGCTACCTGCAAGGTTGCAGTTCACGGCCCGAGAAGCACTCTCCGGCCAACATGCCCAACTGCAGCAACAGCTCCCAAACCGAAGGAGCCAGGACCCAAAGACCTAGCTGGCCTGAAAGGCCCCCAGGGGGCCCCCAAGCAGCCCCTCTCCATTTGGGTCTGGGGGCTTTCGTTGGGCCGGGGACCTGGGAGGTACCTCCAAGGTTGCAGTTCGCAGCCCGAGAAGCACTCTCCGGTCAACATGCCCAACGTCCAGCAACAGCTCCCAAACCGAAGGAGCCAGGACCCAAAGACCTAGCTGGCCTGAAGGGCCCCCAGGGGGCCCCCAAACAGCCCCTCTCCATTTGGGTCTGGGGGCTTTCGTTGGGCATGGAGCCTGGGAGGAACCTGCAAGGTTGCAGTTCACGGCCCGTTAAGCACTCTCCGGCAAACATGCCCAACTGCAGCAACAGCTACCAAACCGAAGGAGCCAGGACCCAAAGACATAGCTGGCCTGGAGTGTCCCCAGGGGGCCCCCAAGCAGCCCCTCTCAATTTGGGTCTGGGGGCTTTCGTTGGGCCGGGAACCTGGGAGGTGCCTGCAAGGTTGCAGTTCGCGGCCCGAGAAGCACTCTCCGGCCAACATGCACAACTGCAGCAACAGCTCCCAAACCGAAGGAGCCAGGACCCAAAGACCTAGCTGGCCTGAAGGGCCCCCAGGGGGCCCCCAAGCAGCCCTTCTCAATTTGGGTCTGGGGGCTTTCGTTGGGCCGGGGACATGGGAGGTACCTGCAAGGTTGCAGTTCGCGGCCCGAGAAGCACTCTCCGGCCAACATGCCCAACTGCAGCAACAGCTCCCAAACCGAAGGAGCCAGGACCCAAAGACCTAGCTGGCCTGAAGGGCCCCCAGGGGGCCCCCAAGCAGCCCCTCTCAATTTGGGTCTGGGGGCTTTCGTTGGGCCGGGGACCTGGGAGGTACCTGCAAGTTTGCAGTTCACGTACCGAGAAGCACTCTCCGGCCAACATGCCCAACGTCCAGCAACAGCTCCCAAACCGAAGGAGCCAGGACCCAAAGACCTAGCTGGCCTGAAGAGTCCCCAAGGGGCCCCCAAGCAGCCCCTCTCAATTTGCGTCTGGGGGCTTTCGTTGGGCATGGAACCTGGGAGGTACCTGCAAGGTTACAGTTCGCAGCCCGAGAAGCACTCTCCGGTCAACATGCCCAACGTCCAGCAACAGCTCCCAAACCGAAGGAGCCAGGACCCAAAGACCTAGCTGGCCTGAAGTGTCCCCAGGGGGCCCCCAAACAGCCCCTCTCCATTTGTGTCTGGGGGCTTTCGTTGGGCTGGGAACCTGGGAGCTACCTGCAAGGTTGCAGTTCGCGGCCCGAGAAGCACTCTCCGGTCAACATGCCCAACTGCAGCAACAGCTCCCAAACCGAAGGAGCCAGGACCCAAAGACCTAGCTGGCCTGAAGGGCCCCCAGGGGGCCCCCAAACAGCCCCTCTCCATTTGGGTCTGGGGGCTTTCGTTGGGCATGGAGCCTGGGAGGAACCTGCAAGGTTGCAGTTCGCGGCCCGAGAAGCACTCTCCGGCAAACATGCCCAACTGCAGCAACAGCTACCAAACCGAAGGAGTCAGGACCTAAAGACGTAGCTGGCCTGGAGTGTCCCCAGGGGGCCCGCAAGCAGCCCCTCTCAATTTGGGTCTGGGGGCTTTCGTTGGGCCGGGAACCTGGGAGGTGCCTGCAAGTTTGCAGTTCGCGGCCCGAGAAGCACTCTCCGGCCAACATGCCCAACTGCAGCAACAGCTCCCAAACCGAAGGAGCCAGGACCCAAAGACCTAGCTGGCCTGAAGAGCCCCCAGGGGGCCCCCAAGCAGCCCCTCTCAATTTGGGTCTGGGGGCTTTCGTTGGGCCGGGGACATGGGAGGTACCTGCAAGTTTGCAGTTCACGTACCGAGAAGCACTCTCCGGTCAACATGCCCAACGTCCAGCAACAGCTCCCAAACCGAAGGAGCCAGGACCCAAAGACCTAGCTGGCCTGAAGAGTCCCCAAGGGGCCCCCAAGCAGCCCCTCTCAATTTGCGTCTGGGGGCTTTCGTTGGGCATGGAACCTGGGAGGTACCTGCAAGGTTACAGTTCGCAGCCCGAGAAGCACTCTCCGGTCAACATGCCCAACGTCCAGCAACAGCTCCCAAACCGAAGGAGCCAGGACCCAAAGACCTAGCTGGCCTGGAGTGTCCCCAGGGGGCCCCCAAACAGCCCCTCTCCATTTGTGTCTGGGGGCTTTCGTTGGGCTGGGAACCTGGGAGCTACCTGCAAGGTTGCAGTTCGCAGCCCGAGAAGCACTCTCCGGTCAACATGCCCAACTGCAGCAACAGCTCCCAAACCGAAGGAGCCAGGACCCAAAGACCTAGCTGGCCTGAAGGGCCCCCAGGGGGCCCCCAAACAGCCCCTCTCCATTTGGGTCTGGGGGCTTTCGTTGGGCATGGAACCTGGGAGGAACCTGCAAGGTTGCAGTTCGCGGCCCGAGAAGAACTCTCCTGCAAACATGCCCAACTGCAGCAACAGCTCCCAAACCGAAGGAGCCAGGACCCAAAGACCTAGCTGGCCTGAAGGGCCCCCAGGGGGCCCCCAAGCAGCCCCTCTCAATTTTGGTCTGGGGGCTTTCGTTTGGCCGGGAACCTGGGAGGTACCTGCAAGGTTGCAGTTCGCGGCCCGAGAAGCACTCTCCGGCCAACATGCCCAACTGCAGCAACAGCTCCCAAACCGAAGGAGCCAGGACCCAAAGACCTAGCTGGCCTGAAGGGCCCCCAGGGGGCCCCCAAGCAGCCCCTCTCCATTTGGGTCTGGGGGCTTTCGTTGGGCCTGGGACCTGGGAGGTACCTGCAAGTTTGCAGTTCGCAGCCCGAGAAGCACTCTCCGGTCAACATGCCCAACTGCAGCAACAGCTCCCAAACCGAAGGAGCCAGGACCCAAAGACCTAGCTGGCCTGAAGGGCCCCCAGGGGGCCCCCAAGCAGCCCCTCTCAATTTGGGTCTGGGGGCTTTCGTTGGGCCTGGAACCTGGGAGGTACCTGCAAGGTTGCAGTTCGCAGCCCGAGAAGCACTCTCCGGTCAACATGCCCAACTGCAGCAACAGCTCCCAAACCGAAGGAGCCAGGACCCAAAGACCTAGCTGGCCTGAAGGGCCCCCAGGGGGCCCCCAAGCAGCCCCTCTCCATTTGGGTCTGGGGGCTTTCGTTGGGCATGGAGCCTGGGAGGAACCTGCAAGGTTGCAGTTCGCGGCCCGAGAAGCACTCTCCGGTCAACATGCCCAACGTGCAGCAACAGCTACCAAACCGAAGGAGTCAGGACCCAAAGACATAGCTGGCCTGGAGTGTCCCCAGGGGGCCCGCAAGCAGCCCCTCTCAATTTTGGTCTGGGGGCTTTCGTTGGGCCGGGAACCTGGGAGGTGCCTGCAAGGTTGCAGTTCGCGGCCCGAGAAGCACTCTCCGGCCAACATGCCCAACTGCAGCAACAGCTCCCAAACCGAAGGAGCCAGGACCCAAAGACCTAGCTGGCCTGGAGTGTCCCAAGGGGGCCCCCAAACATCCCCTCTCCATTTGGGTCTGGGGGCTTTCGTTGGGCCGGGAACCTGGGAACTACCTGCAAGGTTGCAGTTCACGGCCCGAGAAGCACTCTCCGGCCAACATGCCCAACGTCCAGCAACAGCTCCCAAACCGAAGGAGCCAGGACCCAAAGACCTAGCTGGCCTGAAGGGGCCCCAGGGGGCCCCCAAACAGCCCCTCTCCATTTGGGTCTGGGGGCTTTCGTTGGGCCGGGAACCTGGGAGCTACCTACAAGGTTGCAGTTCGCGGCCCGAGAAGCACTCTCCGGCCAACATGCCCAACTGCAGCAACAGCTCCCAAAGCGAAGGAGCCAGGACCCAAAGACCTAGCTGGCCTGAGGAGTCCCCAAGGTGCCCCCAAGCAGCCCCTCTCAATTTGGGTCTGGGGGCTTTCGTTGGGCCGGGAACCTGGGAGATACCTACAAGGTTGCTGTTCGCGGCCCGAGAAGCACTCTCCGGCCAACATGCCCAACTGCAGCAACAGCTCCCAAACCGAAGGAGCCAGGACCCAAAGACCTAGCTGGCCTGAAGGGCCCCCAGGGGGCCCCCAAACAGCCCCTCTCCATTTGGGTCTGGGGGCTTTCGTTGGGCCGGGGACATGGGAGGTACCTGCAAGGTTGCAGTTCGCAGCCCGAGAAGCACTCTCCGGTCAACATGCCAAACGTCCAGCAACAGCTCCCAAACCGAAGGAGCCAGGACCCAAAGACCTAGCTGGCCTGAAGGGCCCCCAGGGGGCCCCCAAGCAGCCCCTCTCCATTTGGGTCTGGGGGCTTTCGTTGGGCCGGGGACCTGGGAGGTACCTGCAAGGTTGCAGTTCACGTACCGAGAAGCACTCTCCGGTCAACATGCCCAACGTCCAGCAACAGCTCCCAAACCGAAGAAGCCAGGACCCAAAGACCTAGCTGGCCTGAAGGGGCCCTTGGGGACCCCAAACAGCCCCTCTCCATTTGGGTCTGGGGGCTTTCGTTGGGCCGGGAACCTGGGAGCTACCTACAAGGTTGCTGTTCGCGGCCCGAGAAGCACTCTCCGGCCAACATGCCCAACTGCAGCAACAACTCCCAAACCGAAGGAGCCAGGACCCAAAGAAAGAGCTGGCCTGGAGGGACCCCGGGGGCCCCCAAGCAGCCCCTCTCCATTTGGGTCTGGGGGCTTTCGTTGGGCCTGGGACCTGGGAGGTACCTGCAAGTTTGCAGTTCGCAGCCCGAGAAGCACTCTCCGGTCAACATGCCCAACGTCCAGCAACAGCTCCCAAACCGAAGGAGCCAGGACCCAAAGACCTAGCTGGCCTGAAGGGCCCCCAGGGGGCACCCAAGCAGCCCCTCTCAATTTGGGTCTGGGGGCTTTCGTTGGGCCGGGGACATGGGAGGTACCTGCAAGGTTGCAGTTCGCAGCCCGAGAAGCACTCTCCGGCCAACATGCCAAACGTCCAGCAACAGCTCCCAAACCGAAGGAGCCAGGACCCAAAGACCTAGCTGGCCTGAAGAGTCCCCAGGGGGAACCCAAACAGCCCCTCTCAATTTGGGTCTGGGGGCTTTCGTTGGGCATGGAACCTGGGAGGTACCTGCAAGGTTGCAGTTCGCAGCCTGAGAAGCACTCTCCGGCCAACATGCCCAACGTCCAGCAACAGCTCCCAAACCGAAGGAGCCAGGACCCAAAGACCTAGCTGGCCTGAAGGGTCCCCAGGGGGCCCCCAAGCAGCCCCTCTCAATTTGGGTCTGGGGGCTTTCGTTGGGCCGGGAACCTGGGAGCTACCTGCAAGGTTGCAGTTCGCGGCCCGAGAAGCACTCTCCGGCCAACATGCCCAACTGCAGCAACAGCTCCCAAACCGAAGGAGCCAGGACCCAAAGACCTAGCTGGCCTGAAGGGCCCCCAGGGGGCCCCCAAGCAGCCCCTCTCCATTTGGGTCTGGGGGCTTTCGTTGGGCCGGGGACATGGGAGGTACCTGCAAGGTTGCAGTTCGCAGCCCGAGAAGCACTCTCCGGCCAACATGCCCAACGTCCACCAACAGCTCCCAAACCGAAGGAGCCAGGACCCAAAGACCTAGCTGGCCTGAAGAGTCCCCAGGGGACCCCCAAACAGCCCCTCTCAATTTGGGTCTGGGGGCTTTCGTTGGGCATGGAACCTGGGAGGTACCTGCAAGGTTGCAGTTCGCGGCCCGAGAAACACTCTCCGGCCAACATGCCCAACTGCAGCAACAGCTCCCAAACCGAAGGAGCCAGGACCCAAAGACCTAGCTGGCCTGAAGGGCCCCCAGGGGGCCCCCAAGCAGACCCTCTCCATTTGGGTCTGGGGGCTTTCGTTGGGCCGGGGATCTGGGAGCTACCTGCAAGGTTGCAGTTCGCAGCCCGAGAAGCACTCTCCGGTCAACATGCCCAACGTCCAGCAACAGCTCCCAAACCGAAGGAGACAGGACCCAAAGACCTAGCTGGCCTGAAGGGCCCCCAGGGGGCACCCAAGCAGCCCCTCTCAATTTTGGTCTGGGGGCTTTCGTTGGGCTGGGAACCTGGGAGGTACCTGCAAGGTTGCAGTTCGCAGCCCGAGAAGCACTTTCCGGCCAACATGCCCAACGTCCAGCAACAGCTCCCAAACCGAAGGAGCCAGGACCCAAAGACCTAGCTGGCCTGAAGTGTGCCCAGGGGGCCCCCAAACAGCCCCTCTCAATTTGGGTCTGGGGGCTTTCGTTGGGCATGGAACCTGGGAGGTACCTGCAAGGTTGCAGTTCGCGGCCCGAGAAGCACTCTCCGGCCAACATGCCCAAATGCAGCAACAGCTCCCAAACCGAAGGAGCCAGGACCCAAAGACCTAGCTGGCCTGAAGAGTCCCCAGGGGACCCCCAAACAGCCCCTCTCAATTTGGATCTGGGGGCTTTCGTTGGGCATGGAACCTGGGAGGTACCTGCAAGTTTGCAGTTCGCAGCCCGAGAAGCACTCTCCGGTCAACATGCCCAACTGCAGCAACAGCTCCCAAACCGAAGGAGCCAGGACCAAAAGACCTAGCTGTCCTGAAGGGCCCCCAGGGGGCCCCCACGCAGCCCCCTCACTTTTGCTCTACGGGCTTTCGTTGGGCCGGGAACCTGGGAAGTGCCTGCAAGGTTGCAGTGCGCGGCCCGAGAAGCACTCTCCGGCCAACATGCCGAACTGCAGCAAGAGCTCCCAAACCGAAGGAGCCAGGACCCAAAGACCTAGCTGGCCTGAAGGGGCCCCAAGGGGCCCCCAAGCAGCCCCTCTCCATTTGGGTCTGGGGGCTTTCCTTGGGCATGGAACCTGGGAGCTACCTGCAAGGTTGCAGTTCACGGCCCGAGAAGCACTCTCCGGCCAACATGTCCAACGTCCAGCAACAGCTCCCAAACCGAAGGAGCCAGGACCCAAAGACCTAGCTGGCCTGAAGGGGCCCCAGGGGGCCCCCAAACAGCCCCTCTCCATTTGGGTCTGGGGGCTTTCGTTGGGCCGGGGACATGGGAGGTACCTGCAAGGTTGCAGTTCGCGGCCCGAGAAGCACTCTCCGGCCAACATGCCCAACTGCAGCAACAGCTCCCAAACCGAAGGAGCCAGGACCCAAAGACCTAGCTGGCCTGAAGGGCCCCCAGGGGGCCCCCAAGCAGCCCCTCTCCATTTGGGTCTGGGGGCTTTCGTTGGGCCGGGGACCTGGGAGGTACCTGCAAGGTTGCAGTTCGCAGCCCGAGAAGCACTCTCCGGTCAACATGCCCAACGTCCAGCAACAGCTCCCAAACCGAAGGAGCCAGGACCCAAAGAACTAGCTGGCCTGAAGGGCCCCCAGGGGGCCCCCAAGCAGCCCCTCTCCATTTGGGTCTGGGGGCTTTCGTTGGGCCGGGAACCTGGAAGCTACCTGCAAGGTTGCAGTTCGCGGCCCGAGAAGCACTCTCCGGCCAACATGCCCAACTGCAGCAACAGCTCCCAAACCGAAGGAGCCAGGACCCAAAGACCTAGCTGGCCTGAAGGGCCCCCAGGGGGCCCCCAAGCAGCCCCTCTCCATTTGGGTCTGGGGGCTTTCGTTGGGCCTGGGACCTGGGAGGTACCTGCAAGGTTGCAGTTCGCAGCCCGAGAAGCACTCTCCGGTCAACATGCCCAACGTCCAGCAACAGCTCCCAAACCGAAGGAGCCAGGACCCAAAGACCTAGCTGGCCTGAAGGGCCCCCAGGGGGCCCCCAAACAGCCCCTCTCCATTTGGGTCTGGGGGCTTTCGTTGGGCATGGAGCCTGGGAGGAACCTGCAAGGTTGCAGTTCGCGGCCCGAGAAGCACTCTCCGGCAAACATGCCCAACTGCAGCAACAGCTACCAAACCGAAGGTGTCAGGACCCAAAGACATAGCTGGCCTGGAGTGTCCCAAGGGGGCCCTCAAGCAGCCCCTCTCAATTTTGGTCTGGGGGCTTTCGTTGGGCCGGGAACCTGGGAGGTGCCTGCAAGGTTGCAGTTCGCGGCCCGAGAAGCACTCTCCGGCCAACATGCCCAACTGCAGCAACAGCTCCCAAACCGAAGGAGCCAGGACCCAAAGACCTAGCTGGCCTGAAGGGCCCCCAGGGGGCCCCCAAGCAGCCCCTCTCAATTTGGGTCTGGGGGCTTTCGTTGGGCCGGGGACATGGGAGGTACCTGCAAAGTTGCAGTTCGCGGCCCGAGAAGCACTCTCCGGCCAACATGCCCAACTGCAGCAACAGCTCCCAAACCGAAGGAGCCAGGACCCAAAGACCTAGCTGGCCTGAAGGGCCCCCAGGGGGCCCCCAAGCAGCCCCTCTCAATTTGGGTCTGGGGGCTTTCGTTGGGCCGGGGACCTGGGAGGTACCTGCAAGGTTACAGTTCGCAGCCTGAGAAGCACTCTCCGGTCAACATGCCCAACGTCCAGCAACAGCTCCCAAACCGAAGGAGCCAGGACCCAAAGACCTAGCTGGCCTGAAGTGTCCCCAGGGGGCCCCCAAGCAGCCCCTCTCCATTTGGGTCTGGGGGCTTTCGTTGGGCCGGGAACCTGGGAGCTACCTGCAAGGTTGCAGTTCACGGCCCGAGAAGCACTCTCCGGCCAACATGCCGAATTGCAGCAAGAGCTCCCAAACCGAAGGAGCCAGGACCCAAAGACCTAGCTGGCCTGAAGGGGCCCCAAGGGGACCCCAAGCAGCCCCTCTCAATTTGGGTCTGGGGGCTTTCCTTGGGAATGGAACCTGGGAGCTACCTGCAAGGTTGCAGTTCACGGCCCGAGAAGCACTCTCTGGCCAACATGCCCAACGTCCAGCAACAGCTCCCAAACCGAAGGAGCCAGGACCCAAAGACCTAGCTGGCCTGAAGGGCCCCCAGGGGGCCCCCAAGCAGCCCCTCTCCATTTGGGTCTGGGGGCTTTCGTTGGGCCTGGGACCTGGGAGGTACCTGCAAGGTTGCAGTTCGCAGCCCGAGAAGCACTCTCCGGTCAACATGCCCAACTGCAGCAACAGCTCCCAAACCGAAGGAGCCAGGACCCAAAGACCTAGCTGGCCTGAAGGGCCCCCAGGGGGCCCCCAAGCAGCCCCTCTCAATTTGGGTCTGGGGGCTTTCGTTGGGCCTGGATCCTGGGAGGTACCTGCAAGGTTGCAGTTCGCAGCCCGAGAAGCACTCTCCGGTCAACATGCCCAACTGCAGCAACAGCTCCCAAACCGAAGGAGCCAGGACCCAAAGACCTAGCTGGCCTGAAGGGCCCCCAGGGGGCACCCAAACAGCCCCTCTCCATTTGGGTCTGGGGGCTTTCGTTGGGCATGGAGCCTGGGAGGAACCTGCAAGGTTGCAGTTCGCGGCCCAAGAAGCACTCTCCGGCAAACATGCCCAACTGCAGCAACAGCTACCAAACCGAAGGAGTCAGGACCCAAAGACATAGCTGGCCTGGAGTGTCCCCAGGGGGCCCGCAAGCAGCCCCTCTCAATTTTGGTCTGGGGGCTTTCGTTGGGCCGGGAACCTGGGAGGTGCCTGCAAGGTTGCAGTTCGCGGCCCGAGAAGCACTCTCCGGCCAACATGCCCAACTGCAGCAACAGCTCCCAAACCGAAGGAGCCAGGACCCAAAGACCTAGCTGGCCTGAAGGGCCCCCAGGGGGCCCCCAAGCAGCCCCTCTCAATTTGGGTCTGGGGGCTTTCGTTGGGCCGGGGACATGGGAGGTACCTGCAAAGTTGCAGTTCGCGGCCCGAGAAGCACTCTCCGGCCAACATGCCCAACTGCAGCAACAGCTCCCAAACCGAAGGAGCCAGGACCCAAAGACCTAGCTGGCCTGAAGGGCCCCCAGCGGTCCCCCAAGCAGCCCCTCTCAATTTGGGTCTGGGGGCTTTCGTTGGGCCGGGGACCTGGGAGGTACCTGCAAGGTTACAGTTCGCAGCCTGAGAAGCACTCTCCGGTCAACATGCCCAACGTCCAGCAACAGCGCTCAAACCGAAGGAGCCAGGACCCAAAGACCTAGCTGGCCTGAAGGGCCCCCAGGGTGCCCCCAAACAGCCCCTCTCCATTTGGGTCTGGGGGCTTTCGTTGGGCCGGGAACCTGGGAAATACCTGCAAGGTTGCAGTTCACGGCCCGAGAAGCACTCTCCGGCCAACATGCCCAACGTCCAGCAACAGCTCCCAAACCGAAGGAGCCAGGACCCAAAGACCTAGCTGGCCTGAAGGGGCCCCAGGGGGCCCCCAAACAGCCCCTCTCCATTTGGGTCTGGGGGCTTTCGTTGGGCCGGGAACCTGGGAGCTACCTACAAGGTTGCAGTTCGCGGCCCGAGAAGCACTCTCCGGCCAACATGCACAACTGCAGCAACAGCTCCCAAAGCGAAGGAGCCAGGACCCAAAGACCTAGCTGGCCTGAGGAGTCCCCAAGGGGCCCCCAAGCAGCCCCTCTCAATTTGGGTCTGGGGGCTTTCGTTGGGCCGGGAACCTGGGAGATACCTACAAGGTTGCTGTTCGCGGCCCGAGAAGCACTCTCCGGCCAACATGCCCAACTGCAGCAACAGCTCCCAAACCGAAGGAGCCAGGACCCAAAGAAAGAGCTGGCCTGGAGGGACCCCGGGGGCCCACAAGCAGCCCCTCTCAATTTGGGTCTGGGGGCTTTCGTTGGGCCGGGAACCTGGGAAGTGCCTGCAAGGTTGCAGTTTGCGGCCCGAGAAGCACTCTCCGGCCAACATGCCCAACTGCAGCAACAGCTCCCAAACCGAAGGAGCCAGGACCCAAAGACCTAGCTGGCCTGAAGGGGCCACAAGGGGCCCCCAAACAGCCCCTCTCCATTTGGGTCTGGGGGCTTTCCTTGGGCCGGGATCCTGGGAGCTACCTGCAAGGTTGCAGTTCACGGCCCGAGAAGCACTCTCCGGCCAACATGCCCAACTGCAGCAACAGCTCCCAAAGCGAAGGAGCCAGGACCCAAAGACCTAGCTGGCCTGAAAGGCCCCCAGGGGGCCCCCAAGCAGCCCCTCTCCATTTGGGTCTGGGGGCTTTCGTTGGGCCGGGGACCTGGGAGGTACCTGCAAGGTTGCAGTTCGCAGCCCGAGAAGCACTCTCCGGTCAACATGCCCAACGTCCAGCAACAGCTCCCAAACCGAAGGAGCCAGGACCCAAAGACCTAGCTGGCCTGAAGGGCCCCCAGGGGGCCCCCAAACAGCCCCTCTCCATTTGGGTCTGGGGGCTTTCGTTGGGCATGGAGCCTGGGAGGAACCTGCAAGGTTGCAGTTCACGGCCCGTTAAGCACTCTCCGGCAAACATGCCCAACTGCAGCAACAGCTACCAAACCGAAGGAGCCAGGACCCAAAGACATAGCTGGCCTGGAGTGTCCCCAGGGGGCCCCCAAGCAGCCCCTCTCAATTTGGGTCTGGGGGCTTTCGTTGGGCCGGGAACCTGGGAGGTGCCTGCAAGGTTGCAGTTCGCGGCCCGAGAAGCACTCTCCGGCCAACATGCACAACTGCAGCAACAGCTCCCAAACCGAAGGAGCCAGGACCCAAAGACCTAGCTGGCCTGAAGGGCCCCCAGGGGGCCCCCAAGCAGCCCTTCTCAATTTGGGTCTGGGGGCTTTCGTTGGGCCGGGGACATGGGAGGTACCTGCAAGGTTGCAGTTCGCGGCCCGAGAAGCACTCTCCGGCCAACATGCCCAACTGCAGCAACAGCTCCCAAACCGAAGGAGCCAGGACCCAAAGACCTAGCTGGCCTGAAGGGCCCCCAGGGGGCCCCCAAGCAGCCCCTCTCAATTTGGGTCTGGGGGCTTTCGTTGGGCCGGGGACCTGGGAGGTACCTGCAAGTTTGCAGTTCACGTACCGAGAAGCACTCTCCGGCCAACATGCCCAACGTCCAGCAACAGCTCCCAAACCGAAGGAGCCAGGACCCAAAGACCTAGCTGGCCTGAAGAGTCCCCAAGGGGCCCCCAAGCAGCCCCTCTCAATTTGCGTCTGGGGGCTTTCGTTGGGCATGGAACCTGGGAGGTACCTGCAAGGTTACAGTTCGCAGCCCGAGAAGCACTCTCCGGTCAACATGCCCAACGTCCAGCAACAGCTCCCAAACCGAAGGAGCCAGGACCCAAAGACCTAGCTGGCCTGAAGTGTCCCCAGGGGGCCCCCAAACAGCCCCTCTCCATTTGTGTCTGGGGGCTTTCATTGGGCTGGGAACCTGGGAGCTACCTGCAAGGTTGCAGTTCGCGGCCCGAGAAGCACTCTCCGGTCAACATGCCCAACTGCAGCAACAGCTCCCAAACCGAAGGAGCCAGGACCCAAAGACCTAGCTGGCCTGAAGGGCCCCCAGGGGGCCCCCAAACAGCCCCTCTCCATTTGGGTCTGGGGGCTTTCGTTGGGCATGGAGCCTGGGAGGAACCTGCAAGGTTGCAGTTCGCGGCCCGAGAAGCACTCTCCGGCAAACATGCCCAACTGCAGCAACAGCTACCAAACCGAAGGAGTCAGGACCTAAAGACGTAGCTGGCCTGGAGTGTCCCCAGGGGGCCCGCAAGCATCCCCTCTCAATTTGGGTCTGGGGGCTTTCGTTGGGCCGGGAACCTGGGAGGTGCCTGCAAGTTTGCAGTTCGCGGCCCGAGAAGCACTCTCCGGCCAACATGCCCAACTGCAGCAACAGCTCCCAAACCGAAGGAGCCAGGACCCAAAGACCTAGCTGGCCTGAAGAGCCCCCAGGGGGCCCCCAAGCAGCCCCTCTCAATTTGGGTCTGGGGGCTTTCGTTGGGCCGGGGACATGGGAGGTACCTGCAAGTTTGCAGTTCACGTACCGAGAAGCACTCTCCGGTCAACATGCCCAACGTCCAGCAACAGCTCCCAAACCGAAGGAGCCAGGACCCAAAGACCTAGCTGGCCTGAAGAGTCCCCAAGGGGCCCCCAAGCAGCCCCTCTCAATTTGCGTCTGGGGGCTTTCGTTGGGCATGGAACCTGGGAGGTACCTGCAAGGTTACAGTTCGCAGCCCGAGAAGCACTCTCCGGTCAACATGCCCAACGTCCAGCAACAGCTCCCAAACCGAAGGAGCCAGGACCCAAAGACCTAGCTGGCCTGGAGTGTCCCCAGGGGGCCCCCAAACAGCCCCTCTCCATTTGTGTCTGGGGGCTTTCGTTGGGCTGGGAACCTGGGAGCTACCTGCAAGGTTGCAGTTCGCAGCCCGAGAAGCACTCTCCGGTCAACATGCCCAACTGCAGCAACAGCTCCCAAACCGAAGGAGCCAGGACCCAAAGACCTAGCTGGCCTGAAGGGCCCCCAGGGGGCCCCCAAACAGCCCCTCTCCATTTGGGTCTGGGGGCTTTCGTTGGGCATGGAACCTGGGAGGAACCTGCAAGGTTGCAGTTCGCGGCCCGAGAAGAACTCTCCGGCAAACATGCCCAACTGCAGCAACAGCTCCCAAACCGAAGGAGCCAGGACCCAAAGACCTAGCTGGCCTGAAGGGCCCCCAGGGGGCCCCCAAGCAGCCCCTCTCAATTTTGGTCTGGGGGCTTTCGTTTGGCCGGGAACCTGGGAGGTACCTGCAAGGTTGCAGTTCGCGGCCCGAGAAGCACTCTCCGGCCAACATGCCCAACTGCAGCAACAGCTCCCAAACCGAAGGAGCCAGGACCCAAAGACCTAGCTGGCCTGAAGGGCCCCCAGGGGGCCCCCAAGCAGCCCCTCTCCATTTGGGTCTGGGGGCTTTCGTTGGGCCTGGGACCTGGGAGGTACCTGCAAGTTTGCAGTTCGCAGCCCGAGAAGCACTCTCCGGTCAACATGCCCAACTGCAGCAACAGCTCCCAAACCGAAGGAGCCAGGACCCAAAGACCTAGCTGGCCTGAAGGGCCCCCAGGGGGCCCCCAAGCAGCCCCTCTCAATTTGGGTCTGGGGGCTTTCGTTGGGCCTGGAACCTGGGAGGTACCTGCAAGGTTGCAGTTCGCAGCCCGAGATGCACTCTCCGGTCAACATGCCCAACTGCAGCAACAGCTCCCAAACCGAAGGAGCCAGGACCCAAAGACCTAGCTGGCCTGAAGGGCCCCCAGGGGGCCCCCAAGCAGCCCCTCTCCATTTGGGTCTGGGGGCTTTCGTTGGGCATGGAGCCTGGGAGGAACCTGCAAGGTTGCAGTTCGCGGCCCGAGAAGCACTCTCCGGTCAACATGCCCAACGTGCAGCAACAGCTACCAAACCGAAGGAGTCAGGACCCAAAGACATAGCTGGCCTGGAGTGTCCCCAGGGGGCCCGCAAGCAGCCCCTCTCAATTTTGGTCTGGGGGCTTTCGTTGGGCCGGGAACCTGGGAGGTGCCTGCAAGGTTGCAGTTCGCGGCCCGAGAAGCACTCTCCGGCCAACATGCCCAACTGCAGAAACAGCTCCCAAACCGAAGGAGCCAGGACCCAAAGACCTAGCTGGCCTGGAGTGTCCCAAGGGGGCCCCCAAGCAGACCCTCTCCATTTGGGTCTGGGGGCTTTCGTTGGGCCGGGAACCTGGGAACTACCTGCAAGGTTGCAGTTCACGGCCCGAGAAGCACTCTCCGGCCAACATGCCCAACGTCCAGCAACAGCTCCCAAACCGAAGGAGCCAGGACCCAAAGACCTAGCTGGCCTGAAGGGGCCCCAGGGGGCCCCCAAACAGCCCCTCTCCATTTGGGTCTGGGGGCTTTCGTTGGGCCGGGAACCTGGGAGCTACCTACAAGGTTGCAGTTCGCGGCCCGAGAAGCACTCTCCGGCCAACATGCCCAACTGCAGCAACAGCTCCCAAAGCGAAGGAGCCAGGACCCAAAGACCTAGCTGGCCTGAGGAGTCCCCAAGGTGCCCCCAAGCAGCCCCTCTCAATTTGGGTCTGGGGGCTTTCGTTGGGCCGGGAACCTGGGAGATACCTACAAGGTTGCTGTTCGCGGCCCGAGAAGCACTCTCCGGCCAACATGCCCAACTGCAGCAACAGCTCCCAAACCGAAGGAGCCAGGACCCAAAGAAAGAGCTGGCCTGGAGGGACCCCGGGGGCCCACAAGCAGCCCCTCTCAATTTGGGTCTGGGGGCTTTCGTTGGGCCGGGAACCTGGGAAGTGCCTGCAAGGTTGCAGTTCGCGGCCCGAGAAGCACTCTCCGGCCAACATGCCCAACTGCAGCAACAGCTCCCAAACCGAAGGAGCCAGGACCCAAAGACCTAGCTGGCCTGAAGGGGCACCAAGGGGCCCCCAAGCAGCCCCTCTCCATTTGGGTCTGGGGGCTTTCCTTGGGCCGGGATCCTGGGAGCTACCTGCAAGGTTGCAGTTCGCGGCCCGAGAAGCACTCTCCGGCCAACATGCCCAACTGCAGCAACAGCTCCCAAAGCGAAGGAGCCAGGACCCAAAGACCTAGCTGGCCTGAGGAGTCCCCAAGGTGCCCCCAAGCAGCCCCTCTCCATTTGGGTCTGGGGGCTTTCGTTGGGCCTGGGACCTGGGAGGTACCTGCAAGGTTGCAGTTCGCAGCCCGAGAAGCACTCTCCGGTCAACATGCCCAACGTCCAGCAACAGCTCCCAAACCGAAGGAGCCAGGACCCAAAGACCTAGCTGGCCTGAAGGGCCCCCAGGGGGCCCCCAAACAGCCCCTCTCCATTTGGGTCTGGGGGCTTTCGTTGGGCATGGAGCCTGGGAGGAACCTGCAAGGTTGCAGTTCGCGGCCCGAGAAGCACTCTCCGGCAAACATGCCCAACTGCAGCAACAGCTACCAAACCGAAGGAGTCAGGACCCAAAGACATAGCTGGCCTGGAGTGTCCCAAGGGGGCCCTCAAGCAGCCCCTCTCAATTTTGGTCTGGGGGCTTTCGTTGGGCCGGGAACCTGGGAGGTGCCTGCAAGGTTGCAGTTCGCGGCCCGAGAAGCACTCTCCGGCCAACATGCCCAACTGCAGCAACAGCTCCCAAACCGAAGGAGCCAGGACCCAAAGACCTAGCTGGCCTGAAGGGCCCCCAGGGGGCCCCCAAGCAGCCCCTCTCAATTTGGGTCTGGGGGCTTTCGTTGGGCCGGGGACATGGGAGGTACCTGCAAAGTTGCAGTTCGCGGCCCGAGAAGCACTCTCCGGCCAACATGCCCAACTGCAGCAACAGCTCCCAAACCGAAGGAGCCAGGACCCAAAGACCTAGCTGGCCTGAAGGGCCCCCAGGGGGCCCCCAAGCAGCCCCTCTCAATTTGGGTCTGGGGGCTTTCGTTGGGCCGGGGACCTGGGAGGTACCTGCAAGGTTACAGTTCGCAGCCTGAGAAGCACTCTCCGGTCAACATGCCCAACGTCCAGCAACAGCTCCCAAACCGAAGGAGCCAGGACCCAAAGACCTAGCTGGCCTGAAGTGTCCCCAGGGGGCCCCCAAGCAGCCCCTCTCCATTTGGGTCTGGGGGCTTTCGTTGGGCCGGGAACCTGGGAGCTACCTGCAAGGTTGCAGTTCACGGCCCGAGAAGCACTCTCCGGCCAACATGCCGAACTGCAGCAAGAGCTCCCAAACCGAAGGAGCCAGGACCCAAAGACCTAGCTGGCCTGAAGGGGCCCCAAGGGGACCCCAAGCAGCCCCTCTCAATTTGGGTCTGGGGGCTTTCCTTGGGCATGGAACCTGGGAGCTACCTGCAAGGTTGCAGTTCACGGCCCGAGAAGCACTCTCTGGCCAACATGCCCAACGTCCAGCAACAGCTCCCAAACCGAAGGAGCCAGGACCCAAAGACCTAGCTGGCCTGAAGGGCCCCCAGGGGGCCCCCAAGCAGCCCCTCTCAATTTGGGTCTGGGGGCTTTCGTTTGGCCGGGAACCTGGGAGCTACCTGCAAGGTTGCAGTTCGCGGCCCGAGAAGCACTCTCCGGCCAACATGCCCAACTGCAGCAACAGCTCCCAAACCGAAGGAGCCAGGACCCAAAGACCTAGCTGGCCTGAAGGGCCCCCAGGGGGCCCCCAAGCAGCCCCTCTCCATTTGGGTCTGGGGGCTTTCGTTGGGCCTGGGACCTGGGAGGTACCTGCAAGGTTGCAGTTCGCAGCCCGAGAAGCACTCTCCGGTCAACATGCCCAACTGCAGCAACAGCTCCCAAACCGAAGGAGCCAGGACCCAAAGACCTAGCTGGCCTGAAGGGCCCCCAGGGGGCCCCCAAGCAGCCCCTCTCAATTTGGGTCTGGGGGCTTTCGTTGGGCCTGGAACCTGGGAGGTACCTGCAAGGTTGCAGTTCGCAGCCCGAGAAGCACTCTCCGGTCAACATGCACAACTGCAGCAACAGCTCCCAAACCGAAGGAGCCAGGACCCAAAGACCTAGCTGGCCTGAAGGGCCCCCAGGGGGCCCCCAAACAGCCCCTCTCCATTTGGGTCTGGGGGCTTTCGTTGGGCATGGAGCCTGGGAGGAACCTGCAAGGTTGCAGTTCGCGGCCCGAGAAGCACTCTCCGGCAAACATGCCCAACTGCAGCAACAGCTACCAAACCGAAGGAGTCAGGACCCAAAGACATAGCTGGCCTGGAGTGTCCCCAGGGGGCCCGCAAGCAGCCCCTCTCAATTTTGGTCTGGGGGCTTTCGTTGGGCCGGGAACCTGGGAGGTGCCTGCAAGGTTGCAGTTCGCGGCCCGAGAAGCACTCTCCGGCCAACATGCCCAACTGCAGCAACAGCTCCCAAACCGAAGGAGCCAGGACCCAAAGACCTAGCTGGCCTGAAGGGCCCCCAGGGGCCCCCCAAGCAGCCCCTCTCAATTTGGGTCTGGGGGCTTTCGTTGGGCCGGGGACATGGGAGGTACCTGCAAAGTTGCAGTTCGCGGCCCGAGAAGCACTCTCCGGCCAACATGCCCAACTGCAGCAACAGCTCCCAAACCGAAGGAGCCAGGACCCAAAGACCTAGCTGGCCTGAAGGGCCCCCAGCGGTCCCCCAAGCAGCCCCTCTCAATTTGGGTCTGGGGGCTTTCGTTGGGCCGGGGACCTGGGAGGTACCTGCAAGGTTACAGTTCGCAGCCTGAGAAGCACTCTCCGGTCAACATGCCCAACGTCCAGCAACAGCGCTCAAACCGAAGGAGCCAGGACCCAAAGACCTAGCTGGCCTGAAGGGCCCCCAGGGTGCCCACAAACAGCCCCTCTCCATTTGGGTCTGGGGGCTTTCGTTGGGCCGGGAACCTGGGAAATACCTGCAAGGTTGCAGTTCACGGCCCGAGAAGCACTCTCCGGCCAACATGCCCAACGTCCAGCAACAGCTCCCAAACCGAAGGAGCCAGGACCCAAAGACCTAGCTGGCCTGAAGTGTCCCCAGGGGGCCCCAAACAGCCCCTCTCCATTTGTGTCTGGGGGCTTTCGTTGGGCTGGGAACCTGGGAGCTACCTGCAAGGTTGCAGTTCGCGGCCCGAGAAGCACTCTCCGGTCAACATGCCCAACTGCAGCAACAGCTCCCAAACCGAAGGAGCCAGGACCCAAAGACCTAGCTGGCCTGAAGGGCCCCCAGGGGGCCCCCAAACAGCCCCTCTCCATTTGGGTCTGGGGGCTTTCGTTGGGCATGGAGCCTGGGAGGAACCTGCAAGGTTGCAGTTCGCGGCCCGAGAAGCACTCTCCGGCAAACATGCCCAACTGCAGCAACAGCTACCAAACCGAAGGAGTCAGGACCTAAAGACGTAGCTGGCCTGGAGTGTCCCCAGGGGGCCCGCAAGCAGCCCCTCTCAATTTGGGTCTGGGGGCTTTCGTTGGGCCGGGAACCTGGGAGGTGCCTGCAAGTTTGCAGTTCGCGGCCCGAGAAGCACTCTCCGGCCAACATGCCCAACTGCAGCAACAGCTCCCAAACCGAAGGAGCCAGGACCCAAAGACCTAGCTGGCCTGAAGAGCCCCCAGGGGGCCCCCAAGCAGCCCCTCTCAATTTGGGTCTGGGGGCTTTCGTTGGGCATGGAGCCTGGGAGGAACCTGCAATGTTGCAGTTCGCGGCCCGAGAAGCACTCTCCGGCAAACATGCCCAACTGCAGCAACAGCTACCAAACCGAAGGAGCCAGGACCCAAAGACACAGCTGGCCTGGAGTGTCCCCAGGGGGCCCGCAAGCAGCCCCTCTCAATTTTGGTCTGGGGGCTTTCGTTGGGCCGGGAACCTGGGAGGTGCCTGCAAGGTTGCAGTTCGCGGCCCGAGAAGCACTCTCCGGCCAACATGCCCAACTGCAGCAACAGCTCCCAAACCGAAGGAGCCAGGACCCAAAGACCTAGCTGGCCTGAAGGGCCCCCAGGGGGCCCCCAAGCAGCCCCTCTCAATTTCGGTCTGGGGGCTTTCGTTGGGCCGGGGACATGGGAGGTACCTGCAAGTTTGCAGTTCACGTACCGAGAAGCACTCTCCGGTCAACATGCCCAACGTCCAGCAACAGCTCCCAAACCGAAGGAGCCAGGACCCAAAGACCTAGCTGGCCTGAAGAGTCCCCAAGGGGCCCCCAAGCAGCCCCTCTCAATTTGCGTCTGGGGGCTTTCGTTGGGCATGGAACCTGGGAGGTACCTGCAAGGTTACAGTTCGCAGCCCGAGAAGCACTCTCCGGTCAACATGCCAAACGTCCAGCAACAGCTCCCAAACCGAAGGAGCCAGGACCCAAAGACCTAGCTGACCTGGAGTGTCCCCAGGGGGCCCCCAAACAGCCCCTCTCCATTTGTGTCTGGGGGCTTTCGTTGGGCTGGGAACCTGGGAGCTACCTGCAAGGTTGCAGTTCGCAGCCCGAGAAGCACTCTCCGGTCAACATGCCCAACTGCAGCAACAGCTCCCAAACCGAAGGAGCCAGGACCCAAAGACCTAGCTGGCCTGAAGGGCCCCCAGGGGGCCCCCAAACAGCCCCTCTCCATTTGGGTCTGGGGGCTTTCGTTGGGCATGGAACCTGGGAGGAACCTGCAAGGTTGCAGTTCGCGGCCCGAGAAGAACTCTCCGGCAAACATGCCCAACTGCAGCAACAGCTCCCAAACCGAAGGAGCCAGGACCCAAAGACCTAGCTGGCCTGAAGGGCCCCCAGGGGGCCCCCAAGCAGCCCCTCTCAATTTTGGTCTGGGGGCTTTCGTTTGGCCGGGAACCTGGGAGCTACCTGCAAGGTTGCAGTTCGCGGCCCGAGAAGCACTCTCCGGCCAACATGCCCAACTGCAGCAACAGCTCCCAAACCGAAGGAGCCAGGACCCAAAGACCTAGCTGGCCTGAAGGGCCCCCAGGGGGCCCCCAAGCAGCCCCTCTCCATTTGGGTCTGGGGGCTTTCGTTGGGCCTGGGACCTGGGAGGTACCTGCAAGTTTGCAGTTCGCAGCCCGAGAAGCACTCTCCGGTCAACATGCCCAACTGCAGCAACAGCTCCCAAACCGAAGGAGCCAGGACCCAAAGACCTAGCTGGCCTGAAGGGCCCCCAGGGGGCCCCCAAGCAGCCCCTCTCAATTTGGGTCTGGGGGCTTTCGTTGGGCCTGGAACCTGGGAGGTACCTGCAAGGTTGCAGTTCGCAGCCCGAGAAGCACTCTCCGGTCAACATGCCCAACTGCAGCAACAGCTCCCAAACCGAAGGAGCCAGGACCCAAAGACCTAGCTGGCCTGAAGGGCCCCCAGGGGGCCCCCAAGCAGCCCCTCTCCATTTGGGTCTGGGGGCTTTCGTTGGGCATGGAGCCTGGGAGGAACCTGCAAGGTTGCAGTTCGCGGCCCGAGAAGCACTCTCCGGTCAACATGCCCAACGTGCAGCAACAGCTACCAAACCGAAGGAGTCAGGACCCAAAGACATAGCTGGCCTGGAGTGTCCCCAGGGGGCCCGCAAGCAGCCCCTCTCAATTTTGGTCTGGGGGCTTTCGTTGGGCCGGGAACCTGGGAGGTGCCTGCAAGGTTGCAGTTCGCGGCACGAGAAGCACTCTCCGGCCAACATGCCTAACTGCAGCAACAGCTCCCAAACCGAAGGAGCCAGGACCCAAAGACCTAGCTGGCCTGAAGGGGCCCCCACGGGGCCCCCAAACAGCCCCTCTCAATTTGGGTCTGGGGGCTTTCGTTGGGCCGGGGACATGGGAGGTACCTGCAAAGTTGCAGTTCGCGGCCCGAGAAGCACTCTCCGGCCAACATGCCCAACTGCAGCAACAGCTCCCAAACCGAAGGAGCCAGGACCCAAAGACCTAGCTGGCCTGAAGGGCCCCCAGCGGTCCCCCAAGCAGCCCCTCTCAATTTGGGTCTGGGGGCTTTCGTTGGGCCGGGATCCTGGGAGCTACCTACAAGGTTGCAGTTCGCGGCCCGAGAAGCACTCTCCGGCCAACATGCCCAACTGCAGCAACAGCTCCCAAACCGAAGGAGCCAGGACCCAAAGACCTAGCTGGCCTGAAGGGCCCCCAGCGGTCCCCCAAGCAGCCCCTCTCAATTTGGGTCTGGGGGCTTTCGTTGGGCCGGGGACCTGGGAGGTACCTGCAAGGTTACAGTTCGCAGCCTGAGAAGCACTCTCCGGTCAACATGCCCAACGTCCAGCAACAGCGCTCAAACCGAAGGAGCCAGGACCCAAAGACCTAGCTGGCCTGAAGGGCCCCCAGGGTGCCCACAAACAGCCCCTCTCCATTTGGGTCTGGGGGCTTTCGTTGGGCCGGGAACCTGGGAAATACCTGCAAGGTTGCAGTTCACGGCCCGAGAAGCACTCTCCGGCCAACATGCCCAACGTCCAGCAACAGCTCCCAAACCGAAGGAGCCAGGACCCAAAGACCTAGCTGGCCTGAAGTGTCCCCAGGGGGCCCCCAAACAGCCCCTCTCCATTTGTGTCTGGGGGCTTTCGTTGGGCTGGGAACCTGGGAGCTACCTGCAAGGTTGCAGTTCGCGGCCCGAGAAGCACTCTCCGGTCAACATGCCCAACTGCAGCAACAGCTCCCAAACCGAAGGAGCCAGGACCCAAAGACCTAGCTGGCCTGAAGGGCCCCCAGGGGGCCCCCAAACAGCCCCTCTCCATTTGGGTCTGGGGGCTTTCGTTGGGCATGGAGCCTGGGAGGAACCTGCAAGGTTGCAGTTCGCGGCCCGAGAAGCACTCTCCGGCAAACATGCCCAACTGCAGCAACAGCTACCAAACCGAAGGAGTCAGGACCTAAAGACGTAGCTGGCCTGGAGTGTCCCCAGGGGGCCCGCAAGCAGCCCCTCTCAATTTGGGTCTGGGGGCTTTCGTTGGGCCGGGAACCTGGGAGGTGCCTGCAAGTTTGCAGTTCGCGGCCCGAGAAGCACTCTCTGGCCAACATGCCCAACTGCAGCAACAGCTCCCAAACCGAAGGAGCCAGGACCCAAAGACCTAGCTGGCCTGAAGAGCCCCCAGGGGGCCCCCAAGCAGCCCCTCTCAATTTGGGTCTGGGGGCTTTCGTTGGGCATGGAGCCTGGGAGGAACCTGCAATGTTGCAGTTCGCGGCCCGAGAAGCACTCTCCGGCAAACATGCCCAACTGCAGCAACAGCTACCAAACCGAAGGAGCCAGGACCCAAAGACACAGCTGGCCTGGAGTGTCCCCAGGGGGCCCGCAAGCAGCCCCTCTCAATTTTGGTCTGGGGGCTTTCGTTGGGCCGGGAACCTGGGAGGTGCCTGCAAGGTTGCAGTTCGCGGCCCGAGAAGCACTCTCCGGCCAACATGCCCAACTGCAGCAACAGCTCCCAAACCGAAGGAGACAGGACCCAAAGACCTAGCTGGCCTGAAGGGCCCCCAGGGGGCCCCCAAACAGCCCCTCTCAATTTCGGTCTGGGGGCTTTCGTTGGGCCGGGGACATGGGAGGTACCTGCAAGTTTGCAGTTCACGTACCGAGAAGCACTCTCCGGTCAACATGCCCAACGTCCAGCAACAGCTCCCAAACCGAAGGAGCCAGGACCCAAAGACCTAGCTGGCCTGAAGAGTCCCCAAGGGGCCCCCAAGCAGCCCCTCTCAATTTGCGTCTGGGGGCTTTCGTTGGGCATGGAACCTGGGAGGTACCTGTAAGGTTACAGTTCGCAGCCCGAGAAGCACTCTCCGGTCAACATGCCAAACGTCCAGCAACAGCTCCCAAACCGAAGGAGCCAGGACCCAAAGACCTAGCTGGCCTGGAGTGTCCCCAGGGGGCCCCCAAACAGCCCCTCTCCATTTGTGTCTGGGGGCTTTCGTTGGGCTGGGAACCTGGGAGCTACCTGCAAGGTTGCAGTTCGCAGCCCGAGAAGCACTCTCCGGTCAACATGCCCAACTGCAGCAACAGCTCCCAAACCGAAGGAGCCAGGACCCAAAGACCTAGCTGGCCTGAAGGGCCCCCAGGGGGCCCCCAAACAGCCCCTCTCCATTTGGGTCTGGGGGCTTTCGTTGGGCATGGAACCTGGGAGGAACCTGCAAGGTTGCAGTTCGCGGCCCGAGAAGAACTCTCCGGCAAACATGCCCAACTGCAGCAACAGCTCCCAAACCGAAGGAGCCAGGACCCAAAGACCTAGCTGGCCTGAAGGGCCCCCAGGGGGCCCCCAAGCAGCCCCTCTCAATTTTGGTCTGGGGGCTTTCGTTTGGCCGGGAACCTGGGAGCTACCTGCAAGGTTGCAGTTCGCGGCCCGAGAAGCACTCTCCGGCCAACATGCCCAACTGCAGCAACAGCTCCCAAACCGAAGGAGCCAGGACCCAAAGACCTAGCTGGCCTGAAGGGCCCCCAGGGGGCCCCCAAGCAGCCCCTCTCCATTTGGGTCTGGGGGCTTTCGTTGGGCCTGGGACCTGGGAGGTACCTGCAAGTTTGCAGTTCGCAGCCCGAGAAGCACTCTCCGGTCAACATGCCCAACTGCAGCAACAGCTCCCAAACCGAAGGAGCCAGGACCCAAAGACCTAGCTGGCCTGAAGGGCCCCCAGGGGGCCCCCAAGCAGCCCCTCTCAATTTGGGTCTGGGGGCTTTCGTTGGGCCTGGAACCTGGGAGGTACCTGCAAAGTTGCAGTTCGCAGCCCGAGAAGCACTCTCCGGTCAACATGCCCAACTGCAGCAACAGCTCCCAAACCGAAGGAGCCAGGACCCAAAGACCTAGCTGGCCTGAAGGGCCCCCAGGGGGCCCCCAAGCAGCCCCTCTCCATTTGGGTCTGGGGGCTTTCGTTGGGCATGGAGCCTGGGAGGAACCTGCAAGGTTGCAGTTCGCGGCCCGAGAAGCACTCTCCGGTCAACATGCCCAACGTGCAGCAACAGCTACCAAACCGAAGGAGTCAGGACCCAAAGACATAGCTGGCCTGGAGTGTCCCCAGGGGGCCCGCAAGCAGCCCCTCTCCATTTTGGTCTGGGGGCTTTCGTTGGGCCGGGAACCTGGGAGGTGCCTGCAAGGTTGCAGTTCGCGGCACGAGAAGCACTCTCCGGCCAACATGCCCAACTGCAGCAACAGCTCCCAAACCGAAGGAGCCAGGACCCAAAGACCTAGCTGGCCTGAAGGGGCCCCCACGGGGCCCCCAAACAGCCCCTCTCAATTTGGGTCTGGGGGCTTTCGTTGGGCCGGGGACATGGGAGGTACCTGCAAAGTTGCAGTTCGCGGCCCGAGAAGCACTCTCCGGCCAACATGCCCAACTGCAGCAACAGCTCCCAAACCGAAGGAGCCAGGACCCAAAGACCTAGCTGGCCTGAAGGGCCCCCAGCGGTCCCCCAAGCAGCCCCTCTCAATTTGGGTCTGGGGGCTTTCGTTGGGCCGGGATCCTGGGAGCTACCTACAAGGTTGCAGTTCGCGGCCCGAGAAGCACTCTCCGGCCAACATGCCCAACTGCAGCAACAGCTCCCAAAGCGAAGGAGCCAGGACCCAAAGACCTAGCTGGCCTGAGGAGTCCCCAAGGTGCCCCCAAGCAGCCCCTCTCAATTTGGGTCTGGGGGCTTTCGTTGGGCCGGGAACCTGGGAGATACCTACAAGGTTGCTGTTCGCGGCCCGAGAAGCACTCTCCGGCCAACATGCCCAACTGCAGCAACAGCTCCCAAACCGAAGGAGCCAGGACCCAAAGAAAGAGCTGGCCTGGAGGGACCCCGGGGGCCCACAAGCAGCCCCTCTCAATTTTGGTCTGGGGGCTTTCGTTGGGCCGGGAACCTGGGAAGTGCCTGCAAGGTTGCAGTTCGCGGCCCGAGAAGCACTCTCCGGCCAACATGCCCAACTGCAGCAACAGCTCCCAAACCGAAGGAGCCAGGACCCAAAGACCTAGCTGGCCTGAAGGGCCCCCAGGGGGCCCCCAAGCAGCCCCTCTCCATTTGGGTCTGGGGGCTTTCATTGGGCCGGGATCCTGGGAGCTACCTGCAAGGTTGCAGTTCGCGGCCCGAGAAGCACTCTCCGGCCAACATGCCCAACTTCAGCAACAGCTCCCAAACCGAAGGAGCCAGGACCCAAAGACCTAGCTGGCCTGAAGGGCCCCCAGGGGGCCCCCAAGCAGCCCCTCTCCATTTGGGTCTGGGGGCTTTCGTTGGACCGGGGACCTGGGAGCTACCTCCAAGGTTGCATTTCGCGGCCCGAGAAGCACTCTCCGGTCAACATGCCCAACGTCCAGCAACAGCTCCCAAACCGAAGGAGCCAGGACCCAAAGACTTAGCTGGCCTGAAGGGCCCCCAGGGGGCCCCCAAGCAGCCCCTCTCAATTTGGGTCTGGGGGCTTTCGTTGGGCATGGAGCCTGGGAGCTACCTGCAATGTTGCAGTTCGCGGCCCGAGAAGCACTCTCCGGCAAACATGCCCAACTGCAGCAACAGCTACCAAACCGAAGGAGCCAGGACCCAAAGACACAGCTGGCCTGGAGTGTCCCCAGGGGGCCCGCAAGCAGCCCCTCTCAATTTTGGTCTGGGGGCTTTCGTTGGGCCGGGAACCTGGGAGGTGCCTGCAAGGTTGCAGTTCGCGGCCCGAGAAGCACTCTCCGGCCAACATGCCCAACTGCAGCAACAGCTCCCAAACCGAAGGAGCCAGGACCCAAAGACCTAGCTGGCCTGAAGGGCCCCCAGGGGGCCCCCAAGCAGCCCCTCTCAATTTGGGTCTGGGGGCTTTCGTTGGGCCGGGGACATGGGAAGTGACTGCAAGGTTGCAGTTCGCGGCCCGAGAAGCACTCTCCGGCCAACATGCCCAACGTCCAGCAACAGCTCCCAAACCGAAGGAGCCAGGACCCAAAGACCTAGCTGGCCTGAAGGGGCCCCAGGGGGCCCCCAAGCAGCCCCTCTCCATTTGGGTCTGGGGGCTTTCGTTGGACCGGGGACCTGGGAGCTACCTGCAAGGTTGCAGTTCGCAGCCCGAGAAGCACTCTCCGGTCAACATGCCCAACGTCCAGCAACAGCTCCCAAACCGAAGGAGCCAGGACCCAAAGACCTAGCTGGCCTGAAGGGCCCCCAGGGTGCCCCCAAGCAGCCCCTCTCCATTTGGGTCTGGGGGCTTTCGTTGGGCATGGAGCCTGGGAGGAACCTGCAATGTTGCAGTTCGCGGCCCGAGAAGCACTCTCCGGCAAACATGCCCAACTGCAGCAACAGCTACCAAACCGAAGGAGCCAGGACCCAAAGACACAGCTGGCCTGGAGTGTCCCCAGGGGGCCCGCAAGCAGCCCCTCTCAATTTTGGTCTGGGGGCTTTCGTTGGGCCGGGAACCTGGGAGGTGCCTGCAAGTTTGCAGTTCGCGGCCCGAGAAGCACTCTCCGGCCAACATGCCCAACTGCAGCAACAGCTCCCAAACCGAAGGAGCCAGGACCCAAAGACCTAGCTGGCCTGAAGGGCCCCCAGGGGGCCCCCAAGCAGCCCCTCTCCATTTGGGTCTGGGGGCTTTCGTTGGACCGGGGACCTGGGAGCTACCTCCAAGGTTGCAGTTCGCAGCCCGAGAAGCACTCTCCGGTCAACATGCCCAACGTCCAGCAACAGCTCCCAAACCGAAGGAGCCAGGACCCAAAGACCTAGCTGGCCTGAAGGGCCCCCAGGGGGCCCCCAAGCAGCCCCTCTCAATTTGGGTCTGGGGGCTTTCGTTGGGCATGGAGCCTGGGAGAAACCTGCAATGTTGCAGTTCGCGGCCCGAGAAGCACTCTCCGGCAAACATGCCCAACTGCAGCAACAGCTACCAAACCGAAGGAGCCAGGACCCAAAGACACAGCTGGCCTGGAGTGTCCCCAGGGGGCCCGCAAGCAGCCCCTCTCAATTTTGGTCTGGGGGCTTTCGTTGGGCCGGGAACCTGGGAGGTGCCTGCAAGGTTGCAGTTCGCGGCCCGAGAAGCACTCTCCGGCCAACATGCCCAACTGCAGCAACAGCTCCCAAACCGAAGGAGCCAGGACCCAAAGACCTAGCTGGCCTGAAGGGCCCCCAGGGGGCCCCCAAGCAGCCCCTCTCAATTTGGGTCTGGGGGCTTTCGTTGGGCCGGGGACATGGGAGGTACCTGCAAGGTTGCAGTTCGCGGCCCGAGAAGCACTCTCCGGCCAACATGCCCAACGTCCAGCAACAGCTCCCAAACCGAAGGAGCCAGGACCCAAAGACCTAGCTGGCCTGAAGGGGCCCCAGGGGGCCCCCAAACAGCCCCTCTCCATTTGGGTCTGGGGGCTTTCGTTGGGCCGGGAACCTGGGAGCTACCTACAAGGTTGCAGTTCGCGGCCCGAGAAGCACTCTCCGGCCAACATGCCCAACTGCAGCAACAGCTCCCAAAGCGAAGGAGCCAGGACCCAAAGACCTAGCTGGCCTGAGGAGTCCCCAAGGGGCCCCCAAGCAGCCCCTCTCAATTTGGGTCTGGGGGCTTTCGTTGGGCCGGGAACCTGGGAGATACCTACAAGGTTGCTGTTCGCGGCCCGAGAAGCACTCTCCGGCCAACATGCCCAACTGCAGCAACAGCTCCCAAACCGAAGGAGCCAGGACCCAAAGAAAGAGCTGGCCTGGAGGGACCCCGGGGGCCCACAAGCAGCCCCTCTCAATTTTGGTCTGGGGGCTTTCGTTGGGCCGGGAACCTGGGAAGTGCCTGCAAGGTTGCAGTTCGCGGCCCGAGAAGCACTCTCCGGCCAACATGCCCAACTGCAGCAACAGCTCCCAAACCGAAGGAGCCAGGACCCAAAGACCTAGCTGGCCTGAAGGGGCCACAAGGGGCCCCCAAACAGCCCCTCTCCATTTGGGTCTGGGGGCTTTCCTTGGGCCGGGTTCCTGGGAGCTACATGCAAGGTTGCAGTTCGCGGCCCGAGAAGCACTCCCCGGTCAACATGCCCAACGTCCAGCAACAGCTCCCAAACCGAAGGAGCCAGGACCCAAAGACCTAGCTGACCTGAAGGGCCCCCAGGGGGCCCCCAAGCAGCCCCTCTCAATTTGGGTCTGGGGGCTTTCGTTGGGCATGGAGCCTGGGAGGAACCTGCAATGTTGCAGTTCGCGGCCCGAGAAGCACTCTCCGGCAAACATGCCCAACTGCAGCAACAGCTACCAAACCGAAGGAGCCAGGACCCAAAGACCTAGCTGGCCTGGAGTGTCCCCAGGGGGCCCGCAAGCAGCCCCTCTCAATTTTGGTCTGGGGGCTTTCGTTGGGCCGGGAACCTGGGAGGTACCTGCAAGGTTGCAGTTCGCGGCCCGAGAAGCACTCTCCGGCCAACATGCCCAACTGCAGCAACAGCTCCCAAACCGAAGGAGCCAGGACCCAAAGACCTAGCTGGCCTGAAGGGCCCCCAGGGGGCCCCCAAGCAGCCCCTCTCCATTTGGGTCTGGGGGCTTTCGTTGGGCCTGGGACATGGGAGGTACCTGCAAGGTTGCAGTTCGCAGCCCGAGAAGCACTCTCCGGCCAACATGCCCAACGTCCAGCAACAGCTCCCAAACCGAAGGAGCCAGGACCCAAAGACCTAGCTGGCCTGAAGGGGCCCCAGGGGGCCCCCAAACAGCCCCTCTCCATTTGGGTCTGGGGGCTTTCGTTGGCCCGGGAACCTGGGAGCTGCCTCCAAGGTTGCAGTTCGCGGCCCGAGAAGCACTCTCCGGTCAACATGCCCAACGTCCAGCAACAGCTCCCAAACCGAAGGAGCCAGGACCCAAAGACCTAGCTGGCCTGAAGGGCCCCCAGGGGGCCCCCAAGCAGCCCCTCTCAATTTGGGTCTGGGGGCTTTCGTTGGGCCGTTGGACCTGGGAGGTACCTGCAAGGTTGGAGTTCGCAGCCCGAGAAGCACTCTCCGGCCAACATGCCCAACTGCAGCAACAGCTCCCAAACCGAAGGAGCCAGGACCCAAAGACCTAGCTGGCCTGAAGGGCCCCCAGGGGTCCCCCAAGCAGCCCCTCTCCATTTGGGTCTGGGGGCTTTCGTTGGGCTGGGAACCTGGGAGGTACCTGCAAGGTTGCAGTTCGCGGCCCGAGAAGCACTCTCCGGTCAACATGCCCAACGTCCAGCAACAGCTCCCAAACCGAAGGAGCCAGGACCCAAAGACCTAGCTGGCCTGAAGTGCCCCCAGGGGGCCCCCAAGCAGCCCCTCTCAATTTGGGTCTGGGGGCTTTCGTTGGGCCGGGAACCTGGGAGGTGCCTGCAAGGTTGCAGTTCACGGCCCGAGAAGCACTCTCCGGCCAACATGCCCAACTGCAGCAACAGCTCCCAAACCGAAGGAGCCAGGACCCGAAGAAATAGCTGGTCTGGAGGGTCCCCAGGGGGCTCGCAAGCAGCCCCTCTCACTTTTGGTCTAGGGGCTTTCGTTGGGCCGGGAACCTGGGAGGTGCCTGCAAGGTTGCAGTTCGCGGCCCGAGAAGCACTCTCCGGCCAACATGCCCAACGTCCACCAACAGCTCCCAAACCCAAGGAGCCAGGACCCAAAGACCTAGCTGGCCTGAAGGGCCCCCAGGGTGCCCCCAAGCAGCCCCTCTCCATTTGGGTCTGGGGGCTTCGTTGGGCCGGGGACCTGGGAGCTACCTGCAAGGTTGCAGTTCGCAGCCCGAGAAGCACTCTCCGGCCAACATGCCCAACTGCAGCAACAGCTCCCAAACCGAAGGAGCCAGGACCCAAAGACCTAGCTGGCCTGAAGGGCCCCCAGGGGGCCCCCAAACAGCCCCTCTCCATTTGGGTCTGGGGGCTTTCGTTGGGCCTGGGACCTGGGAGGTACCTGCAAGGTTGCAGTTCGCAGCCCGAGAAGCACTCTCCGGTCAACATGCCCAACATCCAGTAACAGCTCCCAAACCGAAGGAGCCAGGACCCAAAGACCTAGCTGGCCTGAAGGGGCCCCAGGGGGCCCCCAAACAGCCCCTCTCCATTTGCGTCTGGGGGCTTTCCTTGGGCCGGGAACCTGGGAGATACCTGCAAGTTTGCAGTTCGCGGCCCGAGAAGCACTCTCCGGTCAACATGGCCAACTGCAGCAACAGCTCCCAAACCGAAGGAGCCAGGACCCAAAGACCTAGCTGGCCTGAAGGGCCCCCAGGGGGCCCCCAAGCAGCCCCTCTCAATTTGGATCTGGGGGCTTTCGTTGGGCCGGGAACCTGGGAGGTACCTGCAAGGTTGCAGTTCGCAGCCCGAGAAGCACTCTCCGGCCAACATGCCCAACGTCCAGCAACAGCTCCCAAACCGAAGGAGCCAGGACCCAAAGACCTAGCTGGCCTGAAGGGCCCCCAGGGGGCCCCCAAGCAGCCCGTCTCAATTTGGGTCTGGGGGCTTTCGTTGGGCCGGGGACATGGGAGGTACCTGCAAGGTTGCAGTTCACGGCCCGAGAAGCACTCTCCGGCCAACATGCCCAACGTCCAGCAACAGCTCCCAAACTGAAGGAGCCAGGACCCAAAGACCTAGCTGGCCTGAAGGGGCCCCAGGGGGCACCCAAACAGCCCCTCTCCATTTGGGTCTGGGGGCTTTCATTGGGCCGGGAACCTGGGAGCTACCTGCAAGGTTGCAGTTCGCGGCCCGAGAAGCACTCTCCGGCCAACATGCCCAACTGCAGCAACAGCTCCCAAACCGAAGGAGCCAGGACCCAAAGACCTAGCTGGCCTGAAGGGCCCCCAGGGGGCCCCCAAACAGCCCCTCTCCATTTGGGTCTGGGGTTTTTCGTTGGGCCTGGGACCTGGGAGGTACCTGCAAGGTTGCAGTTCGCAGCCCGAGAAGCACTCTCCGGTCAACATGCCCAACTGCAGCAACAGCTCCCAAACCGAAGGAGCCAGGACCCAAAGACCTAGCTGGCATGAAGGGCCCCCAGGGGGCCCCCAAGCAGCCCCTCTCCATTTGGGTCTGGGGGCTTTCGTTGGGCCGGGAACCTGGGAGGTACCTGCAAGGTTGCAGTTCGCGGCCCGAGAAGCACTCTCCGGCCAACAGGCCCAACTGCAGCAACAGCTCCCAAACCGAAGGAGCCAGGACCCAAAGACCTAGCTGGCCTGAAGGGCCCCCAGGGGGCCCCCAAGCAGCCCCTCTCCATTTGGGTCTGGGGGCTTTCGTTGGGCCGGGGACCTGGGAGGTACCTGCAAGGTTGCAGTTCGCAGCCCGAGAAGCACTCTCCGGTCAACATGCCCAACGTCCAGCAACAGCTCCCAAACCGAAGGAGCCAGGACCCAAAGACCTAGCTGGCCTGAAGGGCCCCCAGGGGGCCCCCAAACAGCCCCTCTCCATTTGGGTCTGGGGGCTTTCGTTGGGCCGGGGACATGGGAGGTACCTGCAAGGTTGCAGTTCACAGCCCGAGAAGCACTCTCCGGCCAACATGCCCAACGTCCAGCAACAGCTCCCAAACCGAAGGAGCCAGGACCCAAAGACCTAGCTGGCCTGAAGGGCCCCCAGGGGGCCCCCAAGCAGCCCCTCTCCATTTGGGTCTGGGGGCTTTCGTTGGGCCGGGGACCTGGGAGGTACCTGCAAGGTTGCAGTTCGCAGCCCGAGAAGCACTCTCCGGTCAACATGCCCAACGTCCAGCAACAGCTCCCAAAGCGAAGGAGCCAGGACCCAAAGACCTAGCTGGCCTGAAGGGCCCCCAGGGGGCCCCCAAGCAGCCCCTCTCCATTTGGGTCTGGTGGCTTTCGTTGGGCCGGTGACCTGGGAGGTACCTGAAAGTTTGAAGTTTGCAGCCCGAGAAGATCTCTCCGGCCAACATGCCCAACTGCAGCAACAGCTCCCAAACCGAAGGAGCCAGGACCCAAAGACCTAGCTGGCCTGAAGGGGCCCCAGGGGTCCCCCAAGCAGCCCCTCTCAATTTGGGTCTGGGGGCTTTCGTTGGGCCGGGGACCTGGGAGGTACCTGCAAGGTTGCAGTTCACGTACCGAGAAGCACTCTCCGGCCAACATGCCCAACGTCCAGCAACAGCTCCCAAACCGAAGGAGCCAGGACCCAAAGACCTAGCTGGCCTGAAGGGGCCCCAGGGGGCCCCCAAACAGCCCCTCTCAATTTGGGTCTGGGGGCTTAATTTGGGCCGGGAACCTGGGAGCTACCTGCAAGGTTGCAGTTCGAGGCCCGAGAAGCACTCTCCGGCCAACATGCCCAACGTCCAGCAACAGCTCCCAAAGCGAAGGAGCCAGGACCCAAAGACCTAGCTGGCCTGAAGGGCCCCCAGGGGGCCCCCAAGCAGCCCCTCTCCATTTGGGTCTGGGGGCTTTCGTTGGGCCGGGGACCTGGGAGGTACCTGAAAGTTTGAAGTTTGCAGCCCGAGAACATCTCTCCGGCCAACATGCCCAACTGCAGCAACAGCTCCCAAACCGAAGGAGCCAGGACACAAAGACCTAGCTGGCCTGAAGGGGCCCCAGGGGGCCCCCAAGCAGCCCCTCTCAATTTGGGTCTGGGGGCTTTCGTTGGGCCGGGGACCTGGGAGGTACCTGCAAGGTTGCAGTTCACGTACCGAGAAGCACTCTCCGGCCAACATGCCCAACGTCCAGCAACAGCTCCCAAACCGAAGGAGCCAGGACCCAAAGACCTAGCTGGCCTGAAGGGGCCCCAGGGGGCCCCCAAACAGCCCCTCTCAATTTGGGTCTGGGGGCTTTCCTTGGGCCGGGAACCTGGGAGCTACCTGCAAGGTTGCAGTTCGCAGCCCGAGAAGCACTCTCCGGCCAACATGCCCAACGTCCAGAAACAGCTCCCAAACCCAAGGAGCCAGGACCCAAAGACCTAGCTGGCCTGAAGGGCCCCCAGGGTGCCCCCAAGCAGCCCCTCTCCATTTGGGTCTGGGGGCTTTCGTTGGGCCGGGGACCTGGGAGGTACCTGCAAGGTTGCAGTTCGCAGCCCGAGAAGCACTCTCCGGCCAACATGCCCAACTGCAGCAACAGCTCCCAAACCGAAGGAGCCAGGACCCGAAGAAATAGCTGGTCTGGAGGGTCCCCAGGGGGCTCGCAAGCAGCCCCTCTCACTTTTGGTCTAGGGGCTTTCGTTGGGCCGGGAACCTGGGAGGTGCCTGCAAGGTTGCAGTTCGCGGCCCGAGAAGCACTCTCCGGCCAACATGCCCAACGTCCACCAACAGCTCCCAAACCCAAGGAGCCAGGACCCAAAGACCTAGCTGGCCTGAAGGGCCCCCAGGGTGCCCCCAAGCAGCCCCTCTCCATTTGGGTCTGGGGGCTTCGTTGGGCCGGGCCCCTGGGAGGTACCTGCAAGGTTGCAGTTCGCAGCCCGAGAAGCACTCTCCGGCCAACATGCCCAACTGCAGCAACAGCTCCCAAACCGAAGGAGCCAGGACCCAAAGACCTAGCTGGCCTGAAGGGCCCCCAGGGGGCCCCCAAGCAGCCCCTCTCAATTTGGGTCTGGGGGCTTTCGTTGGGCCTGGGACATGGGAGGTACCTGCAAGGTTGCAGTTCGCAGCCCGAGAAGCACTCTCCGGTCAACATGCCCAACATCCAGTAACAGCTCCCAAACCGAAGGAGCCAGGACCCAAAGACCTAGCTGGCCTGAAGGGGCCCCAGGGTGCCCCCAAACAGCCCCTCTCCATTTGGGTCTGGGGGCTTTCCTTGGGCCGGGAACCTGGGAGATACCTGCAAGGTTGCAGTTCGCGGCCCGAGAAGCACTCTCCGGCCAACATGGCCAACTGCAGCAACAGCTCCCAAACCGAAGGAGCCAGGACCCAAAGACCTAGCTGGCCTGAAGGGCCCCCAGGGGGCCCCCAAGCAGCCCCTCTCAATTTGGATCTGGGGGCTTTCGTTGGGCCGGGAACCTGGGAGGTACCTGCAAGGTTGCAGTTCGCAGCCCGAGAAGCACTCTCCGGCCAACATGCCCAACGTCCAGCAACAGCTCCGAAAGCGAAGGAGCCAGGACCCAAAGACCTAGCTGGTCTGAAGGGCCCCCAGGGGGCCCCCAAGCAGCCCGTCTCAATTTGGGTCTGGGGGCTTTCGTTGGGCCGGGGACCTGGGAGGTGCCTGCAAGGTTGCAGTTCGCAGCCCGAGAAGCACTCTCCGGCCAACATGCCCAACTGCAGCAACAGCTCCCAAACCGAAGGAGCCAGGACCCGAAGAAATAGCTGGTCTGGAGGGTCCCCAGGGGGCTCGCAAGCAGCCCCTCTCACTTTTGGTCTAGGGGCTTTCGTTGGGCCGGGAACCTGGGAGGTGCCTGCAAGGTTGCAGTTCGCGGCCCGAGAAGCACTCTCCGGCCAACATGCCCAACGTCCACCAACAGCTCCCAAACCCAAGGAGCCAGGACCCAAAGACCTAGCTGGCCTGAAGGGCCCCCAGGGTGCCCCCAAGCAGCCCCTCTCCATTTGGGTCTGGGGGCTTCGTTGGGCCGGGCCCCTGGGAGGTACCTGCAAGGTTGCAGTTCGCAGCCCGAGAAGCACTCTCCGGCCAACATGCCCAACTGCAGCAACAGCTCCCAAACCGAAGGAGCCAGGACCCAAAGACCTAGCTGGCCTGAAGGGCCCCCAGGGGGCCCCCAAACAGCCCCTCTCAATTTGGGTCTGGGGGCTTTCGTTGGGCCTGGGACATGGGAGGTACCTGCAAGGTTGCAGTTCGCAGCCCGAGAAGCACTCTCCGGTCAACATGCCCAACATCCAGTAACAGCTCCCAAACCGAAGGAGCCAGGACCCAAAGACCTAGCTGGCCTGAAGGGGCCCCAGGGTGCCCCCAAACAGCCCCTCTCCATTTGGGTCTGGGGGCTTTCCTTGGGCCGGGAACCTGGGAGATACCTGCAAGGTTGCAGTTCGCGGCCCGAGAAGCACTCTCCGGCCAACATGGCCAACTGCAGCAACAGCTCCCAAACCGAAGGAGCCAGGACCCAAAGACCTAGCTGGCCTGAAGGGCCCCCAGGGGGCCCCCAAGCAGCCCCTCTCAATTTGGATCTGGGGGCTTTCGTTGGGCCGGGAACCTGGGAGGTACCTGCAAGGTTGCAGTTCGCAGCCCGAGAAGCACTCTCCGGCCAACATGCCCAACGTCCAGCAACAGCTCCGAAAGCGAAGGAGCCAGGACCCAAAGACCTAGCTGGTCTGAAGGGCCCCCAGGGGGCCCCCAAGCAGCCCGTCTCAATTTGGGTCTGGGGGCTTTCGTTGGGCCGGGGACCTGGGAGGTACCTGCAAGGTTGCAGTTCACGGCCCGAGAAGCACTCTCCGGCCAACATGCCCAACGTCCAGCAACAGCTCCCAAACTGAAGGAGCCAGGACCCAAAGACCTAGCTGGCCTGAAGGGGCCCCAGGGGGCACCCAAACAGCCCCTCTCCATTTGGGTCTGGGGGCTTTCATTGGGACGGGAACCTGGGAGCTACCTGCAAGGTTGCAGTTCGCGGCCCGAGAAGCACTCTCCGGCCAACATGCCCAACTGCAGCAACAGCTCCCAAACCGAAGGAGCCAGGACCCAAAGACCTAGCTGGCCTGAAGGGCCCCCAGGGGGCCCCCAAACAGCCCCTCTCCATTTGGGTCTGGGGTCTTTCGTTGGGCCGGGGACCTGGGAGGTACCTGCAAGGTTGCAGTTCACGTACCGAGAAGCACTCTCCGGCCAACATGCCCAACGTCCAGCAACAGCTCCCAAACCGAAGGAGCCAGGACCCAAAGACCTAGCTGGCCTGAAGGGGCCCCCTGGGGGCCCCCAAGCAGCCCCTCTCCATTTGGGTCTGGGGGCTTTCATTGGGCATGGAACCTGGGAGCTACCTGCAAGGTTGCACTTCGCAGCCCGAGAAGCACTCTCCGGCCAACATGCCCAACTGCAGCAACAGCTCCCAAACCGAAGGAGCCAGGACCCGAAGAAATAGCTGGCCTTGAGGGTCCCCAGGGGGCCCGCAAGCAGCCCCTCTCACTTTTGGTCTAGGGGCTTTCGTTGGGCCGGGAACCTGGGAAGTGCCTGCAAGGTTGCAGTTCGCGGCCCGAGAAGCACTCTCCGGCCAACATGCCCAACTGCAGCAACAGCTCCCAAAGCGAAGGAGCCAGGCCCCAAAGAAATAGCTGGCCTCGAAGGTCCCCAGGAGGCCCGCATGCAGCCCCTCTCAATTTTGGTCTGGGGGCTTTCGTTGGGCCGGGGACCTGGGAGGTGCCTGCAAGGTTGCAGTTCGCGGCCCGAGAAGCACTCTCCGGCCAACATGCCCAACGTCCACCAACAGCTCCCAAACCCAAGGAGCCAGGACCCAAAGACCTAGCTGGCCTGAAGGGCCCCCAGGGTGCCCCCAAGCAGCCCCTCTCCATTTGGGTCTGGGGGCTTTCGTTGGGCCGGGGACCTGGGAGGTACCTGCAAGGTTGCAGTTCGCAGCCCGAGAAGCACTCTCCGGCCAACATGCCCAACTGCAGCAACAGCTCCCAAACCGAAGGAGCCAGGACCCGAAGAAATAGCTGGTCTGGAGGGTCCCCAGGGGGCTCGCAAGCAGCCCCTCTCACTTTTGGTCTAGGGGCTTTCGTTGGGCCGGGAACCTGGGAGGTGCCTGCAAGGTTGCAGTTCGCGGCCCGAGAAGCACTCTCCGGCCAACATGCCCAACGTCCACCAACAGCTCCCAAACCCAAGGAGCCAGGACCCAAAGACCTAGCTGGCCTGAAGGGCCCCCAGGGGGCCCCCAAGCAGCCCCTCTCCATTTGGGTCTGGGGGCTTCGTTGGGCCGGGGACCTGGGAGGTACCTGCAAGGTTGCAGTTCGCAGCCCGAGAAGCACTCTCCGGCCAACATGCCCAACTGCAGCAACAGCTCCCAAACCGAAGGAGCCAGGACCCAAAGACCTAGCTGGCCTGAAGGGCCCCCAGGGGGCCCCCAAACAGCCCCTCTCCATTTGGGTCTGGGGGCTTTCGTTGGGCCTGGGACCTGGGAGGTACCTGCAAGGTTGCAGTTCGCAGCCCGAGAAGCACTCTCCGGTCAACATGCCCAACATCCAGTAACAGCTCCCAAACCGAAGGAGCCAGGACCCAAAGACCTAGCTGGCCTGAAGGGGCCCCAGGGGGCCCCCAAACAGCCCCTCTCCATTTGGGTCTGGGGGCTTTCCTTGGGCCGGGAACCTGGGAGATACCTGCAAGGTTGCAGTTCGCGGCCCGAGAAGCACTCTCCGGTCAACATGGCCAACTGCAGCAACAGCTCCCAAACCGAAGGAGCCAGGACCCAAAGACCTAGCTGGCCTGAAGGGCCCCCAGGGGGCCCCCAAGCAGCCCCTCTCAATTTGGATCTGGGGGCTTTCGTTGGGCCGGGAACCTGGGAGGTACCTGCAAGGTTGCAGTTCGCAGCCCGAGAAGCACTCTCCGGCCAACATGCCCAACGTCCAGCAACAGCTCCCAAACCGAAGGAGCCAGGACCCAAAGACCTAGCTGGCCTGAAGGGCCCCCAGGGGGCCCCCAAGCAGCCCGTCTCAATTTGGGTCTGGGGGCTTTCGTTGGGCCGGGGACATGGGAGGTACCTGCAAGGTTGCAGTTCACGGCCCGAGAAGCACTCTCCGGCCAACATGCCCAACGTCCAGCAACAGCTCCCAAACTGAAGGAGCCAGGACCCAAAGACCTAGCTGGCCTGAAGGGGCCCCAGGGGGCACCCAAACAGCCCCTCTCCATTTGGGTCTGGGGGCTTTCATTGGGCCGGGAACCTGGGAGCTACCTGCAAGGTTGCAGTTCGCGGCCCGAGAAGCACTCTCCGGCCAACATGCCCAACTGCAGCAACAGCTCCCAAACCGAAGGAGCCAGGACCCAAAGACCTAGCTGGCCTGAAGGGCCCCCAGGGGGCCCCCAAACAGCCCCTCTCCATTTGGGTCTGGGGTTTTTCGTTGGGCCTGGGACCTGGGAGGTACCTGCAAGGTTGCAGTTCGCAGCCCGAGAAGCACTCTCCGGTCAACATGCCCAACTGCAGCAACAGCTCCCAAACCGAAGGAGCCAGGACCCAAAGACCTAGCTGGCATGAAGGGCCCCCAGGGGGCCCCCAAGCAGCCCCTCTCCATTTGGGTCTGGGGGCTTTCGTTGGGCCGGGAACCTGGGAGGTACCTGCAAGGTTGCAGTTCGCGGCCCGAGAAGCACTCTCCGGCCAACAGGCCCAACTGCAGCAACAGCTCCCAAACCGAAGGAGCCAGGACCCAAAGACCTAGCTGGCCTGAAGGGCCCCCAGGGGGCCCCCAAGCAGCCCCTCTCAATTTGGGTCTGGGGGCTTTCGTTGGGCCGGGGACCTGGGAGGTACCTGCAAGGTTGCAGTTCGCAGCCCGAGAAGCACTCTCCGGTCAACATGCCCAACGTCCAGCAACAGCTCCCAAACCGAAGGAGCCAGGACCCAAAGACCTAGCTGGCCTGAAGGGCCCCCAGGGGGCCCCCAAACAGCCCCTCTCCATTTGGGTCTGGGGGCTTTCGTTGGGCCGGGGACATGGGAGGTACCTGCAAGGTTGCAGTTCACAGCCCGAGAAGCACTCTCCGGCCAACATGCCCAACGTCCAGCAACAGCTCCCAAACCGAAGGAGCCAGGACCCAAAGACCTAGCTGGCCTGAAGGGCCCCCAGGGGGCCCCCAAGCAGCCCCTCTCCATTTGGGTCTGGGGGCTTTCGTTGGGCCGGGGACCTGGGAGGTACCTGCAAGGTTGCAGTTCGCAGCCCGAGAAGCACTCTCCGGTCAACATGCCCAACGTCCAGCAACAGCTCCCAAAGCGAAGGAGCCAGGACCCAAAGACCTAGCTGGCCTGAAGGGCCCCCAGGGGGCCCCCAAGCAGCCCCTCTCCATTTGGGTCTGGTGGCTTTCGTTGGGCCGGTGACCTGGGAGGTACCTGAAAGTTTGAAGTTTGCAGCCCAAGAAGATCTCTCCGGCCAACATGCCCAACTGCAGCAACAGCTCCCAAACCGAAGGAGCCAGGACACAAAGACCTAGCTGGCCTGAAGGGGCCCCAGGGGTCCCCCAAGCAGCCCCTCTCAATTTGGGTCTGGGGGCTTTCGTTGGGCCGGGGACCTGGGAGGTACCTGCAAGGTTGCAGTTCACGTACCGAGAAGCACTCTCCGGCCAACATGCCCAACGTCCAGCAACAGCTCCCAAACCGAAGGAGCCAGGACCCAAAGACCTAGCTGGCCTGAAGGGGCCCCAGGGGGCCCCCAAACAGCCCCTCTCAATTTGTGTCTGGGGGCTTTCCTTGGGCCGGGAACCTGGGAGCTACCTGCAAGGTTGCAGTTCGAGGCCCGAGAAGCACTCTCCGGCCAACATGCCCAACGTCCAGCAACAGCACCCAAAGCGAAGGAGCCAGGACCCAAAGACCTAGCTGGCCTGAAGGGCCCCCAGGGTGCCCCCAAGCAGCCCCTCTCCATTTGGGTCTGGGGGCTTTCGTTGGGCCGGGGACCTGGGAGGTACCTGAAAGTTTGAAGTTTGCAGCCCGAGAACATCTCTCCGGCCAACATGCCCAACTGCAGCAACAGCTCCCAAACCGAAGGAGCCAGGACACAAAGACCTAGCTGGCCTGAAGGGGCCCCAGGGGGCCCCCAAGCAGCCCCTCTCAATTTGGGTCTGGGGGCTTTCGTTGGGCCGGGGACGTGGGAGGTACCTGCAAGGTTGCAGTTCACGTACCGAGAAGCACTCTCCGGCCAACATGCCCAACGTCCAGCAACAGCTCCCAAACCGAAGGAGCCAGGACCCAAAGACCTAGCTGGCCTGAAGGGGCCCCAGGGGGCCCCCAAACAGCCCCTCTCAATTTGGGTCTGGGGGCTTTCCTTGGGCCGGGAACCTGGGAGCTACCTGCAAGGTTGCAGTTCGCAGCCCGAGAAGCACTCTCCGGCCAACATGCCCAACGTCCAGAAACAGCTCCCAAACCCAAGGAGCCAGGACCCAAAGACCTAGCTGGCCTGAAGGGCCCCCAGGGTGCCCCCAAGCAGCCCCTCTCCATTTGGGTCTGGGGGCTTTCGTTGGGCCGGGGACCTGGGAGGTACCTGCAAGGTTGCAGTTCGCAGCCCGAGAAGCACTCTCCGGCCAACATGCCCAACTGCAGCAACAGCTCCCAAACCGAAGGAGCCAGGACCCGAAGAAATAGCTGGTCTGGAGGGTCCCCAGGGGGCTCGCAAGCAGCCCCTCTCACTTTTGGTCTAGGGGCTTTCGTTGGGCCGGGAACCTGGGAGGTGCCTGCAAGGTTGCAGTTCGCGGCCCGAGAAGCACTCTCCGGCCAACATGCCCAACGTCCACCAACAGCTCCCAAACCCAAGGAGCCAGGACCCAAAGACCTAGCTGGCCTGAAGGGCCCCCAGGGTGCCCCCAAGCAGCCCCTCTCCATTTGGGTCTGGGGGCTTCGTTGGGCCGGGGCCCTGGGAGGTACCTGCAAGGTTGCAGTTCGCAGCCCGAGAAGCACTCTCCGGCCAACATGCCCAACTGCAGCAACAGCTCCCAAACCGAAGGAGCCAGGACCCGAAGAAATAGCTGGTCTGGAGGGTCCCCAGGGGGCCCCCAAACAGCCCCTCTCCATTTGGGTCTGGGGGCTTTCCTTGGGCCGGGAACCTGGGAGATACCTGCAAGGTTGCAGTTCGCGGCCCGAGAAGCACTCTCCGGCCAACATGGCCAACTGCAGCAACAGCTCCCAAACCGAAGGAGCCAGGACCCAAAGACCTAGCTGGCCTGAAGGGCCCCCAGGGGGCCCCCAAGCAGCCCCTCTCAATTTGGATCTGGGGGCTTTCGTTGGGCCGGGAACCTGGGAGGTACCTGCAAGGTTGCAGTTCGCAGCCCGAGAAGCACTCTCCGGCCAACATGCCCAACGTCCAGCAACAGCTCCGAAAGCGAAGGAGCCAGGACCCAAAGACCTAGCTGGTCTGAAGGGCCCCCAGGGGGCCCCCAAGCAGCCCGTCTCAATTTGGGTCTGGGGGCTTTCGTTGGGCCGGGGACCTGGGAGGTACCTGCAAGGTTGCAGTTCACGGCCCGAGAAGCACTCTCCGGCCAACATGCCCAACGTCCAGCAACAGCTCCCAAACTGAAGGAGCCAGGACCCAAAGACCTAGCTGGCCTGAAGGGGCCCCAGGGGGCACCCAAACAGCCCCTCTCCATTTGGGTCTGGGGGCTTTCATTGGGACGGGAACCTGGGAGCTACCTGCAAGGTTGCAGTTCGCGGCCCGAGAAGCACTCTCCGGCCAACATGCCCAACTGCAGCAACAGCTCCCAAACCGAAGGAGCCAGGACCCAAAGACCTAGCTGGCCTGAAGGGCCCCCAGGGGGCCCCCAAACAGCCCCTCTCCATTTGGGTCTGGGGTTTTTCGTTGGGCCTGGGACCTGGGAGGTACCTGCAAGGTTGCAGTTCGCAGCCCGAGAAGCACTCTCCGGTCAACATGCCCAACTGCAGCAACAGCTCCCAAACCGAAGGAGCCAGGACCCAAAGACCTAGCTGGCATGAAGGGCCCCCAGGGGGCCCCCAAGCAGCCCCTCTCCATTTGGGTCTGGGGGCTTTCGTTGGGCCGGCAACCTGGGAGGTACCTGCAAGGTTGCAGTTCGCGGCCCGAGAAGCACTCTCCGGCCAACAGGCCCAACTGCAGCAACAGCTCCCAAACCGAAGGAGCCAGGACCCAAAGACCTAGCTGGCCTGAAGGGCCCCCAGGGGGCCCCCAAGCAGCCCCTCTCCATTTGGGTCTGGGGGCTTTCGTTGGGCCGGGGACCTGGGAGCTACCTGCAAGGTTGCAGTTCGCAGCCCGAGAAGCACTCTCCGGTCAACATGCCCAACGTCCAGCAACAGCTCCCAAACCGAAGGAGCCAGGACCCAAAGACCTAGCTGGCCTGAAGGGCCCCCAGGGGGCCCCCAAGCAGCCCCTCTCAATTTGGGTCTGGGGGCTTTCGTTGGGCCGGGGACATGGGAGGTACCTGCAAGGTTGCAGTTCACAGCCCGAGAAGCACTCTCCGGCCAACATGCCCAACGTCCAGCAACAGCTCCCAAACCGAAGGAGCCAGGACCCAAAGACCTAGCTGGCCTGAAGGGCCCCCAGGGGGCCCCCAAGCAGCCCCTCTCCATTTGGGTCTGGGGGCTTTCGTTGGGCCGGGGACCTGGGAGGTACCTGCAAGGTTGCAGTTCGCAGCCCGAGAAGCACTCTCCGGTCAACATGCCCAACGTCCAGCAACAGCTCCCAAAGCGAAGGAGCCAGGACCCAAAGACCTAGCTGGCCTGAAGGGCCCCCAGGGGGCCCCCAAGCAGCCCCTCTCCATTTGGGTCTGGGGGCTTTCGTTGGGCCGGGGACCTGGTAGGTAACTGAATGTTTGAAGTTTGCAGCCCGAGATGATCTCTCCGGCCAACATGCCCAACTGCAGCAACAGCTCCCAAACCGAAGGAGCCAGGACACAAAGACCTAGCTGGCCTGAAGGGGCCCCAGGGGTCCCCCAAGCAGCCCCTCTCAATTTGGGTCTGGGGGCTTTCGTTGGGCCGGGGACCTGGGAGGTACCTGCAAGGTTGCAGTTCACGTACCGAGAAGCACTCTCCGGCCAACATGCCCAATGTCCAGCAACAGCTCCCAAACCGAAGGAGCCAGGACCCAAAGACCTAGCTGGCCTGAAGGGGCCCCAGGGAGCCCCCAAACAGCCCCTCTCAATTTGGGTCTGGGGGCTTTCCTTGGGCCGGGAACCTGGGAGATACCTGCAAGGTTGCAGTTCGAGGCCCGAGAAGCACTCTCCGGCCAACATGCCCAACGTCCAGAAACAGCTCCCAAACCGAAGGAGCCAGGACCCAAAGACCTAGCTGGCCTGAAGGGGCCCCAGGGGGCCCCCAAACAGCCCCTCTCCATTTGGGTCTGGGGGCTTTCGTTGGGCCGGGAACCTGGGAGCTACCTGCAAGGTTGCAGTTCGCGGCCCGAGAAGCACTCTCCGGCCAACATGCCCAACTGCAGCAACAGCTCCCAAACCGAAGGAGCCAGGACCCAAAGACCTAGCTGGCCTGAAGGGCCCCCAGGGGGCCCCCAAGCAGCCCCTCTCCATTTGGGTCTGGGGGCTTTCGTTGGGCCGGGGACCTGGGAGGTAACTGAATGTTTGAAGTTTGCAGCCCGAGATGATCTCTCCGGCCAACATGCCCAACTGCAGCAACAGCTCCCAAACCGAAGGAGCCAGGACACAAAGACCTAGCTGGCCTGAAGGGGCCCCAGGGGTCCCCCAAGCAGCCCCTCTCAATTTGGGTCTGGGGGCTTTCGTTGGGCCGGGGACCTGGGAGGTACCTGCAAGGTTGCAGTTCGCAGCCCGAGAAGCACTCTCCGGCCAACATGCCCAACGTCCAGCAACAGCTCCCAAACCGAAGGAGCCAGGACCCAAAGACCTAGCTGGCCTGAAGGGGCCCCAGGGAGCCCCCAAACAGCCCCTCTCAATTTGGGTCTGGGGGCTTTCCTTGGGCCGGGAACCTGGGAGATACCTGCAAGGTTGCAGTTCGAGGCCCGAGAAGCACTCTCCGGCCAACATGCCCAACGTCCAGAAACAGCTCCCAAAGCGAAGGAGCCAGGACCCAAAGACCTAGCTGGCCTGAAGGGGCCCCAGGGGGCCCCCAAACAGCCCCTCTCCATTTGGGTCTGGGGGCTTTCGTTGGGCCGGGAACCTGGGAGCTACCTGCAAGGTTGCAGTTCGCGGCCCGAGAAGCACTCTCCGGCCAACATGCCCAACTGCAGCAACAGCTCCCAAACCGAAGGAGCCAGGACCCAAAGACCTAGCTGGCCTGAAGGGGTCCCAAGGGGCCCCCAAGCAGCCCCTCTCCATTTGGGTCTGGGGGCTTTCGTTGGGCATTGAGCCTGGGAGGTACCTGCAAGATTGCAGTTCGCAGCCCGAGAAGCACTCTCCGGTCAACATGCCCAACGTCCAGCAACAGCTCCCAAACCGAAGGAGCCAGGACCCAAAGACCTAGCTGGCCTGAAGGGCCCCCAGGGGGCCCCCAAGCAGCCCCTCTCAATTTGGGTTTGGGGGCTTTCGTTGGGCCGGTGACATGGGAGGTACCTGCAAGGTTGCAGTTCGCAGCCCGAGAAGCACTCTCCGGCCAACATGCCCAACGTCCAGCAACAGCTCCCAAACCGAAGGAGCCAGGACCCAAAGACCTAGCTGGCCTGAAGGGCCCCCAGGGGGCCCCCAAGCAGCCCCTCTCAATTTGGGTCTGGGGGCTTTCGTTGGGCCGGGAACCTGGGAGCTACCTGCAAGGTTGCAGTTCGCGGCCCGAGAAGCACTCTCCGGCCAACATGCCCAACTGCAGCAACAGCTCCCAAACCGAAGGAGCCAGGACCCAAAGACCTAGCTGGCCTGGAGTGTCCCCAGGGGGCCCGCAAGCAGCCCCTCTCAATTTTGGTCTGGGGGCTTTCGTTGGGCCGGGAACCTGGGAGGTACCTCCAAGGTTGCAGTTCGCAGCCCGAGAAGCACTCTCCGGCCAACATGCCCAACTGCAGCAACAGCTCCCAAACCGAAGGAGCCAGGACCCAAAGACCTAGCTGGCATGAAGGGCCCCCAGGGGGCCCCCAAACAGCCCCTCTCCATTTTGGTCTGGGGGCTTTCGTTGGGCCGGGGACCTGGGAGGTACCTGCAAGGTTGCAGTTCGCAGCCCGAGAAGCACTCTCCGGCCAACATGCCCAACTGCAGCAACAGCTCCCAAACCGAAGGAGCCAGGACCCAAAGACCTAGCTGGCCTGAAGGGCCCCCAGGGGGCCCCCAAGCAGCCCCTCTCCATTTGGGTCTGGGGGCTTTCGTTGGGAATGGAACCTGGGAGGTACCTGCAAGGTTACAGTTCGCAGCCTGAGAAGCACTCTCCGGCCAACATGCCCAACGTCCAGCAACAGCTCCCAAACCGAAGGAGCCAGGACCCAAAGACCTAGCTGGCCTGAAGGGCCCCCAGGGGGCCCCCAAGCAGCCCCTCTCCATTTGGGTCTGGGGGCTTTCTTTGGGCCGGGGATCTGGGAGGTACCTGCAAGGTTGCAGTTCGCAGCCCGAGAAGCACTCTCCGGTCAACATGCCCAACGTCCAGCAACAGCTCCCAAACCGAAGGAGCCAGGACCCAAAGACGTAGCTGGCCTGGAGTGTCCCCAGGGGGCCCGCAAGCAGCCCCTCTCAATTTTGGTCTGGGGGCTTTCGTTGGGCCGGGGACCTGGGAGGTACCTGCAAGGTTGCAGTTCGCAGCCCGAGAAGCTCTCTCCGGTCAACATGCCCAACGTCCAGCAACAGCTCCCAAACCGAAGGAGCCAGGACCCAAAGACCTAGCTGGCCTGAAGGGCCCCCAGGGGGCCCCCAAGCAGCCCCTCTCCATTTGGGTCTGGGGGCTTTCGTTGGGAATGGAACCTGGGAGGTACCTGCAAGGTTACAGTTCGCAGCCTGAGAAGCACTCTCCGGCCAACATGCCCAACGTCCAGCAACAGCTCCCAAACCGAAGGAGCCAGGACCCAAAGACCTAGCTGGCCTGAAGGGCCCCCAGGGGGCCCCCAAGCAGCCCCTCTCCATTTGGGTCTGGGGGCTTTCTTTGGGCCGGGGATCTGGGAGGTACCTGCAAGGCTGCAGTTCGCGGCCCGAGAAGCACTCTCCGGCCAACATGCCCAACTGCAGCAAGAGCTCCCAAACCGAAGGAGCCAGGACCCAAAGACGTAGCTGGCCTGGAGTGTCCCCCGGGGGCCCGCAAGCAGCCCCTCTCAATTTTGGTCTGGGGGCTTTCGTTGGGCCGGGGACCTGGGAGGTACCTGCAAGGTTGCAGTTCGCAGCCCGAGAAGCACTCTCCGGTCAACATGCCCAACGTCCAGCAACAGCTCCCAAACCGAAGGAGCCAGGACCCAAAGACCTAGCTGGCCTGAAGGGGCCCCAAAGAGCCCCCAAGCAGCCCCTCTCAATTTGGGTCTGGGGGCTTTCCTTGGGCCGGGAACCTGGGAGGTACCTGCAAGGTTGCAGTTCGCGGCCCGAGAAGCACTCTCTGGCCAACATGCCCAACGTCCAGCAACAGCTCCCAAACCGAAGGAGCCAGGACCCAAAGACCTAGCTGGCCTGAAGGGCCCCCAGGGGGCCCCCAAGCAGCCCCTCTCAATTTGGATCTGGGGGCTTTCGTTGGGCCGGGGACCTGGGAGGTACCTGCAAGGTTGCAGTTCGCAGCCCGAGAAGCACTCTCCGGCCAACATGCCCAACGTCCAGCAACAGCTCCCAAACCGAAGGAGCCAGGACCCAAAGACCTAGCTGGCCTGAAGGGCCCCCAGGGGGCCCCCAAGCAGCCCCTCTCAATTTGGGTCTGGGGGCTTTCGTTGGGCCGGGGACCTGGGAGGTATCTGCAAGGTTGCAGTTCGCAGCCCGAGAAGCACTCTCCGGTCAACATGCCCAACGTCCAGCAACAGCTCCCAAACCGAAGGAGCCAGGACCCAAAGACCTAGCTGGACTGAAGGGCCCCCAGGGGGCCCCCAAGCAGCCCCTCTCAATTTGGGTCTGGGGGCTTTCGTTGGGCCGGGAGCCTGGGAGCTACCTGCAAGGTTGCAGTTCGCGGCCCGAGAAGCACTCTCCGGCCAACATGCCCAACTGCAGCAACAGCTCCCAAACCGAAGGAGCCAGGACCCAAAGACCTAGCTGGCCTGAAGAGTCCCCAGGGGGCCCCCAAACAGCCCCTCTCCATTTGGGTCTGGGGGCTTTCGTTGGGCCGGGAACCTGGGAGCTACCTGCAAGGTTGCAGTTCGAGGCCCGAGAAGCACTCTCCGGCCAACATGCCCAACGTCCAGCAACAGCTCCCAAACCGAAGGAGCCAGGACCCAAAGACCTAGCTGGCCTGAAGGGGCCCCAGGGGGCACCCAAGCAGCCCCTCTCCATTTGGGTCTGGGGGCTTTCGTTGGGCATGGAACCTGGGAGGTACCTGCAAGGTTGCAGTTCGCAGCCCGAGAAGCACTCTCCGGTCAACATTCCCAACTGCAGCAACAGCTCCCAAACCAAGGAGCCAGGACCCAAAGACCTAGCTGGCCTGAAGGGGCCCCAAGGGGCCCCCAATCAGCCCCTCTCAATTTGGGTCTGGGGGCTTTCGTTGGGCCTGGGACCTGGGAGGTACCTGCAAGGTTGCAGTTCACGTACCGAGAAGCACTCTCTGGCCAACATGCCCAACGTCCAGCAACAGCTCCCAAACCGAAGGAGCCAGGACCCAAAGACCTAGCTGGCCTGAAGGGGCCCCAGGGGGCCCCCAAACAGCCCCTCTCCATTTGGGTCTGGGGGCTTTCGTTGGGCCGGGAACCTGGGAGGTACCTGCAAGGTTGCAGTTCGCGGCCCGAGACGCACTCTCCGGCCAACATGCCCAACTGCAGCAACAGCTCCCAAACCGAAGGAGCCAGGACCCAAAGACCTAGCTGGCCTGAAGGGCCCCCAGGGGCCCCCAAGCAGCCCCTCTCAATTTGGGTCTGGGGGCTTTCGTTGGGCCGGGGACATGGGAGGTACCTGCAAGGTTGCAGTTCGAGGCCCGAGAAGCACTCTCCGGCCAACATGCCCAACGTCCAGCAACAGCTCCCAAACCGAAGGAGCCAGGACCCAAAGACCTAGCTGGCCTGAAGAGTCCCCAGGGGGCCCCCAAACAGCCCCTCTCAATTTGGGTCTGGGGGCTTTCGTTGGGCATGGAACCTGGGAGGTACCTGCAAGGTTGCAGTTCGCAGCCCGAGAAGCACTCTCCGGTCAACATGCCAAACGTCCAGCAACAGCTCCCAAAGCGAAGGAGCCAGGACCCAAAGACCTAGCTGGCCTGAAGGGCCCCCAGGGGGCCCCCAAGCAGCCCCTCTCAATTTGGGTCTGGGGGCTTTCGTTGGGCATGGAACCTGGGAGGTACCTGCAAGGTTGCAGTTCGCGGCCCGAGAAGCACTCTCCGGCCAACATGCCCAACTGCAGCAACAGCTCCCAAACCGAAGGAGCCAGGACCCAAAGACCTAGCTGGCCTGAAGGGCCCCCAGGGGGCTCCCAAGCAGCCCCTCTCCATTTGGGTCTGGGGGCTTTCGTTGGGCCTGGGACATGGGAGGTACCTGCAAGGTTACAGTACGCAGCCTGAGAAGCACTCTCCGGCCAACATGCCCAACGTCCAGCAACAGCTCCCAAACCGAAGGAGCCAGGACCCAAAGACCTAGCTGGCCTGGAGTGTCCCCAGGGGGCCCCCAAGCATCCCCTCTCCATTTGGGTCTGGGGGCTTTCGTTGGGCCGGGGACCTGGGAGGTACCTGCAAGGTTGCAGTTCGCAGCCCGAGAAGCACTCTCCGGCCAACATGCCCAACGTCCAGCAACAGCTCCCAAACCGAAGGAGCCAGGACCCAAAGACCTAGCTGGCCTGAAGAGTCCCCAGGGGGCCCCCAAACAGCCCCTCTCCATTTGGGTCTGGGGGCTTTCATTGGGCCGGGAACCTGGGAGCTACCTGCAAGGTTGCAGTTCACGGCCCGAGAAGCACTCTCCGGCCAACATGCCCAACGTCCAGCAACAGCTCCCAAACCGAAGGAGCCAGGACCCAAAGACCTAGCTGGCCTGAAGGGCCCCCAGGGGGCCCCCAAGCAGCCCCTCTCCATTTGGGTCTGGGGGCTTTCGTTGGGCCGGGGACCTGGGAGGTACCTGCAAGGTTGCAGTTCGCAGCCCGAGAAGCACTCTCCGGTCAACATGCCCAACGTCCAGCAACAGCTCCCAAACCGAAGGAGCCAGGACCCAAAGACCTAGCTGGACTGAAGGGTCCCCAGGGGGCCCCCAAGCAGCCACTCTCAATTTGGGTCTGGGGGTTTTCGTTGGGCATTGAGCCTGGGAGGTACCTGCAAGGTTGCAGTTCGCGGCCCGAGAAGCACTCTCCGGCCAACATGCCCAACTGCAGCAACAGCTCCCAAACCGAAGGAGCCAGGACCCAAAGACCTAGCTGGCCTGGAGTGTCCCCAGGGGGCCCGCAAGCAGCCCCTCTCAATTTGGGTCTGGGGGCTTTCGTTGGGCCGGGAACCTGGGAGGTACCTGCAAGGTTGCAGTTCGCAGCCCGAGAAGCACTCTCCGGCCAACATGCCCAACTGCAGCAACAGCTCCCAAACCGAAGGAGCCAGGACACAAAGACCTAGCTGGCATGAAGGGCCCCCAGGGGGCCCCCAAGCAGCCCCTCTCCATTTGGGTCTGGGGGCTTTCGTTGGGCCTGGGACCTGGGAGGTACCTGCAAGGTTGCAGTTCGCAGCCCGAGAAGCACTCTCCGGCCAACATGCCCAACTGGAGCAACAGCTCCCAAACCGAAGGAGCCAGGACCCAAAGACCTAGCTGGCCTGAAGGGCCCCCAGGGGGCCCCCAAGCAGCCCCTCTCCATTTGGGTCTGGGGGCTTTCGTTGGGCATGGAACCTGGGAGGTACCTGAAAGGTTACAGTTCGCAGCCTGAGAAGCACTCTCCGGCCAACATGCCCAACGTCCAGCAACAGCTCCCAAACCGAAGGAGCCAGGACCCAAAGACCTAGCTGGCCTGAAGGGCCCCCAGGGGGCCCCCAAGCAGCCCCTCTCCATTTGGGTCTGGGGGCTTTCGTTGGGCCGGGGACCTGGGAGGTACCTGCAAGGTTGCAGTTCGCAGCCCGAGAAGCACTCTCCGGTCAACATGCCCAACGTCCAGCAACAGCTCCCAAACCGAAGGAGCCAGGACCCAAAGACCTAGCTGGCCTGAAGAGTCCCCAGGGGGCCCCCAAACAGCCCCTCTCCATTTGGGTCTGGGGGCTTTCGTTGGGCCGGGAACCTGTGAGCTACCTGCAAGGTTGCAGTTCGAGGCCCGAGAAGCACTCTCCGGCCAACATGCCCAACGTCCAGCAACAGCTCCCAAACCGAAGGAGCCAGGACCCAAAGACCTAGCTGGCCTGAAGGGGCCCCAGGGGGCCCCCAAGCAGCCCCTCTCCATTTGGGTCTGGGGGCTTTCGTTGGGCCGGGAACCTGGGAGGTACCTGCAAGGTTGCAGTTCGCAGCCCGAGAAGCACTCTCCGGTCAACATGCCCAACTGCAGAAACAGCTCCCAAACCGAAGGAGCCAGGACCCAAAGACCTAGCTGGCCTGAAGGGGCCCCAAGGGGCCCCCAATCAGCCCCTCTCAATTTGGGTCTGGGGGCTTTCGTTGGGCCTGGGACCTGGGAGGTACCTGCAAGGTTGCAGTTCACGTACCGAGAAGCACTCTCTGGCCAACATGCCCAACGTCCAGCAACAGCTCCCAAACCGAAGGAGCCAGGACCCAAAGACCTAGCTGGCCTGAAGGGGCCCCAGGGGGCCCCCAAACAGCCCCTCTCAATTTGGGTCTGGGGGCTTTCTTTGGGCATGGAACCTGGGAGGTACCTGCAAGGTTGCAGTTCGCAGCCTGAGAAGCACTCTCCGGCAAACATGCCCAACGTCCAGCAACAGCTCCCAAACCGAAGGAGCCAGGACCCAAAGACCTAGCTGGCCTGAAGGGCCCCCAGGGGGCCCCCAAGCAGCCCCTCTCCATTTGGGTCTGGGGTCTTTCGTTGGGCCTGTGACCTGGGAGGTACCTGCAAGGTTGCAGTTCGCAGCCCGAGAAGCACTCTCCGGTCAACATGCCCAACGTCCAGCAACAGCTCCCAAACCGAAGGAGCCAGGACCCAAAGACCTAGCTGGCCTGAAGGGGCCCCAGGGGGCCCCCAAGCAGCCCCTCTCCATTTGGGTCTGGGGGCTTTCGTTGGGCCGGGAACCTGGGAGGTACCTGCAAGGTTGCAGTTCGCAGCCCGAGAAGCACTCTCCGGTCAACATGCCCAACTGCAGAAACAGCTCCCAAACCGAAGGAGCCAGGACCCAAAGACCTAGCTGGCCTGAAGGGCCCCCTGGGGGTCCCCAAACAGCCCCTCTCCATTTGGGTCTGGGGGCTTTCGTTGGGCCGGGAACCTGGGAGGTACCTGCAAGGTTGCAGTTCACGTACCGAGAAGCACTCTCTGGCCAACATGCCCAACGTCCAGCAACAGCTCCCAAACCGAAGGAGCCAGGACCCAAAGACCTAGCTGGCCTGAAGGGCCCCCAGGGGGCCCCCAAGCAGCCCCTCTCAATTTGGGTCTGGGGGCTTTCGTTGGGCCGGGGACATGGGAGGTACCTGCAAGGTTGCAGTTCGCAGCCCGAGAAGCACGCTCCGGCCAACATGCCCAACGTCCAGCAACAGCTCCCAAACCGAAGGAGCCAGGACCCAAAGACCTAGCTGGCCTGAAGGGCCCCCAGGGGGCCCCCAAGCAGCCCCTCTCCATTTGGGTCTGGGGGCTTTCGTTGGGCCGGGGACCTGGGAGGTACCTGCAAGGTTGCAGTTCACGTACCGAGAAGCACTCTCCGGTCAACATGCCCAACGTCCAGCAACAGCTCCCAAACCGAAGGAGCCAGGACCCAAAGACCTAGCTGGCCTGAAGGGTCCCCAGGGGGCCCCCAAGCAGCCCCTCTCAATTTGGGTCTGGGGGCTTTCGTTGGGCATTGAGCCTGGGAGCTACCTGCAAGGTTGCAGTTCGCGGCCCGAGAAGCACTCTCCGGCCAACATGCCCAACGTCCAGCAACAGCTCCCAAACCGAAGGAGCCAGGACCCAAAGACCTAGCTGGCCTGGAGTGTCCCCAGGGGGCCCGCAAGCATCCCCTCTCAATTTTGGTCTGGGGGCTTTCGTTGGGCCTGGGACCTGGGAGGTACCTGCAAGGTTGCAGTTCGCAGCCCGAGAAGCAATCTCCGGCCAACATGCCCAACGTCCAGCAACAGCTCCCAAACCCAAGGAGCCAGGACCCAAAGACCTAGCTGGCCTGAAGAGTCCCCAGGGGGCCCCCAAACAGCCCCTCTCCATTTGGGTCTGGGGGCTTTCGTTGGGCCGGGAACCTGGGAGCTACCTGCAAGGTTGCAGTTCGCAGCCCGAGAAGCACTCTCCGGCCAACATGCCCAACGTCCAGCAACAGCTCCCAAACCGAAGGAGCCAGGACCCAAAGACCTAGCTGGCCTGAAGGGGCCCCAGGGGGCCCCCAAGCAGCCCCTCTCCATTTGGGTCTGGGGGCTTTCGTTGGGCCTGTGACCTGGGAGGTACCTGCAAGGTTGCAGTTCGCAGCCCGAGAAGCACTCCCGGTCAACATGCCCAACTGCAGAAAGAGCTCCCAAACCGAAGGAGCCAGGACCCAAAGACCTAGCTGGCCTGAAGGGGCCCCAGGGGGCCCCCAAGCAGCCACTCTCAATTTGGGTCTGGGGGCTTTCGTTGGGCATTGAGCCTGGGAGGTACCTGCAAGGTTGCAGTTCGCGGCCCGAGAAGCACTCTCCGGCCAACATGCCCAACTGCAGCAACAGCTCCCAAACCGAAGGAGCCAGGACCCAAAGACCTAGCTGGCCTGGAGTGTCCCCAGGGGGCCCCCAAGCAGCCCCTCTCAATTTGGGTCTGGGGGCTTTCGTTGGGCCGGGAACCTGGGAGCTACCTGCAAGGTTGCAGTTCGCAGCCCGAGAAGCACTCTCCGGCCAACATGCCCAACTGCAGCAACAGCTCCCAAACCGAAGGAGCCAGGACACAAAGACCTAGCTGGCATGAAGGGCCCCCAGGGGGCCCCCAAGCAGCCCCTCTCCATTTGGGTCTGGGGGCTTTCGTTGGGCCTGGGACCTGGGAGGTACCTGCAAGGTTGCAGTTCGCAGCCCGAGAAGCACTCTCCGGCCAACATGCCCAACTGGAGCAACAGCTCCCAAACCGAAGGAGCCAGGACCCAAAGACCTAGCTGGCCTGAAGGGCCCCCAGGGGGCCCCCAAGCAGCCCCTCTCCATTTGGGTTTCGGGGCTTTCGTTGGACATGGAACCTGGGAGGTACCTGAAAGGTTACAGTTCGCAGCCTGAGAAGCACTCTCCGGCCAACATGCCCAACGTCCAGCAACAGCTCCCAAACCGAAGGAGCCAGGACCCAAAGACCTAGCTGGCCTGAAGGGCCCCCAGGGGGCCCCCAAGCAGCCCCTCTCCATTTGGGTCTGGGGGCTTTCGTTGGGCCGGGGACCTGGGAGGTACCTGCAAGGTTGCAGTTCGCAGCCCGAGAAGCACTCTCCGGTCAACATGCCCAACGTCCAGCAACAGCTCCCAAACCGAAGGAGCCAGGACCCAAAGACCTAGCTGGCCTGAAGAGTCCCCAGGGGGCCCCCAAACAGCCCCTCTCCATTTGGGTCTGGGGGCTTTCGTTGGGCCGGGAACCTGTGAGCTACCTGCAAGGTTGCAGTTCGAGGCCCGAGAAGCACTCTCCGGCCAACATGCCCAACGTCCAGCAACAGCTCCCAAACCGAAGGAGCCAGGACCCAAAGACCTAGCTGGCCTGAAGGGGCCCCAGGGGGCCCCCAAGCAGCCCCTCTCCATTTGGGTCTGGGGGCTTTCGTTGGGCCGGGAACCTGGGAGGTACCTGCAAGGTTGCAGTTCGCAGCCCGAGAAGCACTCTCCGGTCAACATGCCCAACTGCAGAAACAGCTCCCAAACCGAAGGAGCCAGGACCCAAAGACCTAGCTGGCCTGAAGGGGCCCCAAGGGGCCCCCAATCAGCCCCTCTCAATTTGGGTCTGGGGGCTTTCGTTGGGCCTGGGACCTGGGAGGTACCTGCAAGGTTGCAGTTCACGTACCGAGAAGCACTCTCTGGCCAACATGCCCAACGTCCAGCAACAGCTCCCAAACCGAAGGAGCCAGGACCCAAAGACCTAGCTGGCCTGAAGGGGCCCCAGGGGGCCCCCAAACAGCCCCTCTCAATTTGGGTCTGGGGGCTTTCTTTGGGCATGGAACCTGGGAGGTACCTGCAAGGTTGCAGTTCGCAGCCTGAGAAGCACTCTCCGGCCAACATGCCCAACGTCCAGCAACAGCTCCCAAACCGAAGGAGCCAGGACCCAAAGACCTAGCTGGCCTGAAGGGCCCCCAGGGGGCCCCCAAGCAGCCCCTCTCCATTTGGGTCTGGGGGCTTTCGTTGGGCCTGTGACCTGGGAGGTACCTGCAAGGTTGCAGTTCGCAGCCCGAGAAGCACTCTCCGGTCAACATGCCCAACGTCCAGCAACAGCTCCCAAACCGAAGGAGCCAGGACCCAAAGACCTAGCTGGCCTGAAGGGGCCCCAGGGGGCCCCCAAGCAGCCCCTCTCCATTTGGGTCTGGGGGCTTTCGTTGGGCCGGGAACCTGGGAGGTACCTGCAAGGTTGCAGTTCGCAGCCCGAGAAGCACTCTCCGGTCAACATGCCCAACTGCAGAAACAGCTCCCAAACCGAAGGAGCCAGGACCCAAAGACCTAGCTGGCCTGAAGGGCCCTCTGGGGGTCCCCAAACAGCCCCTCTCCATTTGGGTCTGGGGGCTTTCGTTGGGCCGGGAACCTGGGAGGTACCTGCAAGGTTGCAGTTCACGTACCGAGAAGCACTCTCTGGCCAACATGCCCAACGTCCAGCAACAGCTCCCAAACCGAAGGAGCCAGGACCCAAAGACCTAGCTGGCCTGAAGGGCCCCCAGGGGGCCCCCAAGCAGCCCCTCTCAATTTGGGTCTGGGGGCTTTCGTTGGGCCGGGGACATGGGAGGTACCTGCAAGGTTGCAGTTCGCAGCCCGAGAAGCACGCTCCGGCCAACATGCCCAACGTCCAGCAACAGCTCCCAAACCGAAGGAGCCAGGACCCAAAGACCTAGCTGGCCTGAAGGGCCCCCAGGGGGCCCCCAAGCAGCCCCTCTCCATTTGGGTCTGGGGGCTTTCGTTGGGCCGGGGACCTGGGAGGTACCTGCAAGGTTGCAGTTCGCAGCCCGAGAAGCACTCTCCGGTCAACATGCCCAACGTCCAGCAACAGCTCCCAAACCGAAGGAGCCAGGACCCAAAGACCTAGCTGGACTGAAGGGTCCCCAGGGGGCCCCCAAGCAGCCCCTCTCAATTTGGGTCTGGGGGCTTTCGTTGGGCATTGAGCCTGGGAGCTACCTGCAAGGTTGCAGTTCGCGGCCCGAGAAGCACTCTCCGGCCAACATGCCCAACGTCCAGCAACAGCTCCCAAACCGAAGGAGCCAGGACCCAAAGACCTAGCTGGCCTGGAGTGTCCCCAGGGGGCCCGCAAGCATCCCCTCTCAATTTTGGTCTGGGGGCTTTCGTTGGGCCTGGGACCTGGGAGGTACCTGCAAGGTTGCAGTTCGCAGCCCGAGAAGCAATCTCCGGCCAACATGCCCAACGTCCAGCAACAGCTCCCAAACCCAAGGAGCCAGGACCCAAAGACCTAGCTGGCCTGAAGAGTCCCCAGGGGGCCCCCAAACAGCCCCTCTCCATTTGGGTCTGGGGGCTTTCGTTGGGCCGGGAACCTGGGAGCTACCTGCAAGGTTGCAGTTCGCAGCCCGAGAAGCACTCTCCGGCCAACATGCCCAACGTCCAGCAACAGCTCCCAAACCGAAGGAGCCAGGACCCAAAGACCTAGCTGGCCTGAAGGGGCCCCAGGGGGCCCCCAAGCAGCCCCTCTCCATTTGGGTCTGGGGGCTTTCGTTGGGCCGGGGACATGGGAGGTACCTGCAAGGTTGCAGTTCGCAGCCCGAGAAGCACTCCCGGTCAACATGCCCAACTGCAGAAACAGCTCCCAAACCGAAGGAGCCAGGACCCAAAGACCTAGCTGGCCTGAAGGGGCCCCAAGGGGCCCCCAAGGAGCCCCTCCCAATTTGGGTCTGGGGGCTTTCGTTGGGCCTGGGACCTGGGAGGTATCTGCAAGGTTGCAGTTCACGTACCGAGAAGCACTCTCTGGCCAACATGCCCAACGTCCAGCAACAGCTCCCAAACCGAAGGAGCCAGGACCCAAAGACCTAGCTGGCCTGAAGGGGCCCCAGGGGGCCCCCAAACAGACCCTCTCCATTTGGGTCTGGGGGCTTTCGTTGGGCCGGGAACCTGGGAGGTATCTGCAAGGTTGCAGTTCGCGGCCCGACACGCACTCTCTGGCCAACATGCCCAACGTCCAGCAACAGCTCCCAAACCGAAGGAGCCAGGACCCAAAGACCTAGCTGGCCTGGAGTGTCCCCAGGGGGCCCGCAAGCATCCCCTCTCAATTTTGGTCTGGGGGCTTTCGTTGGGCCTGGGACCTGGGAGGTACCTGCAAGGTTGCAGTTCGCAGCCCGAGAAGCAATCTCCGGCCAACATGCCCAACGTCCAGCAACAGCTCCCAAACCCAAGGAGCCAGGACCCAAAGACCTAGCTGGCCTGAAGAGTCCCCAGGGGGCCCCCAAACAGCCCCTCTCCATTTGGGTCTGGGGGCTTTCGTTGGGCCGGGAACCTGGGAGCTACCTGCAAGGTTGCAGTTCGCAGCCCGAGAAGCACTCTCCGGCCAACATGCCCAACGTCCAGCAACAGCTCCCAAACCGAAGGAGCCAGGACCCAAAGACCTAGCTGGCCTGAAGGGGCCCCAGGGGGCCCCCAAGCAGCCCCTCTCCATTTGGGTCTGGGGGCTTTCGTTGGGCCGGGGACATGGGAGGTACCTGCAAGGTTGCAGTTCGCAGCCCGAGAAGCACTCCCGGTCAACATGCCCAACTGCAGAAACAGCTCCCAAACCGAAGGAGCCAGGACCCAAAGACCTAGCTGGCCTGAAGGGGCCCCAAGGGGCCCCCAAGGAGCCCCTCCCAATTTGGGTCTGGGGGCTTTCGTTGGGCCTGGGACCTGGGAGGTATCTGCAAGGTTGCAGTTCACGTACCGAGAAGCACTCTCTGGCCAACATGCCCAACGTCCAGCAACAGCTCCCAAACCGAAGGAGCCAGGACCCAAAGACCTAGCTGGCCTGAAGGGGCCCCAGGGGGCCCCCAAACAGACCCTCTCCATTTGGGTCTGGGGGCTTTCGTTGGGCCGGGAACCTGGGAGGTATCTGCAAGGTTGCAGTTCGCGGCCCGACACGCACTCTCTGGCCAACATGCCCAACGTCCAGCAACAGCTCCCAAACCGAAGGAGCCAGGACCCAAAGACCTAGCTGGCCTGGAGTGTCCCCAGGGGGCCCGCAAGCATCCCCTCTCAATTTTGGTCTGGGGGCTTTCGTTGGGCCTGGGACCTGGGAGGTACCTGCAAGGTTGCAGTTCGCAGCCCGAGAAGCAATCTCCGGCCAACATGCCCAACGTCCAGCAACAGCTCCCAAACCGAAGGAGCCAGGACCCAAAGACCTAGCTGGCCTGAAGAGTCCCCAGGGGGCCCCCAAACAGCCCCTCTCCATTTGGGTCTGGGGGCTTTCGTTGGGCCGGGAACCTGGGAGCTACCTGCAAGGTTGCAGTTCGCAGCCCGAGAAGCACTCTCCGGCCAACATGCCCAACGTCCAGCAACAGCTCCCAAACCGAAGGAGCCAGGACCCAAAGACCTAGCTGGCCTGAAGGGGCCCCAGGGGGCCCCCAAGCAGCCCCTCTCCATTTGGGTCTGGGGGCTTTCGTTGGGCCGGGGACATGGGAGGTACCTGCAAGGTTGCAGTTCGCAGCCCGAGAAGCACTCCCGGTCAACATGCCCAACTGCAGAAACAGCTCCCAAACCGAAGGAGCCAGGACCCAAAGACCTAGCTGGCCTGAAGGGGCCCCAAGGGGCCCCCAAGCAGCCCCTCCCAATTTGGGTCTGGGGGCTTTCGTTGGGCCTGGGACCTGGGAGGTACCTGCAAGGTTGCAGTTCACGTACCGAGAAGCACTCTCTGGCCAACATGCCCAACGTCCAGCAACAGCTCCCAAACCGAAGGAGCCAGGACCCAAAGACCTAGCTGGCCTGAAGGGGCCCCAGGGGGCCCCCAAACAGACCCTCTCCATTTGGGTCTGGGGGCTTTCGTTGGGCCGGGAACCTGGGAGGTATCTGCAAGGTTGCAGTTCGCGGCCCGAGACGCACTCTCTGGCCAACATGCCCAACGTCCAGCAACAGCTCCCAAACCGAAGGAGCCAGGACCCAAAGACCTAGCTGGCCTGAAGGGGCCCCAGGGGGCCCCCAAGCAGCCCCTCTCAATTTGGGTCTGGGGGCTTTCGTTGGGCCGGGGACATGGGAGGTACCTGCAAGGTTGCAGTTCGCAGCCCGAGAAGCACTCTCCGGCCAACATGCCCAACGTCCAGCAACAGCTCCCAAACCGAAGGAGCCAGGACCCAAAGACCTAGCTGGCCTGAAGGGGCCCCAGGGGGCCCCCAAGCAGCCCCTCTCAATTTGGGTCTGGGGGCTTTCGTTGGGCCGGGGACATGGTAGGTACCTGCAAGGTTGCAGTTCGCAGCCCGAGAAGCACTCTCCGGCCAACATGCCCAACGTCCAGCAACAGCTCCCAAACCGAAGGAGCCAGGACCCAAAGACCTAGCTGGCCTGAAGAGTCACCAGGGGGGCCCCAAACAGCCCCTCTCAATTTGGGTCTGGGGGCTTTCGTTGGGCATGGAACCTGGGAGGTACCTGCAAGGTTGCAGTTCGCGGCCCGAGAAGCACTCTCCGGCCAACATGCCCAACTTCAGCAACAGCTCCCAAACCGAAGGAGCCAGGACCCAAAGACCTAGCTGGCCTGAAGGGCCCCCAGGGGGCCCCCAAGCAGCCCCTCTCCATTTTGGTCTGGGGGCATTCGTTGGGCCGGGAACCTGGGAGGTATCTGCAAGGTTGCAGTTCACAGGCCGAGAACCACTCTCTGGCCAACATGCCCAACGTCCAGCAACAGCTCCCAAACCGAAGGAGCCAGGACCCAAAGACCTAGCTGGCCTGAAGGGCCCCCAGGGGGAACCAAAGCAGCCCATCTCAATTTGGGTCTGGGGGCTTTCGTTGGGCCTGGGACTTGGGAGGTACCTGCAAGGTTTCAGTACGCAGCCCGAGAAGCACTCTCCGGTCAACATGCCCAACTGCAGCAACAGCTCCCAAAGCGAAGGAGCCAGGACCCAAAGACCTAGCTGGCCTGAAGGGGCCCCAGGGGGCCCCCAAACAGACCCTCTCCATTTGGGTCTGGGGGCTTTCGTTGGGCCGGGAACCTGGGAGGTATCTGCAAGGTTGCAGTTCGCGGCCCGACACGCACTCTCTGGCCAACATGCCCAACGTCCAGCAACAGCTCCCAAACCGAAGGAGCCAGGACCCAAAGACCTAGCTGGCCTGGAGTGTCCCCAGGGGGCCCGCAAGCATCCCCTCTCAATTTTGGTCTGGGGGCTTTCGTTGGGCCTGGGACCTGGGAGGTACCTGCAAGGTTGCAGTTCGCAGCCCGAGAAGCAATCTCCGGCCAACATGCCCAACGTCCAGCAACAGCTCCCAAACCCAAGGAGCCAGGACCCAAAGACCTAGCTGGCCTGAAGAGTCCCCAGGGGGCCCCCAAACAGCCCCTCTCCATTTGGGTCTGGGGGCTTTCGTTGGGCCGGGAACCTGGGAGCTACCTGCAAGGTTGCAGTTCGCAGCCCGAGAAGCACTCTCCGGCCAACATGCCCAACGTCCAGCAACAGCTCCCAAACCGAAGGAGCCAGGACCCAAAGACCTAGCTGGCCTGAAGGGGCCCCAGGGGGCCCCCAAGCAGCCCCTCTCCATTTGGGTCTGGGGGCTTTCGTTGGGCCGGGGACATGGGAGGTACCTGCAAGGTTGCAGTTCGCAGCCCGAGAAGCACTCCCGGTCAACATGCCCAACTGCAGAAACAGCTCCCAAACCGAAGGAGCCAGGACCCAAAGACCTAGCTGGCCTGAAGGGGCCCCAAGGGGCCCCCAAGGAGCCCCTCCCAATTTGGGTCTGGGGGCTTTCGTTGGGCCTGGGACCTGGGAGGTACCTGCAAGGTTGCAGTTCACGTACCGAGAAGCACTCTCTGGCCAACATGCCCAACGTCCAGCAACAGCTCCCAAACCGAAGGAGCCAGGACCCAAAGACCTAGCTGGCCTGAAGGGGCCCCAGGGGGCCCCCAAACAGACCCTCTCCATTTGGGTCTGGGGGCTTTCGTTGGGCCGGGAACCTGGGAGGTATCTGCAAGGTTGCAGTTCGCGGCCCGAGACGCACTCTCTGGCCAACATGCCCAACGTCCAGCAACAGCTCCCAAACCGAAGGAGCCAGGACCCAAAGACCTAGCTGGCCTGAAGGGGCCCCAGGGGGCCCCCAAGCAGCCCCTCTCAATTTGGGTCTGGGGGCTTTCGTTGGGCCGGGGACATGGGAGGTACCTGCAAGGTTGCAGTTCGCAGCCCGAGAAGCACTCTCCGGCCAACATGCCCAACGTCCAGCAACAGCTCCCAAACCGAAGGAGCCAGGTCCCAAAGACCTAGCTGGCCTGAAGGGGCCCCAGGGGGCCCCCAAGCAGCCCCTCTCAATTTGGGTCTGGGGGCTTTCGTTGGGCCGGGGACATGGTAGGTACCTGCAAGGTTGCAGTTCGCAGCCCGAGAAGCACTCTCCGGCCAACATGCCCAACGTCCAGCAACAGCTCCCAAACCGAAGGAGCCAGGACCCAAAGACCTAGCTGGCCTGAAGAGTCACCAGGGGGGCCCCAAACAGCCCCTCTCAATTTGGGTCTGGGGGCTTTCGTTGGGCATGGAACCTGGGAGGTACCTGCAAGGTTGCAGTTCGCGGCCCGAGAAGCACTCTCCGGCCAACATGCCCAACTTCAGCAACAGCTCCCAAACCGAAGGAGCCAGGACCCAAAGACCTAGCTGGCCTGAAGGGCCCCCAGGGGGCCCCCAAGCAGCCCCTCTCCATTTTGGTCTGGGGGCATTCGTTGGGCCGGGAACCTGGGAGGTATCTGCAAGGTTGCAGTTCACAGGCCGAGAACCACTCTCTGGCCAACATGCCCAACGTCCAGCAACAGCTCCCAAACCGAAGGAGCCAGGACCCAAAGACCTAGCTGGCCTGAAGGGCCCCCAGGGGGAACCAAAGCAGCCCATCTCAATTTGGGTCTGGGGGCTTTCGTTGGGCCTGGGACTTGGGAGGTACCTGCAAGGTTTCAGTTCGCAGCCCGAGAAGCACTCTCCGGTCAACATGCCCAACTGCAGCAACAGCTCCCAAAGCGAAGGAGCCAGGACCCAAAGACCTAGCTGGCCTGAAGAGTCCCCAGGGGGCCCCCAAACAGCCCCTCTCAATTTGGGTCTGGGGGCTTTCGTTGGGCATGGAACCTGGGAGGTACCTGCAAGGTTGCAGTTCGCAGCCTGAGAAGCACTCTCCGGCCAACATGCCCAACGTCCAGCAACAGCTCCCAAACCGAAGGAGCCAGGACCCAAAGACCTAGCTGGCCTGAAAGGCCCCCAGGTGGCCCCCAAGCAGCCCCTCTCAATTTGGGTCTGGGGGCTTTCGTTGGGCCGGGAACCTGGGAGGTACCTGCAAGGTTGCAGTTCGCGGCCCGAGAAGCACTCTCCGGCCAACATGCCCAACTGCAGCAACAGCTCCCAAACCGAAGGAGCCAGGACCCAAAGACCTAGCTGGCCTGAAGTGCCCCCAGGGGGCCCCCAAGCAGCCCCTCTCCATTTGGGTCTGGGGTCTTTCGTTGGGCCGGGGACCTGGGAGGTACCTGCAAGGTTGCAGTTCACGTACCGAGAAGCACTCTCCGGCCAACATGCCCAACGTCCAGCAACAGCTCCCAAACCGAAGGAGCCAGGACCCAAAGACCTAGCTGGCCTGAAGGGGCCCCAGGGGGCCCCCAAACAGCCCCTCTCCATTTGGGTCTGGGGGCTTTCGTTGGGCCGGGAACCTGGGAGCTACCTGCAAGCTTGCAGTTCGCAGCCAGAGAAGCACTCTCCGGCCAACATGCCCAACTGCAGCAACAGCTCCCAAACCGAAGGAGCCAGGACCCAAAGACCTAGCTGGCCTGAAGAGTCCCCAGGGGGCCCCCAAACAGCCCCTCTCCATTTGGGTCTGGGGGCTTTCGTTGGGCCGGGAACCTGGGAGCTACCTGCAAGTTTGCAGTTCGCAGCCCGAGAAGCACTCTCCGGCCAACATGCCCAACGTCCAGCAACAGCTCCCAAACCGAAGGAGCCAGGACCCAAAGACCTAGCTGGCCTGAAGGGTCCCCAGGGGGACCCCAAGCAGCCCCTCTCCATTTGGGTCTGGGGGCTTTCGTTGGGCCGGGAACCTGGGAGGTACCTGCAAGGTTGCAGTTCGCAGCCCGAGAAGCACTCTCCGGTCAACATGCCCAACTGCAGAAACAGCTCCCAAACCGAAGGAGCCAGGACCCAAAGACCTAGCTGGCCTGAAGGGGCCCCAAGGGGCCCCCAAGGAGCCCCTCCCAATTTGGGTCTGGGGGCTTTCGTTGGGCCTGGGACCTGGGAGGTACCTGCAAGGTTGCAGTTCACGTACCGAGAAGCACTCTCTGGCCAACATGCCCAACGTCCAGCAACAGCTCCCAAAACGAAGGAGCCAGGACCCAAAGACCTAGCTGGCCTGAAGGGGCCCCAGGGGGCCCCCAAACAGACCCTCTCCATTTGGGTCTGGGGGCTTTCGTTGGGCCGGGAACCTGGGAGGTACCTGCAAGGTTGCAGTTCGCGGCCCGAGACGCACTCTCTGGCCAACATGCCCAACTGCAGCAACAGCTCCCAAACCGAAGGAGCCAGGACCCAAAGACCTAGCTGGCCTGAAGTGCCCCCAGGGGGCCCCCAAGCAGCCCCTCTCAATTTGGATCTGGGGGCTTTCGTTGGGCCGGGGACATGGGAGGTACCTGCAAGGTTGCAGTTCACAGCCTGAGAAGCACTCTCCGGTCAACATGCCCAACGTCCAGCAACAGCTCCCAAACCGAAGGAGCCAGGACCCAAAGACCTAGCTGGCCTGAAGGGCCCCCAGGGGGCCCCCAAGCAGCCCCTCTCAATTTGGGTCTGGGGGCTTTCGTTGGGCCGGGGACATGGGAGGTACCTGCAAGGTTGCAGTTCGCAGCCCGAGAAGCACTCTCCGGCCAACATGCCCAACGTCCAGCAACAGCTCCCAAACCGAAGGAGCCAGGACCCAAAGACCTAGCTGGCCTGAAGAGTCACCAGGGGGGCCCCAAACATCCCCTCTCAATTTGGGTCTGGGGGCTTTCCTTGGGCATGGAACCTGGGAGGTACCTGCAAGGTTGCAGTTCGCGGCCCGAGAAGCACTCTCCGGCCAACATGCCCAACTTCAGCAACAGCTCCCAAACCGAAGGAGCCAGGACCCAAAGACCTAGCTGGCCTGAAGGGCCCCCAGGGGGCCCCCAAGCAGCCCCTCTCCATTTTGGTCTGGGGGCATTCGTTGGGCCGGGAACCTGGGAGGTATCTGCAAGGTTGCAGTTCGCAGCCCGAGAAGCACTCTCCGGTCAACATGCCCAACTGCAGCAACAGCTCCCAAAGCGAAGGATCCAGGACCCAAAGACCTAGCTGGCCTGAAGGGGCCCCAAGGGGCCCCCAAGCAGCCCCTCTCCATTTGGGTCTGGGGGCTTTCCTTGGGCTGGGAACCTGGGAGCTACCTGCAAGGTTGCAGTTCGCAGCCCGAGAAGCACTCTCCGGCCAACATGCCCAACTGCAGCAACAGCTCCCAAACCGAAGGAGCCAGGTCCCAAAGACCTAGCTGGCCTGAAGGGCCCCCAGGGGGAACCCAAGCAGCCCATCTCAATTTTGGTCTGGGGGCTTTCGTTGGGCTTGGGACTTGGGAGGTACCTGCAAGGTTGCAGTTCGAGGCCCGAGAAGCACTCTCCGGTCAACATGCCCAACTGCAGCAACAGCTCCCAAAGCGAAGGAGCCAGGACCCAAAGACCTAGCTGGCCTGAAGAGTCCCCAGGGGGCCCCCAAGCAGCCCCTCTCAATTTGGGTCTGGGGGCTTTCGTTGGGCATGGAACCTGGGAGGTACCTGCAAGGTTGCAGTTCGCAGCCCGAGAAGCACTCTCCGGCCAACATGCCCAACGTCCAGCAACAGCTCCCAAACCGAAGGAGCCAGGACCCAAAGACCTAGCTGGCCTGAAGGGCCCCCAGGGGGCCCCCAAGCAGCCCCTCTCAATTTGGGTCTGCGGGCTTTCGTTGGGCATTGAGCCTGGGAGGTACCTGCAAGGTTGCAGTTCGCGGCCCGAGAAGCACTCTCCGGCCAACATGCCCAACTGCAGCAACAGCTCCCAAACCGAAGGAGCCAGGACCCAAAGACCTAGCTGGCCTGAAGTGCCCCCAGGGGGCCCCCAAGCAGCCCCTCTCCATTTGGGTCTGGGGTCTTTCGTTGGGCCGGGGACCTGGGAGGTACCTGCAAGGTTGCAGTTCACGTACCGAGAAGCACTCTCCGGCCAACATGCCCAACGTCCAGCAACAGCTCCCAAACCGAAGGAGCCAGGACCGAAAGACCTAGCTGGCCTGAAGGGGCCCCAGGGGGCCCCCAAACAGCCCCTCTCCATTTGGGTCTGGGGGCTTTCGTTGGGCCGGGAACCTGGGAGCTACCTGCAAGGTTGAAGTTCGCAGCCCGAGAAGCACTCTCCGGCCAACATGCCCAACTGCAGCAACAGCTCCCAAACCGAAGGAGCCAGGACCCAAAGACCTAGCTGGCCTGAAGGGCCCCCAGGGGGCCCCCAAGCAGCCCCTCTCCATTTTGGTCTGGGGGCATTCGTTGGGCCGGGAACCTGGGAGGTATCTGCAAGGTTGCAGTTCGCGGCCCGAGAAGCACTCTCCGGCCAACATGCACAACTGCAGCAACAGCTCCCAAACCGAAGGAGCCAGGACCCAAAGACCTAGCTGGCCTGAAGGGCCCCCAGGGGGCCCCCAAGCAGCCCCTCTCCATTTGGGTCTGGGGTCTTTCGTTGGGCCGGGGACCTGGGAGGTACCTGCAAGGTTGCAGTTCACGTACCGAGAAGCACTCTCCGGCCAACATGCCCAACGTCCAGCAACAGCTCCCAAACCGAAGGAGCCAGGACCCAAAGACCTAGCTGGCCTGAAGGGGCCCCAGGGGGCCCCCAAACAGCCCCTCTCCATTTGGGTCTGGGGGCTTTCGTTGGGCCGGGAACCTGGGAGCTACCTGCAAGCTTGCAGTTCGCAGCCAGAGAAGCACTCTCCGGCCAACATGCCCAACTGCAGCAACAGCTCCCAAACCGAAGGAGCCAGGACCCAAAGACCTAGCTGGCCTGAAGAGTCCCCAGGGGGCCCCCAAACAGCCCCTCTCCATTTGGGTCTGGGGGCTTTCGTTGGGCCGGGAACCTGGGAGCTACCTGCAAGTTTGCAGTTCGCAGCCCGAGAAGCACTCTCCGGCCAACATGCCCAACGTCCAGCAACAGCTCCCAAACCGAAGGAGCCAGGACCCAAAGACCTAGCTGGCCTGAAGGGTCCCCAGGGGGCCCGCAAGCAGCCCCTCTCCATTTGGGTCTGGGGGCTTTCGTTGGGCCGGGAACCTGGGAGGTACCTGCAAGGTTGCAGTTCGCAGCCCGAGAAGCACTCTCCGGTCAACATGCCCAACTGCAGAAACAGCTCCCAAACCGAAGGAGCCAGGACCCAAAGACCTAGCTGGCCTGAAGGGGCCCCAAGGGGCCCCCAAGGAGCCCCTCCCAATTTGGGTCTGGGGGCTTTCGTTGGGCCTGGGACCTGGGAGGTACCTGCAAGGTTGCAGTTCACGTACCGAGAAGCACTCTCTGGCCAACATGCCCAACGTCCAGCAACAGCTCCCAAAACGAAGGAGCCAGGACCCAAAGACCTAGCTGGCCTGAAGGGGCCCCATGGGGCCCCCAAACAGACCCTCTCCATTTGGGTCTGGGGGCTTTCGTTGGGCCGGGGACCTGGGAGGTACCTGCAAGGTTGCAGTTCGCGGCCCGAGACGCACTCTCTGGCCAACATGCCCAACTGCAGCAACAGCTCCCAAACCGAAGGAGCCAGGACCCAAAGACCTAGCTGGCCTGAAGGGCCCCCAGGGGGCCCCCAAGCAGCCCCTCTCAATTTGGATCTGGGGGCTTTCGTTGGGCCGGGGACATGGGAGGTACCTGCAAGGTTGCAGTTCGCAGCCTGAGAAGCACTCTCCGGTCAACATGCCCAACGTCCAGCAACAGCTCCCAAACCGAAGGAGCCAGGACCCAAAGACCTAGCTGGCCTGAAGGGCCCCCAGGGGGCCCCCAAGCAGCCCCTCTCAATTTGGGTCTGGGGGCTTTCGTTGGGCCGGGGACATGGGAGGTACCTGCAAGGTTGCAGTTCGCAGCCCGAGAAGCACTCTCCGGCCAACATGCCCAACGTCCAGCAACAGCTCCCAAACCGAAGGAGCCAGGACCCAAAGACCTAGCTGGCCTGAAGAGTCACCAGGGGGGCCCCAAACATCCCCTCTCAATTTGGGTCTGGGGGCTTTCCTTGGGCATGGAACCTGGGAGGTACCTGCAAGGTTGCAGTTCGCGGCCCGAGAAGCACTCTCCGGCCAACATGCCCAACTTCAGCAACAGCTCCCAAACCGAAGGAGCCAGGACCCAAAGACCTAGCTGGCCTGAAGGGCCCCCAGGGGGCCCCCAAGCAGCCCCTCTCCATTTTGGTCTGTGGGCATTCGTTGGGCCGGGAACCTGGGAGGTATCTGCAAGGTTGCAGTTCGCAGCCCGAGAAGCACTCTCCGGTCAACATGCCCAACTGCAGAAACAGCTCCCAAAGCGAAGGATCCAGGACCCAAAGACCTAGCTGGCCTGAAGGGGCCCCAAGGGGCCCCCAAGCAGCCCCTCTCCATTTGGGTCTGGGGGCTTTCCTTGGGCTGGGAACCTGGGAGCTACCTGCAAGGTTGCAGTTCACAGGCCGAGAACCACTCTCTGGCCAACATGCCCAACGTCCAGCAACAGCTCCCAAACCGAAGGAGCCAGGTCCCAAAGACCTAGCTGGCCTGAAGGGCCCCCAGGGGGAACCCAAGCAGCCCATCTCAATTTTGGTCTGGGGGCTTTCGTTGGGCTTGGGACTTGGGAGGTACCTGCAAGGTTGCAGTTCGAGGACCGAGAAGCACTCTCCAGTCAACATGCCCAACTGCAGCAACAGCTCCCAAAGCGAAGGAGCCAGGACCCAAAGACCTAGCTGGCCTGAAGAGTCCCCAGGGTGCCCCCAAGCAGCCCCTCTCAATTTGGGTCTGGGGGCTTTCGTTGGGCATGGAACCTGGGAGGTACCTGCAAGGTTGCAGTTCGCAGCCTGAGAAGCACTCTCCGGCCAACATGCCCAACGTCCAGCAACAGCTCCCAAACCGAAGGAGCCAGGACCCAAAGACCTAGCTGGCCTGAAGGGCCCCCAGGGGGCCCCCAAGCAGCCCCTCTCAATTTGGGTCTGCGGGCTTTCGTTGGGCATTGAGCCTGGGAGGTACCTGCAAGGTTGCAGTTCGCGGCCCGAGAAGCACTCTCCGGCCAACATGCCCAACTGCAGCAACAGCTCCCAAACCGAAGGAGCCAGGACCCAAAGACCTAGCTGGCCTGAAGTGCCCCCAGGGGGCCCCCAAGCAGCCCCTCTCCATTTGGGTCTGGGGTCTTTCGTTGGGCCGGGGACCTGGGAGGTACCTGCAAGGTTGCAGTTCACGTACCGAGAAGCACTCTCCGGCCAACATGCCCAACGTCCAGCAACAGCTCCCAAACCGAAGGAGCCAGGACCGAAAGACCTAGCTGGCCTGAAGGGGCCCCAGGGGGCCCCCAAACAGCCCCTCTCCATTTGGGTCTGGGGGCTTTCATTGGGCCGGGAACCTGGGAGATACCTGCAAGGTTGAAGTTCGCAGCCCGAGAAGCACTCTCCGGCCAACATGCCCAACTGCAGCAACAGCTCCCAAACCGAAGTTGCCAGGACCCAAAGACCTAGCTGGCCTGAAGGACCCCCAGGGGGCCCCCAAGCAGCCGCTCTCCATTTGGGTCTGGGGGCTTTCGTTGGGCATTGAGCCTGGGAGGTACCTGCAAGGTTGCAGTTCGCGGCCCGAGAAGCACTCTCCGGCCAACATGCACAACTGCAGCAACAGCTCCCAAAGCGAAGGAGACAGGACCCAAAGACCTAGCTGGCCTGAAGGGCCCCCAGGGGCCCCCAAGCAGCCCCTCTCAATTTTGGTCTGGGGGCTTTCGTTGGGCCGGGGACCTGGGAGGTACCTGCAAGGTTGCAGTTCGTGGCCCTAGAAGCACTCTCCGGCCAACATGCCCAACGTCCAGCAACAGCTCCCAAACCGAAGGAGCCAGGACCCAAAGACCTAGCTGGCCTGAAGAGTCCCCAGGGGGCACCCAAACAGCACGTCTCCATTTGGGTCTGGGGGGTTTCGTTGGGCCGGGAACCTGGGAGGTACCTGCAAGGTTGCAGTTAACGGCCCGAGAAGCACTCTCCGGCCAACATGCCCAACGTCCAGCAACAGCTCCCAAACCGAAGGAGCCAGGACCCAAAGACCTAGCTGGCCTGAAGGGCCCCCAGGGGGCCCCCAAGCAGCCCCTCTCCATTTGGGTCTGGGGGCTTTCGTTGGGCCGGGGACATGGGAGGTACCTGCAAGGTTGCAGTTCGCAGCCCGAGAAGCACTCTCCGGCCAACATGCCCAACGTCCAGCAACAGCTCCCAAACCGAAGGAGCCAGGACCCAAAGACCTAGCTGGCCTGAAGAGTCCCCAGGGGGCCCCCAAACAGCCCCTCTCAATTTGGGTCTGGGGGCTTTCGTTGGGCATGGAACCTGGGAGGTACCTGCAAGGTTGCAGTTCGCAGCCTGAGAAGCACTCTCCGGCCAACATGCACAACTGCAGCAACAGCTCCCAAACCCAAGGAGCCAGGACCCAAAGACCTAGCTGGCCTGAAGAGTCCCCAGGGGGCCCCCAAACAGCCCCTCTCAATTTGGGTCTGGGGGCTTTCGTTGGGCCTGGGACCTGGGAGGTACCTGCAAGGTTGAAGTTCGCAGCCTGAGAAGCACTCTCCGGCCAACATGCCCAACGTCCAGCAACAGCTCCCAAACCGAAGGAGCCAGGACCCAACGACCTAGCTGGCCTGAAGGGCCCCCTGGGGGCCCCCAAACAGCCCCTCTCAATTTGGGTCTGGGCGCTTTCGTTGGGCATGGAACCTGGGAGCTACCTGCAAGGTTGCAGTTCGCAGCCCGAGAAGCACTCTCCGGCCAACATGCCCAACTGCAGCAACAGCTCCCAAACCGAAGGAGCCAGGACCCAAAGAAATAGCTGGCCTTAGGGTCCCCAGGGGGCCCGCAAGCAGCCCCTCTCAATTTGGGTCTGGGGGCTTTCGTTGGGCCGGGAACCTGGAAGTTGCCTGCAAGGTTGCAGTTCGCGGCCCGAGAAGCACTCTCCGGTCAACATGCCCAACGTCAAGCAACAGCTCCCAAACCCAAGGAGCCAGGACCCAAAGACCTAGCTGGACTGAAGAGTCCCCAGGGGGCCCCCAAGCAGCCCCTCTCCATTTGGGTCTGGGGGCTTTCGTTGGGCCGGGAACCTGGGAGCTACCTGCAAGGTTGCAGTTCGCGGCCCGAGAAGCACTCTCCGGCCAACATGCCCAACTGCAGCAACAGCTCCCAAACCGAAGGAGCCAGGACCCAAAGACCTAGCTGGCCTGAAGTGCCCCCAGGGGGCCCCCAAGCAGCCCCTCTCCATTTGGGTCTGGGGTCTTTCGTTGGGCCGGGGACCTGGGAGGTACCTGCAAGGTTGCAGTTCACGTACCGAGAAGCACTCTCCGGCCAACATGCCCAACGTCCAGCAACAGCTCCCAAACCGAAGGAGCCAGGACCCAAAGACCTAGCTGGCCTGAAGGGGCCCCAGGGGGCCCCCAAACAGCCCCTCTCCATTTGGGTCTGGGGGCTTTCGTTGGGCCGGGAACCTGGGAGCTACCTGCAAGCTTGCAGTTCGCAGCCAGAGAAGCACTCTCCGGCCAACATGCCCAACTGCAGCAACAGCTCCCAAACCGAAAGAGCCAGGACCCAAAGACCTAGCTGGCCTGAAGAGTCCCCAGGGGGCCCCCAAACAGCCCCTCTCCATTTGGGTCTGGGGGCTTTCGTTGGGCCGGGAACCTGGGAGGTACCTGCAAGGTTGCAGTTCGCAGCCCGAGAAGCACTCTCCGGCCAACATGCCCAACGTCCAGCAACAGCTCCCAAACCGAAGGAGCCAGGACCCAAAGACCTAGCTGGCCTGAAGGGTCCCCAGGGGGCCCCCAAGCAGCCCCTCTCCATTTGGGTCTGGGGGCTTTCGTTGGGCCGGGAACCTGGGAGGTACCTGCAAGGTTGCAGTTCGCAGCCCGAGAAGCACTCTCCGGTCAACATGCCCAACTGCAGAAACAGCTCCCAAACCGAAGGAGCCAGGACCCAAAGACCTAGCTGGCCTGAAGGGGCCCCAAGGGGCCCCCAAGGAGCCCCTCCCAATTTGGGTCTGGGGGCTTTCGTTGGGCCTGGGACCTGGGAGGTACCTGCAAGGTTGCAGTTCACGTACCGAGAAGCACTCTCTGGCCAACATGCCCAACGTCCAGCAACAGCTCCCAAACCGAAGGAGCCAGGACCCAAAGACCTAGCTGGCCTGAAGGGGCCCCAGGGGGCCCCCAAACAGACCCTCTCCATTTGGGTCTGGGGGCTTTCGTTGGGCCGGGAACCTGGGAGGTACCTGCAAGGTTGCAGTTCGCGGCCCGAGACGCACTCTCTGGCCAACATGCCCAACTGCAGCAACAGCTCCCAAACCGAAGGAGCCAGGACCCAAAGACCTAGCTGGCCTGAAGGGCCCCCAGGGGGCCCCCAAGCAGCCCCTCTCAATTTGGATCTGGGGGCTTTCGTTGGGCCGGGGACATGGGAGGTACCTGCAAGGTTGCAGTTCGCAGCCTGAGAAGCACTCTCCGGTCAACATGCCCAACGTCCAGCAACAGCTCCCAAACCGAAGGAGCCAGGACCCAAAGACCTAGCTGGCCTGAAGGGCCCCCAGGGGGCCCCCAAGCAGCCCCTCTCAATTTGGGTCTGGGGGCTTTCGTTGGGCCGGGGACATGGGAGGTACCTGCAAGGTTGCAGTTCGCAGCCCGAGAAGCACTCTCCGGCCAACATGCCCAACGTCCAGCAACAGCTCCCAAACCGAAGGAGCCAGGACCCAAAGACCTAGCTGGCCTGAAGAGTCACCAGGGGGGCCCCAAACATCCCCTCTCAATTTGGGTCTGGGGGCTTTCCTTGGGCATGGAACCTGGGAGGTACCTGCAAGGTTGCAGTTCGCGGCCCGAGAAGCACTCTCCGGCCAACATGCCCAACTTCAGCAACAGCTCCCAAACCGAAGGAGCCAGGACCCAAAGACCTAGCTGGCCTGAAGGGCCCCCAGGGGGCCCCCAAGCAGCCCCTCTCCATTTTGGTCTGGGGGCATTCGTTGGGCCGGGAACCTGGGAGGTATCTGCAAGGTTGCAGTTCGCAGCCCGAGAAGCACTCTCCGGTCAACATGCCCAACTGCAGAAACAGCTCCCAAAGCGAAGGATCCAGGACCCAAAGACCTAGCTGGCCTGAAGGGGCCCCAAGGGGCCCCCAAGCAGCCCCTCTCCATTTGGGTCTGGGGGCTTTCCTTGGGCTGGGAACCTGGGAGGTACCTGCAAGGTTGCAGTTCACAGGCCGAGAACCACTCTCTGGCCAACATGCCCAACGTCCAGCAACAGCTCCCAAACCGAAGGAGCCAGGACCCAAAGACCTAGCTGGCCTGAAGGGCCCCCAGGGGGAACCCAAGCAGCCCATCTCAATTTTGTTCTGGGGGCTTTCGTTGGGCTTGGGACTTGGGAGGTACCTGCAAGGTTGCAGTTCGAGGCCCGAGAAGCACTCTCCGGTCAACATGCCCAACTGCAGCAACAGCTCCCAAAGCGAAGGAGCCAGGACCCAAAGACCTAGCTGGCCTGAAGAGTCCCCAGGGGGCCCCCAAACAGCCCCTCTCAATTTGGGTCTGGGGGCTTTCGTTGGGCATGGAACCTGGGAGGTACCTGCAAGGTTGCAGTTCGCAGCCTGAGAAGCACTCTCCGGCCAACATGCCCAACGTCCAGCAACAGCTCCCAAACCGAAGGAGCCAGGACCCAAAGACCTAGCTGGCCTGAAGGGCCCCCAGGGGGCCCGCAAGCAGCCCCTCTCAATTTGGGTCTGGGGGCTTTCGTTGGGCATTGAGCCTGGGAGGTACCTGCAAGGTTGCAGTTCGCGGCCCGAGAAGCACTCTCCGGCCAACATGCCCAACTGCAGCAACAGCTCCCAAACCGAAGGAGCCAGGACCCAAAGACCTAGCTGGCCTGAAGTGCCCCCAGGGGGCCCCCAAGCAGCCCCTCTCCATTTGGGTCTGGGGTCTTTCGTTGGGCCGGGGACCTGGGAGGTACCTGCAAGGTTGCAGTTCACGTACCGAGAAGCACTCTCCGGCCAACATGCCCAACGTCCAGCAACAGCTCCCAAACCGAAGGAGCCAGGACCGAAAGACCTAGCTGGCCTGAAGGGGCCCCAGGGGGCCCCCAAACAGCCCCTCTCCATTTGGGTCTGGGGGCTTTCGTTGGGCCGGGAACCTGGGAGCTACCTGCAAGCTTGCAGTTCGCAGCCCGAGAAGCACTCTCCGGCCAACATGCCCAACTGCAGCAACAGCTCCCAAACCGAAGTTGCCAGGATCAAAAGACCTAGCTGGCCTGAAGGACCCCCAGGGGGCCCCCAAGCAGCCCCTCTCCATTTGGGTCTGGGGGCTTTCGTTGGGCATTGAGCCTGGGAGGTACCTGCAAGGTTGCAGTTCGCGGCCCGAGAAGCACTCTCCGGCCAACATGCACAACTGCAGCAACAGCTCCCAAAGCGAAGGAGCCAGGACCCAAAGACCTAGCTGGCCTGGAGTGTCCCCAGGGGGCCCCCAAGCAGCCCCTCTCCATTTGGGTCTGGGGGCTTTCGTTGGGCCGGGGACCTGGGAGGTACCTGCAAGGTTGCAGTTCGTGGCCCGAGAAGCACTCTCCGGCCAACATGCCCAACGTCCAGCAACAGCTCCCAAACCGAAGGAGCCAGGACCCAAAGACCTAGCTGGCCTGAAGAGTCCCCAGGGGGCACCCAAACAGCACGTCTCCATTTGGGTCTGGGGGCTTTCGTTGGGCCGGGAACCTGGGAGGTACCTCCAAGGTTGCAGTTCACGGCCCGAGAAGCACTCTCCGGCCAACATGCCCAACGTCCAGCAACAGCTCCCAAACCGAAGGAGCCAGGACCCAAAGACCTAGCTGGCCTGAAGGGGCCCCAGGGGGCCCCCAAGCAGCCCCTCTCCATTTGGGTCTGGGGGCTTTCGTTGGGCCGGGAACCTGGGAAGTGACTGCAAGGTTGCAGTTCGCGGCCCGAGAAGCACTCTCCGGCCAACATGCCCAACGTCCAGCAACAGCTCCGAAAGCGAAGGAGCCAGGACCCAAAGACCTAGCTGGCCTGAAGGTCCCCCAGGGGGCCCCCAAGCAGCCCCTCTCCATTTGGGTCTGGGGGCTTTCGTTGGGCCGGGGACCTGGGAGGTACCTGCAAGGTTGCAGTTCGCAGCCCGAGAAGCACTCTCCGGTCAACATGCCCAACTGCAGAAACAGCTCCCAAACCGAAGGAGCCAGGACCCAAAGACCTAGCTGGCCTGAAGGGCCTCCAGGGGGGCCCCAAGCAGCCCCTCTCAATTTGGGTCTGGGGGCTTTCCTTGGGCCGGGAACCTGGGAGGTACCTGCAAGGTTGCAGGCCGAGGCCCGAGAAGCACTCTCCGGCCAACATGCCCAACGTCCAGCAACAGCTCCCAAACCGAAGGAGCCAGGACCCAAAGACCTAGCTGGCCTGAAGGGGCCCCAGGGGGCCCCCAAACAGCCCCTCTCCATTTGGGTCTGGGGGCTTTCGTTGGGCCGGGAACCTGGGAGGTACCTGCAAGGTTGCAGTTTGCGGCCCGAGACGCACTCTCCGGCCAACATGCCCAACTGCAGCAACAGCTCCCAAACCGAAGGAGCCAGGACCCAAAGACCTAGCTGGCCTGAAGGGCCCCCAGGGGGCCCCCAAGCAGCCCCTCTCAATTTGGATCTGGGGGCTTTCGTTGGGCCGGGGACATGGGAGGTACCTGCAAGGTTGCAGTTCGCAGCCCGAGAAGCACTCTCCGGTCAACATGCCCAACGTCCAGCAACAGCTCCCAAACCGAAGGAGCCAGGACCCAAAGACCTAGCTGGCCTGAAGGGCCCCCAGGGGGCCCCCAAACAGCCCCTCTCAATTTGGGTCTGGGGGCTTTCGTTGGGCCGGGGACATGGGAGGTACCTGCAAGGTTGCAGTTCGCAGCCCGAGAAGCACTCTCCGGCCAACATGCCCAACGTCCAGCAACAGCTCCCAAACCGAAGGAGCCAGGACCCAAAGACCTAGCTGGCCTGAAGAGTCCCCAGGGGGCCCCCAAACAGCCCCTCTCAATTTGGGTCTGGGGGCTTTCGTTGGGCATGGATCCTGGGAGGTACCTGCAAGGTTGCAGTTCGCAGCCTGAGAAGCACTCTCCGGCCAACATGCCCAACGTCCAGCAACAGCTCCCAAACCCAAGGAGCCAGGACCCAAAGACCTAGCTGGCCTGAAGGGGCCCCAGGGGGCCCCCAAGCAGCCCCTCTCCATTTGGGTCTGGGGGCTTTCGTTGGGCCGGGAACCTGGGAGCTACTAGCAAGGTTGCAGTTCACGGCCCGAGAAGCACTCTCCGGCCAACATGCCCAACTGCAGCAACAGCTCCCAAACCGAAGGAGCCAGGACCCAAAGACCTAGATGGCCTGGAGTGTCCCCAGGGGGCCCGCAAGCAGCCCCTCTCCATTTGGGTCTGGGGGCTTTCGTTGGGCCGGGAACCTGGGAGGTGCCTGCAAGGTTGCAGGTCGCGGCCCGAGAAGCACTCTCCGGCCATCATGCCCAACGTCCAGCAACAGCTCCCAAACCGAAGGAGCCAGGACCCAAAGACCTAGCTGGCCTGAAGAGTCCCCAGGGGGCCCCCAAACAGCCCCTCTCCATTTGGGTCTGGGGGCTTTCGTTGGGCCGGGAACCTGGGAGATACCTGCAAGGTTGCAGTTCACGTACCGAGAAGCACTCTCCGGCCAACATGCCCAACGTCCAGCAACAGCTCCCAAACCGAAGGAGCCAGGACCCAAAGACCTAGCTGGCCTGAAGGGCCCCCAGGGGGCCCCCAAGCAGCCCCTCTCAATTTGGGTCTGGGGGCTTTCGTTGGGCATTGAGCCTGGTAGGTAACTGCAAGGTTGCAGTTCGCGGCCCGAGAAGCACTCTCCTGCCAACATGCCCAACTGCAGCAACAGCTCCCAAAGCGAAGGAGCCAGGACCCAAAGACCTAGCTGGCCTGAAGGGCCCCCAGGGGGCCCCCAAGCAGCCCCTCTCCATTTGGGTCTGGGGGCTTTCGTTGGGCCTGGGACCTGGGAGGTACCTGCAAGGTTGCAGTTCGAGGCCCGAGAAGCACTCTCCGGTCAACATGCCCAACGTCCAGCAACAGCTCCCAAACCGAAGGAGCCAGGACCCAAAGACCTAGCTGGCCTGAAGGGCCCCCAGGGGGCCCCCAAGCAGCCCCTCTCCATTTGGGTCTGGGGGCTTTCGTTGGGCCGGGGACATGGGAGGTACCTGCAAGGTTGCAGTTCGCAGCCCGAGAAGCACTCTCCGGCCAACATGCCCAACGTCCAGCAACAGCTCCCAAACCGAAGGAGCCAGGACCCAAAGACCTAGCTGGCCTGAAGAGTCCCCAGGGGGCCCCCAAACAGCCCCTCTCAATTTGGGTCTGGGGGCTTTCGTTGGGCATGGAACCTGGGAGGTACCTGCAAGGTTGCAGTTCGCAGCCTGAGAAGCACTCTCCGGCCAACATGCACAACTGCAGCAACAGCTCCCAAACCCAAGGAGCCAGGACCCAAAGACCTAGCTGGCCTGAAGAGTCCCCAGGGGGCCCCCAAACAGCCCCTCTCAATTTGGGTCTGGGGGCTTTCGTTGGGCCTGGGACCTGGGAGGTACCTGCAAGGTTGAAGTTCGCAGCCTGAGAAGCACTCTCCGGCCAACATGCCCAACGTCCAGCAACAGCTCCCAAACCGAAGGAGCCAGGACCCAACGACCTAGCTGGCCTGAAGGGCCCCCTGGGGGCCCCCAAACAGCCCCTCTCAATTTGGGTCTGGGGGCTTTCGTTGGGCATGGAACCTGGGAGCTACCTGCAAGGTTGCAGTTCGCAGCCCGAGAAGCACTCTCCGGTCAACATGCCCAACTGCAGCAACAGCTCCCAAACCGAAGGAGCCAGGACCCAAAGAAATAGCTGGCCTTAGGGTCCCCAGGGGGCCCGCAAGCAGCCCCTCTCAATTTGGGTCTGGGGGCTTTCGTTGGGCCGGGAACCTGGGAGTTGCCTGCAAGGTTGCAGTTCGCGGCCCGAGAAGCACTCTCCGGTCAACATGCCCAACGTCAAGCAACAGCTCCCAAACCCAAGGAGCCAGGACCCAAAGACCTAGCTGGACTGAAGAGTCCCCAGGGGGCCCCCAAGCAGCCCCTCTCCATTTGGGTCTGGGGGCTTTCGTTGGGCCGGGAACCTGGGAGGTGCCTGCAAGGTTGCAGTTCGCGGCCCGAGAAGCACTCTCCGGCCAACATGCCCAACGTCCAGCAACAGCTCCCAAACCGAAGGAGCCAGGACCCAAAGACCTAGCTGGCCTGAAGGGCCCCCAGGGGGCCCCCAAGCAGCCCCTCTCCATTTGGGTCTGGGGGCTTTCGTTGGGCCGGGAACCTGGGAGGTACCTGCAAGGTTGCAGTTCGCAGCCCGAGAAGCACTCTCCGGCCAACATGCCCAACGTCCAGCAACAGCTCCCAAACCGAAGGAGCCAGGACCCAAAGACCTAGCTGGCCTGAAGGGGCCCCAGGGGGCCCCCAAGCAGCCCCTCTCCATTTGGGTCTGGGGGCTTTCGTTGGGCCGGGGACCTGGGAGGTACCTGCAAGGTTGCAGTTCGCAGCCCGAGAAGCACTCTCCGGTCAACATGCCCAACTGCAGAAACAGCTCCCAAACCGAAGGAGCCAGGACCCAAAGACCTAGCTGGCCTGAAGGGGCCCCAAGGGGCCCCCAAGGAGCCCCTCCCAATTTGGGTCTGGGGGCTTTCGTTGGGCCTGGGACCTGGGAGGTACCTGCAAGGTTGCAGTTCACGTACCGAGAAGCACTCTCTGGCCAACATGCCCAACGTCCAGCAACAGCTCCCAAACCGAAGGAGCCAGGACCCAAAGACCTAGCTGGCCTGAAGGGGCCCCAGGGGGCCCCCAAACAGACCCTCTCCATTTGGGTCTGGGGGCTTTCGTTGGGCCGGGAACCTTCGAGGTACCTGCAAGGTTGCAGTTCGCGGCCCGAGACGCACTCTCTGGCCAACATGCCCAACTGCAGCAACAGCTCCCAAACCGAAGGAGCCAGGACCCAAAGACCTAGCTGGCCTGAAGGGCCCCCAGGGGGCCCCCAAGCAGCCCCTCTCCATTTGGATCTGGGGGCTTTCGTTGGGCCGGGGACATGGGAGGTACCTGCAAGGTTGCAGTTCGCAGCCCGAGAAGCACTCTCCGGCCAACATGCCCAACGTCCAGCAACAGCTCCCAAACCGAAGGAGCCAGGACCCAAAGACCTAGCTGGCCTGAAGAGTCACCAGGGGGGCCCCAAACATCCCCTCTCAATTTGGGTCTGGGGGCTTTCCTTGGGCATGGAACCTGGGAGGTACCTGCAAGGTTGCAGTTCGCGGCCCGAGAAGCACTCTCCGGCCAACATGCCCAACTTCAGCAACAGCTCCCAAACCGAAGGAGCCAGGACCCAAAGACCTAGCTGGCCTGAAGGGCCCCCAGGGGGCCCCCAATCAGCCCCTCTCCATTTTGGTCTGGGGGCATTCGTTGGGCCGGGAACCTGGGAGGTATCTGCAAGGTTGCAGTTCGCAGCCCGAGAAGCACTCTCCGGTCAACATGCCCAACTGCAGCAACAGCTCCCAAAGCGAAGGATCCAGGACCCAAAGACCTAGCTGGCCTGAAGGGGCCCCAAGGGGCCCCCAAGCAGCCCCTCTCCATTTGGGTCTGGGGGCTTTCCTTGGGCTGGGAACCTGGGAGCTACCTGCAAGGTTGCAGTTCACAGGCCGAGAACCACTCTCTGGCCAACATGCCCAACGTCCAGCAACAGCTCCCAAACCGAAGGAGCCAGGACCCAAAGACCTAGCTGGCCTGAAGGGCCCCCAGGGGGAACCCAAGCAGCCCATCTCAATTTTGGTCTGGGGGCTTTCGTTGGGCTTGGGACTTGGGAGGTACCTGCAAGGTTGCAGTTCGAGGACCGAGAAGCACTCTCCGGTCAACATGCCCAACTGCAGCAACAGCTCCCAAAGCGAAGGAGCCAGGACCCAAAGACCTAGCTGGCCTGAAGAGTCCCCAGGGGGCCCCCAAACAGCCCCTCTCAATTTGGGTCTGGGGGCTTTCGTTGGGCATGGAACCTGGGAGGTACCTGCAAGGTTGCAGTTCGCAGCCCGAGAAGCACTCTCCGGCCAACATGCCCAACGTCCAGCAACAGCTCCCAAACCGAAGGAGCCAGGACCCAAAGACCTAGCTGGCCTGAAGGGCCCCCAGGGGGCCCCCAAGCAGCCCCTCTCAATTTGGGTCTGGGGGCTTTCGTTGGGCATTGAGCCTGGGAGGTACCTGCAAGGTTGCAGTTCGCGGCCCGAGAAGCACTCTCCGGCCAACATGCCCAACTGCAGCAACAGCTCCCAAACCGAAGGAGCCAGGACCCAAAGACCTAGCTGGCCTGAAGGGCCCCCAGGGGGCCCCCAAGCAGCCCCTCTCCATTTGGGTCTGGGGTCTTTCGTTGGGCCGGGGACCTGGGAGGTACCTGCAAGGTTGCAGTTCACGTACCGAGAAGCACTCTCCGGCCAACATGCCCAACGTCCAGCAACAGCTCCCAAACCGAAGGAGCCAGGACCCAAAGACCTAGCTGGCCTGAAGGGGCCCCAGGGGGCCCCCAAACAGCCCCTCTCCATTTGGGTCTGGGGGCTTTCGTTGGGCCGGGAACCTGGGAGCTACCAGCAAGGTTGAAGTTCGCAGCCCGAGAAGCACTCTCCGGCCAACATGCCCAACTGCAGCAACAGCTCCCAAACCGAAGTCGCCAGGACCCAAAGACCTAGCTGGCCTGAAGGACCCCCAGGGGGCCCCCAAGCAGCCCCTCTCCATTTCGGTCTGGGGGCTTTCGTTGGGCATTGAGCCTGGGAGGTACCTGCAAGGTTGCAGTTCGCGGCCCGAGAAGCACTCTCCGGCCAACATGCACAACTGCAGCAACAGCTCCCAAAGCGAAGGAGCCAGGACCCAAAGACCTAGCTGGCCTGGAGTGTCCCCAGGGGGCCCGCAAGCAGCCCCTCTCAATTTTGGTCTGGGGGCTTTCGTTGAGCCGGGGACCTGGGAGGTACCTGCAAGGTTGCAGTTCGTGGCCCGAGAAGCACTCTCCGGCCAACATGCCCAACGTCCAGCAACAGCTCCCAAACCGAAGGAGCCAGGACCCAAAGACCTAGCTGGCCTGAAGAGTCCCCAGGGGGCACCCAAACAGCACGTCTCCATTTGGGTCTGGGGGCTTTCGTTGGGCCGGTAACCTGGGAGGTACCTCCAAGGTTGCAGTTCACGGCCCGAGAAGCACTCTCCGGCCAACATGCCCAACGTCCAGCAACAGCTCCCAAACCGAAGGAGCCAGGACCCAAAGACCTAGCTGGCCTGAAGGGGCCCCAGGGGGCCCCCAAGCAGCCCCTCTCCATTTGGGTCTGGGGGCTTTCGTTGGGCCGGGAACCTGGGAAGTGACTGCAAGGTTGCAGTTCGCGGCCCGAGAAGCACTCTCCGGCCAACATGCCCAACGTCCAGCAACAGCTCCCAAACCGAAGGAGCCAGGACCCAAAGACCTAGCTGGCCTGAAGGGCCCCCAGGGGGCCCCCAAGCAGCCCCTCTCCATTTGGGTCTGGGGGCTTTCGTTGGGCCGGGGACCTGGGAGGTACCTGCAAGGTTGCAGTTCGCAGCCCGAGAAGCACTCTCCGGTCAACATGCCCAACTGCAGAAACAGCTCCCAAACCGAAGGAGCCAGGACCCAAAGACCTAGCTGGCCTGAAGGGCCCCCAGGGGGCCCCCAAGCAGCCCCTCTCAATTTGGGTCTGGGGGCTTTCCTTGGGCCGGGAACCTGGGAGGTACCTGCAAGGTTGCAGTTCGAGGCCCGAGAAACACTCTCCGGCCAACATGCCCAACGTCCAGCAACAGCTCCCAAACCGAAGGAGCCAGGACCCAAAGACCTAGCTGGCCTGAAGGGGCCCCAGGGGGCCCCCAAGCAGCCCCTCTCCATTTGGGTCTGGGGGCTTTCGTTGGGCCGGGAACCTGGGAGGTACCTGCAAGGTTGCAGTTCGCGGCCCGAGAACCACTCTCCGGCCAACATGCCCAACTGCAGCAACAGCTCCCAAACCGAAGGAGCCAGGACCCAAAGACCTAGCTGGCCTGAAGGGCCCCCAGGGGGCCCCCAAGCAGCCCCTCTCAATTTGGATCTGGGGGCTTTCGTTGGGCCGGGGACATGGGAGGTACCTGCAAGGTTGCAGTTCGCAGCCCGAGAAGCACTCTCCGGTCAACATGCCCAACGTCCAGCAACAGCTCCCAAACCGAAGGAGCCAGGACCCAAAGACCTAGCTGGCCTGAAGGGCCCCCAGGGGGCCCCAAAACAGCCCCTCTCAATTTGGGTCTGTGGGCTTTCGTTGGGCATGGATCCTGGGAGGTACCTGCAAGGTTGCAGTTCGCAGCCTGAGAAGCACTCTCCGGCCAACATGCCCAACGTCCAGCAACAGCTCCCAAACCGAAGGAGCCAGGACCCAAAGACCTAGCTGGCCTGAAGGGCCCCCAGGGGGCCCGCAAGCAGCCCCTCTCCATTTGGGTCTGGGGGCTTTCGTTGGGCCGGGAACCTGGGAGCTACTAGCAAGGTTGCAGTTCACGGCCCGAGAAGCACTCTCCGGCCAACATGCCCAACTGCAGCAACAGCTCCCAAAGCGAAGGAGCCAGGACCCAAAGACCTAGATGGCCTGCAGTGTCCCCAGGGGGCCCGCAAGCAGCCCCTCTCCATTTGGGTCTGGGGGCTTTCGTTGGGCCGGGAACCTGGGAGGTGCCTGCAAGGTTGCAGGTCGCGGCCCGAGAAGCACTCTCCGGCCATCATGCCCAACGTCCAGCAACAGCTCCCAAACCCAAGGAGCCAGGACCCAAAGACCTAGCTGGCCTGAAGAGTCCCCAGGGGGCCCCCAAACAGCCCCTCTCCATTTGGGTCTGGGGGCTTTCGTTGGGCCGGGAACCTGGGAGATACCTGCAAGGTTGCAGTTCACGTACCGAGAAGCACTCTCCGGCCAACATGCCCAACGTCCAGCAACAGCTCCCAAACCGAAGGAGCCAGGACCCAAAGACCTAGCTGGCCTGAAGGGCCCCCAGGGGGCCCCCAAGCAGCCCCTCTCAATTTGGGTCTGGGGGCTTTCGTTGGGCATTGAGCCTGGGAGGTAACTGCAAGGTTGCAGTTCGCGGCCCGAGAAGCACTCTCCGGCCAACATGCCCAACTGCAGCAACAGCTCCCAAAGCGAAGGAGCCAGGACCCAAAGACCTAGCTGGCCTGAAGGGCCCCCAGGGGGCCCCCAAGCAGCCCCTCTCCATTTGGGTCTGGGGGCTTTCGTTGGGCCTGGGACCTGGGAGGTACCTGCAAGGTTGCAGTTCGAGGCCCGAGAAGCACTCTCCGGTCAACATGCCCAACGTCCAGCAACAGCTCCCAAACCGAAGGAGCCAGGACCCAAAGACCTAGCTGGCCTGAAGGGCCCCCAGGGGGCCCCCAAGCAGCCCCTCTCCATTTGGGTCTGGGGGCTTTCGTTGGGCCGGGGACATGGGAGGTACCTGCAAGGTTGCAGTTCGCAGCCCGAGAAGCACTCTCCGGCCAACATGCCCAACGTCCAGCAACAGCTCCCAAACCGAAGGAGCCAGGACCCAAAGACCTAGCTGGCCTGAAGAGTCGCCAGGGGGCCCCCAAACAGCCCCTCTCAATTTGGGTCTGGGGGCTTTCGTTGGGCATGGAACCTGGGAGGTACCTGCAAGGTTGCAGTTCGCAGCCTGAGAAGCACTCTCCGGCCAACATGCACAACTGCAGCAACAGCTCCCAAACCCAAGGAGCCAGGACCCAAAGACCTAGCTGGCCTGAAGAGTCCCCAGGGGGCCCCCAAACAGCCCCTCTCAATTTGGGTCTGGGGGCTTTCGTTGGGCCTGGGACCTGGGAGGTACCTGCAAGGTTGAAGTTCGCAGCCTGAGAAGCACTCTCCGGCCAACATGCCCAACGTCCAGCAACAGCTCCCAAACCGAAGGAGCCAGGACCCAACGACCTAGCTGGCCTGAAGGGCCCCCTGGGGGCCCCCAAACAGCCCCTCTCAATTTGGGTCTGGGGGCTTTCGTTGGGCATGGAACCTGGGAGCTACCTGCAAGGTTGCAGTTCGCAGCCCGAGAAGCACTCTCCGGCCAACATGCCCAACTGCAGCAACAGCTCCCAAACCGAAGGAGCCAGGACCCAAAGAAATAGCTGGCCTTAGGGTCCCCAGGGGGCCCGCAAGCAGCCCCTCTCAATTTGGGTCTGGGGGCTTTCGTTGGGCCGGGAACCTGGGAGTTGCCTGCAAGGTTGCAGTTCGCGGCCCGAGAAGCACTCTCCGGTCAACATGCCCAACGTCAAGCAACAGCTCCCAAACCGAAGGAGCCAGGACCCAAAGACCTAGCTGGACTGAAGAGTCCCCAGGGGGCCCCCAAGCAGCCCCTCTCCATTTGGGTCTGGGGGCTTTCGTTGGGCCGGGAACCTGGGAGGTGCCTGCAAGGTTGCAGTTCGCGGCCCGAGAAGCACTCTCCGGCCAACATGCCCAACGTCCAGCAACAGCTCCCAAACCGAAGGAGCCAGGACCCAAAGACCTAGCTGGCCTGAAGGGCCCCCAGGGGGCCCCCAAGCAGCCCCTCTCCATTTGGGTCTGGGGGCTTTCGTTGGACCGGGAACCTGGGAGTTGCCTGCAAGGTTGCAGTTCGAGGCCCGAGAAGCATTCTCCGGCCAACATGCCCAACTGCAGCAACAGCTCCCAAACCGAAGGAGCCAGGACCCAAAGACCTAGCTGGCCTGAAGGGCCCCCAGGGGGCCCGCAAGCAGCCCCTCTCAATTTGGGTCTGGGGGCTTTCGTTGGGCCGGGGACCTGGGAGGTACCTGCAAGGTTGCAGTTCGCAGCCCGAGAAGCACTCTCCGGTCAACATGCCCAACGTCCAGCAACAGCTCCCAAACCGAAGGAGCCAGGACCCAAAGACCTAGCTGGCCTGAAGGGCCCCCAGGGGGCCCCCAAGCAGCCCCTCTCAATTTGGGTCTGGGGGCTTTCGTTGGGCCGGGGACCTGGGAGGTACCTGCAAGGTTGCAGTTCGCGGCCCGAGAAGCACTCTCCGGCCAACATGCCCAACTGCAGCAACAGCTCCCAAACCGAAGGAGCCAGGACCCAAAGACCTAGCTGGCCTGAAGAGTCCCCAGGGGGCCCCCAAACAGCCCCTCTCCATTTGGGTCTGGGGGCTTTCATTGGGCATGGAACCTGGGAGGTGCCTGCAAGGTTGCAGTTCGCAGCCTGAGAAGCACTCTCCGGCCAACATGCCCAACGTCCAGCAACAGCTCCCAAACCGAAGGAGCCAGGACCCAAAGACCTAGCTGGCCTGAAGAGTCACCAGGGGGGCCCCAAACATCCCCTCTCAATTTGGGTCTGGGGGCTTTCCTTGGGCATGGAACCTGGGAGGTACCTGCAAGGTTGCAGTTCGCGGCCCGAGAAGCACTCTCCGGCCAACATGCCCAACTTCAGCAACAGCTCCCAAACCGAAGGAGCCAGGACCCAAAGACCTAGCTGGCCTGAAGGGCCCCCAGGGGGCCCCCAAGCAGCCCCTCTCCATTTTGGTCTGGGGGCATTCGTTGGGCCGGGAACCTGGGAGGTATCTGCAAGGTTGCAGTTCGCAGCCCGAGAAGCACTCTCCGGTCAACATGCCCAACTGCAGCAACAGCTCCCAAAGCGAAGGATCCAGGACCCAAAGACCTAGCTGGCCTGAAGGGGCCCCAAGGGGCCCCCAAGCAGCCCCTCTCCATTTGGGTCTGGGGGCTTTCCTTGGGCTGGGAACCTGGGAGCTACCTGCAAGGTTGCAGTTCACAGGCCGAGAACCACTCTCTGGCCAACATGCCCAACGTCCAGCAACAGCTCCCAAACCGAAGGAGCCAGGACCCAAAGACCTAGCTGGCCTGAAGGGCCCCCAGGGGGAACCCAAGCAGCCCATCTCAATTTTGGTCTGGGGGCTTTCGTTGGGCTTGGGACTTGGGAGGTACCTGCAAGGTTGCAGTTCGAGGACCGAGAAGCACTCTCCGGTCAACATGCCCAACTGCAGCAACAGCTCCCAAAGCGAAGGAGCCAGGACCCAAAGACCTAGCTGGCCTGAAGAGTCCCCAGGGGGCCCCCAAACAGCCCCTCTCAATTTGGGTCTGGGGGCTTTCGTTGGGCATGGAACCTGGGAGGTACCTGCAAGGTTGCAGTTCGCAGCCCGAGAAGCACTCTCCGGCCAACATGCCCAACGTCCAGCAACAGCTCCCAAACCGAAGGAGCCAGGACCCAAAGACCTAGCTGGCCTGAAGGGCCCCCAGGGGGCCCCCAAGCAGCCCCTCTCAATTTGGGTCTGGGGGCTTTCGTTGGGCATTGAGCCTGGGAGGTACCTGCAAGGTTGCAGTTCGCGGCCCGAGAAGCACTCTCCGGCCAACATGCCCAACTGCAGCAACAGCTCCCAAACCGAAGGAGCCAGGACCCAAAGACCTAGCTGGCCTGAAGTGCCCCCAGGGGGCCCCCAAGCAGCCCCTCTCCATTTGGGTCTGGGGTCTTTCTTTGGGCCGGGGACCTGGGAGGTACCTGCAAGGTTGCAGTTCACGTACCGAGAAGCACTCTCCGGCCAACATGCCCAACGTCCAGCAACAGCTCCCAAACCGAAGGAGCCAGGACCGAAAGACCTAGCTGGCCTGAAGGGGCCCCAGGGGGCCCCCAAACAGCCCCTCTCCATTTGGGTCTGGGGGCCTTCGTTGGGCCGGGAACCTGGGAGCTACCTGCAAGGTTGAAGTTCGCAGCCCGAGAAGCACTCTCCGGCCAACATGCCCAACTGCAGCAACAGCTCCCAAACCGAAGTTGCCAGGACCCAAAGACCTAGCTGGCCTGAAGGACCCCCAGGGGGCCCCCAAGCAGCCCCTCTCCATTTGGGTCTGGGGGCTTTCGTTGGGCATTGAGCCTGGGAGGTACCTGCAAGGTTGCAGTTCGCGGCCCGAGAAGCACTCTCTGGCCAACATGCACAACTGCAGCAACAGCTCCCAAAGCGAAGGAGCCAGGACCCAAAGACGTAGCTGGCCTGGAGTGTCCCCAGGGGGCCCGCAAGCAGCCCCTCTCAATTTTGGTCTGGGGGCTTTCGTTGGGCCGGGGACCTGGGAGGTACCTGCAAGGTTGCAGTTCGTGGCCCGAGAAGCACTCTCCGGCCAACATGCCCAACGTCCAGCAACAGCTCCCAAACCGAAGGAGCCAGGACCCAAAGAAATAGCTGGCCTGAAGAGTCCCCAGGGGGCACCCAAACAGCACGTCTCCATTTGGGTCTGGGGGCTTTCGTTGGGCCGGGAACCTGGGAGGTACCTCCAAGGTTGCAGTTCACGGCCCGAGAAGCACTCTCCGGCCAACATGCCCAACGTCCAGCAACAGCTCCCAAACCGAAGGAGCCAGGACCCAAAGACCTAGCTGGCCTGAAGGGGCCCCAGGGGGCCCCCAAGCAGCCCCTCTCCATTTGGGTCTGGGGGCTTTCGTTGGGCCGGGGACCTGGGAGGTACCTGCAAGGTTGCAGTTCGCAGCCCGAGAAGCACTCTCCGGTCAACATGCCCAACTGCAGCAACAGCTCCCAAACCGAAGGAGCCAGGACCCAAAGACCTAGCTGGCCTGAAGGGCCCCCAGGGGGCCCCCAAGCAGCCCCTCTCAATTTGGGTCTGGGGGCTTTCCTTGGGCCGGGAACCTGGGAGGTACCTGCAAGGTTGCAGTTCGAGGCGCGAGAAGCACTCTCCGGCCAACATGCCCAACGTCCAGCAACAGCTCCCAAACCGAAGGAGCCAGGACCCAAAGACCTAGCTGGCCTGAAGGGGCCCCAGGGGGCCCCCAAACAGCCCCTCTCCATTTGGGTCTGGGGGCTTTCGTTGGGCCGGGAACCTGGGAGGTACCTGCAAGGTTGCAGTTCGCGGCCCGAGACGCACTCTCCGGCCAACATGCCCAACTGCAGCAACAGCTCCCAAACCGAAGGAGCCAGGACCCAAAGACCTAGCTGGCCTGAAGGGCCCCCAGGGGGCCCCCAAGCAGCCCCTCTCAATTTGGATCTGGGGGCTTTCGTTGGGCCGGGGACCTGGGAGGTACCTGCAAGGTTGCAGTTCGCAGCCCGAGAAGCACTCTCCGGTCAACATGCCCAACGTCCAGCAACAGCTCCCAAACCGAAGGAGCCAGGACCCAAAGACCTAGCTGGCCTGAAGGGCCCCCAGGGGGCCCCCAAACAGCCCCTCTCAATTTGGGTCTGGGGGCTTTCTTTGGGCCGGGGACATGGGAGGTACCTGCAAGGTTGCAGTTCGCAGCCCGAGAAGCACTCTCCGGCCAACATGCCCAACGTCCAGCAACAGCTCCCAAACCGAAGGAGCCAGGACCCAAAGACCTAGCTGGCCTGAAGAGTCCCCAGGGGGCCCCCAAACAGCCCCTCTCAATTTGGGTCTGGGGGCTTTCGTTGGGCATGGATCCTGGGAGGTACCTGCAAGGTTGCAGTTCGCAGCCTGAGAAGCACTCTCCGGCCAACATGCCCAACGTCCAGCAACAGCTCCCAAACCCAAGGAGCCAGGACCCAAAGACCTAGCTGGCCTGAAGGGGCCCCAGGGGGCCCCCAAGCAGCCCCTCTCCATTTGGGTCTGGGGGCTTTCGTTGGGCCGGGAACCTGGGAGCTACTAGCAAGGTTGCAGTTCACGGCCCGAGAAGCACTCTCCGGCCAACATGCCCAACTGCAGCAACAGCTCCCAAACCGAAGGAGCCAGGACCCAAAGACCTAGATGGCCTGCAGTGTCCCCAGGGGGCCCGCAAGCAGCCCCTCTCCATTTGGGTCTGGGGGCTTTCGTTGGGCCGGGAACCTGGGAGGTGCCTGCAAGGTTGCAGGTCGCGGCCCGAGAAGCACTCTCCGGCCAACATGCCCAACGTCCAGCAACAGCTCCCAAACCCAAGGAGCCAGGACCCAAAGACCTAGCTGGCCTGAAGAGTCCCCAGGGGGCCCCCAAACAGCCCCTCTCCATTTGGGTCTGGGGGCTTTCGTTGGGCCGGGAACCTGGGAGATACCTGCAAGGTTGCAGTTCACGTACCGAGAAGCACTCTCCGGCCAACATGCCCAACGTCCAGCAACAGCTCCCAAACCGAAGGAGCCAGGACCCAAAGACCTAGCTGGCCTGAAGGGCCCCCAGGGGGCCCCCAAGCAGCCCCTCTCAATTTGGGTCTGGGGGCTTTCGTTGGGCATTGAGCCTGGGAGGTAACTGCAAGGTTGCAGTTCGCGGCCCGAGAAGCACTCTCCGGCCAACATGCCCAACTGCAGCAACAGCTCCCAAAGCGAAGGAGCCAGGACCCAAAGACCTAGCTGGCCTGAAGGGCCCCCAGGGGGCCCCCAAGCAGCCCCTCTCCATTTGGGTCTGGGGGCTTTCGTTGGGCCTGGGACCTGGGAGGTACCTGCAAGGTTGCAGTTCGAGGCCCGAGAAGCACTCTCCGGTCAACATGCCCAACGTCCAGCAACAGCTCCCAAACCGAAGGAGCCAGGACCCAAAGACCTAGCTGGCCTGAAGGGCCCCCTGGGGGCCCCCAAACAGCCCCTCTCAATTTGGGTCTGGGGGCTTTCGTTGGGCATGGAACCTGGGAGCTACCAGCAAGGTTGCAGTTCGCAGCCCGAGAAGCACTCTCCGGCCAACATGCACAACTGCAGCAACAGCTCCCAAACCGAAGGAGCCAGGACCCAAAGAAATAGCTGGCCTTAGGGTCCCCAGGGGGCCCGCAAGCAGCCCCTCTCAATTTGGGTCTGGGGGCTTTCGTTGGGCCGGGAACCTGGGAGTTGCCTGCAAGGTTGCAGTTCGCGGCCCGAGAAGCACTCTCCGGTCAACATGCCCAACGTCAAGCAACAGCTCCCAAACCCAAGGAGCCAGGACCCAAAGACCTAGCTGGACTGAAGAGTCCCCAGGGGGCCCCCAAGCAGCCCCTCTCCATTTGGGTCTGGGGGCTTTCGTTGGGCCGGGAACCTGGGAGGTGCCTGCAAGGTTGCAGTTCGCGGCCCGAGAAGCACTCTCCGGTCAACATGCCCAACGTCCAGCAACAGCTCCCAAACCGAAGGAGCCAGGACCCAAAGACCTAGCTGGCCTGAAGGGCCCCCAGGGGGCCCCCAAGCAGCCCCTCTCCATTTGGGTCTGGGGGCTTTCGTTGGGCCGGGGACCTGGGAGGTACCTGCAAGTTTGCAGTTCGAGGCCCGAGAAGCATTCTCCGGCCAACATGCCCAACTGCAGCAACAGCTCCCAAACCGAAGGAGCCAGGACCCAAAGACCTAGCTGGCCTGAAGGGCCCCCAGGGGGCCCCCAAGCAGCCCTTCTCAATTTGGGTCTGGGGGCTTTCGTTGGGCCGGGGACCTGGGAGGTACCTGCAAGGTTGCAGTTCGCAGCCCGAGAAGCACTCTCCGGTCAACATGCCCAACGTCCAGCAACAGCTCCCAAACCGAAGGAGCCAGGACCCAAAGACCTAGCTGGCCTGAAGGGCCCCCAGGGGGCCCCCAAGCAGCCCCTCTCAATTTGGGTCTGGGGGCTTTCGTTGGGCCGGGGACCTGGGAGGTACCTGCAAGGTTGCAGTTCGCGGCCCGAGAAGCACTCTCTGGCCAACATGCCCAACTGCAGCAACAGCTCCCAAACCGAAGGAGCCAGGACCCAAAGACCTAGCTGGCCTGAAGAGTCCCCAGGGGGCCCCCAAACAGCCCCTCTCCATTTGGGTCTGGGGGCTTTCGTTGGGCATGGAACCTGGGAGGTACCTGCAAGGTTGCAGTTCGCAGCCTGAGAAGCACTCTCCGGCCAACATGCCCAACGTCCAGCAACAGCTCCCAAACCGAAGGAGCCAGGACCCAAAGACCTAGCTGGCCTGAAGAGTCACCAGGGGGGCCCCAAACATCCCCTCTCAATTTGGGTCTGGGGGCTTTCCTTGGGCATGGAACCTGGGAGGTACCTGCAAGGTTGCAGTTCGCGGCCCGAGAAGCACTCTCCGGCCAACATGCCCAACTTCAGCAACAGCTCCCAAACCGAAGGAGCCAGGACCCAAAGACCTAGCTGGCCTGAAGGGCCCCCAGGGGGCCCCCAAGCAGCCCCTCTCCATTTTGGTCTGGGGGCATTCGTTGGGCCGGGAACCTGGGAGGTATCTGCAAGGTTGCAGTTCGCAGCCCGAGAAGCACTCTCCGGTCAACATGCCCAACTGCAGCAACAGCTCCCAAAGCGAAGGATCCAGGACCCAAAGACCTAGCTGGCCTGAAGGGGCCCCAAGGGGCCCCCAAGCAGCCCCTCTCCATTTGGGTCTGGGGGCTTTCCTTGGGCTGGGAACCTGGGAGCTACCTGCAAGGTTGCAGTTCACGTACCGAGAAGCACTCTCTGGCCAACATGCCCAACGTCCAGCAACAGCTCCCAAACCGAAGGAGCCAGGACCCAAAGACCTAGCTGGCCTGAAGGGCCCCCAGGGGGCCCCCAAGCAGCCCCTCTCAATTTGGATCTGGGGGCTTTCGTTGGGCCGGGGACATGGGAGGTACCTGCAAGGTTGCAGTTCGCAGCCCGAGAAGCACTCTCCGGTCAACATGCCCAACTGCAGCAACAGCTCCCAAAGCGAAGGATCCAGGACCCAAAGACCTAGCTGGCCTGAAGGGGCCCCAAGGGGCCCCCAAGCAGCCCCTCTCCATTTGGGTCTGGGGGCTTTCCTTGGGCTGGGAACCTGGGAGCTACCTGCAAGGTTGCAGTTCACGTACCGAGAAGCACTCTCCGGCCAACATGCCCAACTGCAGCAACAGCTCCCAAACCGAAGGAGCCAGGACCCAAAGACCTAGCTGGCCTGAAGGGCCCCCAGGGGGCCCCCAAGCAGCCCCTCTCAATTTGGATCTGGGGGCTTTCGTTGGGCCGGGGACATGGGAGGTACCTGCAAGGTTGCAGTTCGCAGCCCGAGAAGCACTCTCCGGTCAACATGCCCAACGTCCAGCAACAGCTCCCAAACCGAAGGAGCCAGGACCCAAAGACCTAGCTGGCCTGAAGGGCCCCCAGGGGGCCCCCAAACAGCCCCTCTCAATTTGGGTCTGGGGGCTTTCGTTGGGCCGGGGACATGGGAGGTACCTGCAAGGTTGCAGTTCGCAGCCCGAGAAGCACTCTCCGGCCAACATGCCCAACGTCCAGCAACAGCTCCCAAACCGAAGGAGCCAGGACCCAAAGACCTAGCTGGCCTGAAGAGTCCCCAGGGGGCCCCCAAACAGCCCCTCTCAATTTGGGTCTGGGGGCTTTCGTTGGGCATGGATCCTGGGAGGTACCTGCAAGGTTGCAGTTCGCAGCCTGAGAAGCACTCTCCGGCCAACATGCCCAACGTCCAGCAACAGCTCCCAAACCCAAGGAGCCAGGACCCAAAGACCTAGCTGGCCTGAAGGGGCCCCAGGGGGCCCCCAAACAGCCCCTCTCCATTTGGGTCTGGGGGCTTTCGTTGGGCCGGGAACCTGGGAGCTACTAGCAAGGTTGCAGTTCACGGCCCGAGAAGCACTCTCCGGCCAACATGCCCAACTGCAGCAACAGCTCCCAAACCGAAGGAGCCAGGACCCAAAGACCTAGATGGCCTGCAGTGTCCCCAGGGGGCCCGCAAGCAGCCCCTCTCCATTTGGGTCTGGGGGCTTTCGTTGGGCCGGGAACCTGGGAGGTGCCTGCAAGGTTGCAGTTCGCGGCCCGAGAAGCACTCTCCGGCCATCATGCCCAACGTCCAGCAACAGCTCCCAAACCGAAGGAGCCAGGACCCAAAGACCTAGCTGGCCTGAAGAGTCCCCAGGGGGCCCCCAAACAGCCCCTCTCCATTTGGGTCTGGGGGCTTTCGTTGGGCCGGGAACCTGGGAGATACCTGCAAGTTTGCAGTTCACGTACCGAGAAGCACTCTCCGGCCAACATGCCCAACGTCCAGCAACAGCTCCCAAACCGAAGGAGCCAGGACCCAAAGACCTAGCTGGCCTGAAGGGCCCCCAGGGGGCCCCCAAGCAGCCCCTCTCAATTTGGGTCTGGGGGCTTTCGTTGGGCATTGAGCCTGGGAGGTAACTGCAAGGTTGCAGTCCGCGGCCCGAGAAGCACTCTCCGGCCAACATGCCCAACTGCAGCAACAGCTCCCAAAGCGAAGGAGCCAGGACCCAAAGACCTAGCTGGCCTGAAGGGCCCCCAGGGGGCCCCCAAGCAGCCCCTCTCCATTTGGGTCTGGGGGCTTTCGTTGGGCCTGGGACCTGGGAGGTACCTGCAAGGTTGCAGTTCGAGGCCCGAGAAGCACTCTCCGGTCAACATGCCCAACGTCCAGCAACAGCTCCCAAACCAAAGGAGCCAGGACCCAAAGACCTAGCTGGCCTGAAGGGCCCCCAGGGGGCCCCCAAGCAGCCCCTCTCCATTTGGGTCTGGGGGCTTTCGTTGGGCCGGGGACATGGGAGGTACCTGCAAGGTTGCAGTTCGCAGCCCGAGAAGCACTCTCCGGCCAACATGCCCAACGTCCAGCAACAGCTCCCAAACCGAAGGAGCCAGGACCCAAAGACCTAGCTGGCCTGAAGAGTCCCCAGGGGGCCCCCAAACAGCCCCTCTCAATTTGGGTCTGGGGGCTTTCGTTGGGCATGGAACCTGGGAGGTACCTGCAAGGTTGCAGTTCGCAGCCTGAGAAGCACTCTCCGGCCAACATGCACAACTGCAGCAACAGCTCCCAAACCCAAGGAGCCAGGACCCAAAGACCTAGCTGGCCTGAAGAGTCCCCAGGGGGCCCCCAAACAGCCCCTCTCAATTTGGGTCTGGGGGCTTTCGTTGGGCCTGGGACCTGGGAGGTACCTGCAAGGTTGAAGTTCGCAGCCTGAGAAGCACTCTCCGGCCAACATGCCCAACGTCCAGCAACAGCTCCCAAACCGAAGGAGCCAGGACCCAACGACCTAGCTGGCCTGAAGGGCCCCCTGGGGGCCCCCAAACAGCCCCTCTCAATTTGGGTCTGGGGGCTTTCGTTGGGCATGGAACCTGGGAGCTACCTGCAAGGTTGCAGTTCGCAGCCCGAGAAGCACTCTCCGGCCAACATGCCCAACTGCAGCAACAGCTCCCAAACCGAAGGAGCCAGGACCCAAAGAAATAGCTGGCCTTAGGGTCCCCAGGGGGCCCGCAAGCAGCCCCTCTCAATTTGGGTCTGGGGGCTTTCGTTGGGCCGGGAACCTGGGAGTTGCCTGCAAGGTTGCAGTTCGCGGCCCGAGAAGCACTCTCCGGTCAACATGCCCAACGTCAAGCAACAGCTCCCAAACCCAAGGAGCCAGGACCCAAAGACCTAGCTGGCCTGAAGAGTCCCCAGGGGGCCCGCAAGCAGCCCCTCTCAATTTGGGTCTGGGGGCTTTCGTTGGGCCGGGAACCTGGGAGTTGCCTGCAAGGTTGCAGTTCGCGGCCCGAGAAGCACTCTCCGGTCAACATGCCCAACGTCAAGCAACAGCTCCCAAACCCAAGGAGCCAGGACCCAAAGACCTAGCTGGACTGAAGAGTCCCCAGGGGGCCCCCAAGCAGCCCCTCTCCATTTGGGTCTGGGGGCTTTCGTTGGGCCGGGAACCTGGGAGGTGCCTGCAAGGTTGCAGTTCGCGGCCCGAGAAGCACTCTCCGGCCAACATGCCCAACGTCCAGCAACAGCTCCCAAACCGAAGGAGCCAGGACCCAAAGACCTAGCTGGCCTGAAGGGCCCCCAGGGGGCCCCCAAGCAGCCCCTCTCCATTTGGGTCTGGGGGCTTTCGTTGGGCCGGGAACCTGGGAGGTACCTGCAAGGTTGCAGTTCGAGGCCCGAGAAGCATTCTCCGGCCAACATGCCCAACTGCAGCAACAGCTCCCAAACCGAAGGAGCCAGGACCCAAAGACCTAGCTGGCCTGAAGGGCCCCCAGGGGGCCCCCAAGCAGCCCCTCTCAATTTGGGTCTGGGGGCTTTCGTTGGGCCGGGGACATGGGAGGTACCTCCAAGGTTGCAGTTCGCAGCCCGAGAAGCACTCTCCGGTCAACATGCCCAACGTCCAGCAACAGCTCCCAAACCGAAGGAGCCAGGACCCAAAGACCTAGCTGGCCTGAAGGGCCCCCAGGGGGCCCCCAAGCAGCCCCTCTCCATTTGGGTCTGGGGGCTTTCGTTGGGCCGGGGACCTGGGAGGTACCTGCAAGGTTGCAGTTCGCGGCCCGAGAAGCACTCTCCGGCCAACATGCCCAACTGCAGCAACAGCTCCCAAACCGAAGGAGCCAGGACCCAAAGACCTAGCTGGCCTGAAGAGTCCCCAGGGGGCCCCCAAACAGCCCCTCTCCATTTGGGTCTGGGGGCTTTCGTTGGGCATGGAACCTGGGAGGTACCTGCAAGGTTGCAGTTCGCAGACTGAGAAGCACTCTCCGGCCAACATGCCCAACGTCCAGCAACAGCTCCCAAACCGAAGGAGCCAGGACCCAAAGACCTAGCTGGCCTGAAGGGCCCCCTGGGGGCCCCCAAACAGCCCCTCTCCATTTGGGTCTGGGGGCTTTCGTTGGGCATGGAACCTGGGAGCTACCTGCAAGGTTGCAGTTCGCAGCCCGAGAAGCACTCTCCGGCCAACATGCACAACTGCAGCAACAGCTCCCAAACCGAAGGAGCCAGGACCCAAAGAAATAGCTGGCCTGGAGGGTCCCCAGGGGGCCCGCAAGCAGCCCCTCTCAATTTCGGTCTGGGGGCTTTCGTTGGGCCGGGAACCTGGGAGGTGCCTGCAAGGTTGCAGTTCGCGGCCCGAGAAGCACTCTCCGGTCAACATGCCCAACGTCCAGCAACAGCTCCCAAACCCAAGGAGCCAGGACCCAAAGACCTAGCTGGACTGAAGAGTCCCCAGGGGGCCCCCAAGCAGCCCCTCTCCATTTGGGTCTGGGGGCTTTCGTTGGGCCGGTAACCTGGGAGGTGCCTGCAAGGTTGCAGTTCGCGGCCCGAGAAGCACTCTCCAGCCAACATGCCCAACGTCCATCAACAGCTCCCAAACCGAAGGAGCCAGGACCCAAAGACCTAGCTGGCCTGAAGGGCCCCCAGGGGGCCCCCAAGCAGCCCCTCTCCATTTGGGTCTGGGGGCTTTCGTTGGGCCGGGAACCTGGGAGCTACCTGCAAGGTTGCAGTTCGCGGCCCGAGAAGCACTCTCCGGCCAACATGCCCAACTGCAGCAACAGCTCCCAAACCGAAGGAGCCAGGACCCAAAGACCTAGCTGGCCTGAAGGGCCCCCAGGGGGCCCCCAAGCAGCCCCTCTCCATTTGGGTCTGGGGGCTTCCGTTGGTCCGGGAACCTGGGAGGTACCTGCAAGGTTGCAGTTCGCAGCCCGAGAAGCACTCTCCGGCCAACATGCCCAACTGCAGCAACAGCTCCCAAACCGAAGGAGCCAGGACCCAAAGACCTAGATGGCCTGCTGTGTCCCCAGGGGGCCCGCAAGCAGCCCCTCTCCATTTGGGTCTGGGGGCTTTCGTTGGGCCGGGAACCTGGGAGGTACCTGCAAGGTTGCAGGTCGCGGCCCGAGAAGCACTCTCCGGCCATCATGCCCAACGTCCAGCAACAGCTCCCAAACCCAAGGAGCCAGGACCCAAAGACCTAGCTGGCCAGAAGAGTCCCCAGGGGGCCCCCAAACAGCCCCTCTCCATTTGGGTCTGGGGGCTTTCGTTGGGCCGGGAACCTGGGAGATACCTGCAAGTTTGCAGTTCACGTACCGAGAAGCACTCTCCGGCCAACATGCCCAACGTCCAGCAACAGCTCCCAAACCGAAGGAGCCAGGACCCAAAGACCTAGCTGGCCTGAAGGGCCCCCAGGGGGCCCCCAAGCAGCCCCTCTCAATTTGGGTCTGGGGGCTTTCGTTGGGCATTGAGCCTGGGAGGTAACTGCAAGGTTGCAGTTCGCGGCCCGAGAAGCACTCTCCGGCCAACATGCCCAACTGCAGCAACAGCTACCAAAACGAAGGAGCCAGGACCCAAAGACCTAGCTGGCCTGAAGGGCCCCCAGGGGGCCCCCAAGCAGCCCCTCTCCATTTGGGTCTGGGGGCTTTCGTTGGGCCTGGGACCTGGGAGGTACCTGCAAGGTTGCAGTTCGAGGCCCGAGAAGCACTCTCCGGTCAACATGCCCAACGTCCAGCAACAGCTCCCAAACCGAAGGAGCCAGGACCCAAAGACCTAGCTGGCCTGAAGGGCCCCCAGGGGGCCCCCAAGCAGCCCCTCTCCATTTGGGTCTGGGGGCTTTCGTTGGGCCGGGGACATGGGAGGTACCTGCAAGGTTGCAGTTCGCAGCCCGAGAAGCACTCTCCGGCCAACATGCCAAACGTCCAGCAACAGCTCCCAAACCGAAGGAGCCAGGACCCAAAGACCTAGCTGGCCTGAAGAGTCCCCAGGGGGCCCCCAAACAGCCCCTCTCAATTTGGGTCTGGGGGCTTTCGTTGGGCATGGAACCTGGGAGGTACCTGCAAGGTTGCAGTTCGCAGCCTGAGAAGCACTCTCCGGCCAACATGCACAACCGCAGCAACAGCTCCCAAACCCAAGGAGCCAGGACCCAAAGACCTAGCTGGCCTGAAGAGTCCCCAGGGGGCCCCCAAACAGCCCCTCTCAATTTGGGTCTGGGGGCTTTCGTTGGGCCTGGGACCTGGGAGGTACCTGCAAGGTTGAAGTTCGCAGCCTGAGAAGCACTCTCCGGCCAACATGCCCAACGTCCAGCAACAGCTCCCAAACCGAAGGAGCCAGGACCCAACGACCTAGCTGGCCTGAAGGGCCCCCTGGGGGCCCCCAAAAAGCCCCTCTCAATTTGGGTCTGGGGGCTTTCGTTGGGCATGGAACCTGGGAGCTACCTGCAAGGTTGCAGTTCGCAGCCCGAGAAGCACTCTCCGGCCAACATGCCCAACTGCAGCAACAGCTCCCAAACCGAAGGAGCCAGGACCCAAAGAAATAGCTGGCCTTAGGGTCCCCAGGGGGCCCGCAAGCAGCCCCTCTCAATTTGGGTCTGGGGGCTTTCGTTGGGCCGGGAACCTGGGAGTTGCCTGCAAGGTTGCAGTTCGCGGCCCGAGAAGCACTCTCCGGTCAACATGCCCAACGTCAAGCAACAGCTCCCAAACCCAAGGAGCCAGGACCCAAAGACCTAGCTGGACTGAAGAGTCCCCAGGGGGCCCCCAAGCAGCCCCTCTCCATTTGGGTCTGGGGGCTTTCGTTGGGCCGGGAACCTGGGAGGTGCCTGCAAGGTTGCAGTTCGCGGCCCGAGAAGCACTCTCCGGCCAACATGCCCAACGTCCAGCAACAGCTCCCAAACCGAAGGAGCCAGGACCCAAAGACCTAGCTGGCCTGAAGGGCCCCCAGGGGGCCCCCAAGCAGCCCCTCTCCATTTGGGTCTGGGGGCTTTCGTTGGGCCGGGAACCTGGGAGGTACCTGCAAGGTTGCAGTTCGAGGCCCGAGAAGCATTCTCCGGCCAACATGCCCAACTGCAGCAACAGCTCCCAAACCGAAGGAGCCAGGACCCAAAGACCTAGCTGGCCTGAAGGGCCCCCAGGGGGCCCCCAAGCAGCCCCTCTCCATTTGGGTCTGGGGGCTTTCGTTGGGCCGGGGACATGGGAGGTACCTCCAAGGTTGCAGTTCGCAGCCCGAGAAGCACTCTCCGGTCAACATGCCCAACGTCCAGCAACAGCTCCCAAACCGAAGGAGCCAGGACCCAAAGACCTAGCTGGCCTGAAGGGCCCCCAGGGGGCCCCCAAGCAGCCCCTCTCAATTTGGGTCTGGGGGCTTTCGTTGGGCCGGGGACCTGGGAGGTACCTGCAAGGTTGCAGTTCGCGGCCCGAGAAGCACTCTCCGGCCAACATGCCCAACTGCAGCAACAGCTCCCAAACCGAAGGAGCCAGGACCCAAAGACCTAGCTGGCCTGAAGAGTCCCCAGGGGGCCCCCAAACAGCCCCTCTCCATTTGGGTCTGGGGGCTTTCGTTGGGCATGGAACCTGGGAGGTACCTGCAAGGTTGCAGTTCGCAGCCTGAGAAGCACTCTCCGGCCAACATGCCCAACGTCCATCAACAGCTCCCAAACCGAAGGAGCCAGGACCCAAAGACCTAGCTGGCCTGAAGGGCCCCCTGGGGGCCCCCAAACAGCCCCTCTCAATTTGGGTCTGGGGGCTTTCCTTGGGCCGGGAACCTGGGAGCTACCTGCAAGGTTGCAGTTCGCGGCCCGAGAAGCACTCTCCGGCCAACATGCCCAACTGCAGCAACAGCTCCCAAACCGAAGGAGCCAGGACCCAAAGACCTAGCTGGCCTGAAGGGCCCCCAGGGGGCCCCCAAGCAGCCCCTCTCCATTTGGGTCTGGGGGCTTCCGTTGGTCCGGGGACATGGGAGGTACCTGCAAGGTTGCAGTTCGCAGCCCGAGAAGCACTCTCCGGCCAACATGCCCAACGTCCAGCAACAGCTCCCAAACCGAAGGAGCCAGGACCCAAAGACCTAGCTGGCCTGAAGGGCCCCCAGGGGGAACCAAAGCAGCCCCTCTCCATTTGGGTCTGGGGGCTTTCGTTGGGCCGGGGACCTGGGAGGTACCTGCAAGTTTGCAGTTCGCAGCCCGAGAAGCACTCTCCGGTCAACATGCCCAACGTCCAGCAACAGCTCCCAAACCGAAGGAGCCAGGACCCAAAGACCTAGCTGGACTGAAGGGTCCCCAGGGGGCCCCCAAACAGCACCTCCCCATTTGGGTCTGGGGGCTTTCGTTGCGCATGGCGTCTGGGAGGTACCTGCAAGGTTGCAGTTCGCGGCCCGAGAAGCACTCTCCGGCCAACATGCCCAACTGCAGCAACAGCTCCCAAACCGAAGGAGCCAGGACCCAAAGACCTAGCTGGCCTGAAGAGTCCCCAGGGGGCCCCCAAACAGCCCCTCTCCATTTGGGTCTGGGGGCTTTCGTTGGGCATGGAACCTGGGAGGTACCTGCAAGGTTGCAGTTCGCAGCCTGAGAAGCACTCTCCGGCCAACATGCCCAACGTCCAGCAACAGCTCCCAAACCGAAGGAGCCAGGACCCAAAGACCTAGCTGGCCTGAAGGGCCCCCTGGGGGCCCCCAAACAGCCCCTCTCAATTTGGGTCTGGGGGCTTTCGTTGGGCATGGAACCTGGGAGCTACCTGCAAGGTTGCAGTTCGCAGCCCGAGAAGCACTCTCCGGCCAACATGCACAACTGCAGCAACAGCTCCCAAACCGAAGGAGCCAGGACCCAAAGAAATAGCTGGCCTGGAGGGTCCCCAGGGGGCCCCCAAGCAGCCCCTCTCAATTTGGGTCTGGGGGCTTTCGTTCGGCCGGGAACCTGGGAGGTGCCTGCAAGGTTGCAGTTCGCAGCCCGAGAAGCACTCTCCGGTCAACATGCCCAACGTCCAGCAACAGCTCCCAAACCCAAGGAGCCAGGACCCAAAGACCTAGCTGGCCTGAAGAGTCCCCAGGGGGCCCGCAAGCAGCCCCTCTCCATTTGGGTCTGGGGGCTTTCCTTGGGCCGGGAACCTGGGAGGTGCCTGCAAGGTTGCAGTTCGCGGCCCGAGAAGCACTCTCCGGCCAACATGCCCAACGTCCAGCAACAGCTCCCAAACCCAAGGAGCCAGGACCCAAAGACCTAGCTGGCCTGAAGAGTCCCCAGGGGGCCCCCAAACAGCCCCTCTCCATTTGGGTCTGGGGACTTTCGTTGGGCCGGGAACCTGGGAGGTACCTGCAAGGTTGCAGTTCACGGCCCGAGAAGCACTCTTCGGCCAACATGCCCAACGTCCAGCAACAGCTCCCAAACCGAAGGAGCCAGGACCCAAAGACCTAGATGGCCTGAAGGGGCCCCAGGGGACCCCAAACAGCCCCTCTCCATTTGGGTCTGGGGGCTTTCGTTGGGCCAGGAACCTGGGAGGTACCTGCAAGGTTGCAGTTCGTGGCCCGAGAAGCACTCTCCGGCCAACATGCCCAACTGCAGAAACAGCTCCCAAAGCGAAGGAGCCAGGACCCAAAGACCTAACTGGCCTGAAGGGCCCCCAGGGGGCCCCCAAGCAGCCCCTCTCAATTTGGGTCTGGGGGCTTTCGTTGGGCCTGGGACATGGGAGGTACCTGCAAGGTTGCAGTTCGCAGCCCGAGAAGCACTCTCCGGCCAACATGCCCAACGTCCAGCAACAGCTCCCAAAGCGAAGGAGCCAGGACCCAAAGACCTAGCTGGCCTGAAGGGCCCCCAGGGGGCCCCCAAGCAGCCCCTCTCCATTTGGGTCTGGGGGCTTTCGTTGGGCCGGGTACCTGGGAGATACCTGCAAGGTTGCAGTTCGAGGCCCGAGAAGCACTCTCCGGCCAACATGCCCAACGTCCAGCAACAGCTCCCAAACCGAAGGAGCCAGGACCCAAAGACCTAGCTGGCCTGAAGGGCCCCCTGGGGGCCCCCAAACAGCCCCTCTCAATTTGGGTCTGGGAGCTTTCGTTGGGCCGGGAACCTGGGAAGTGCCTGCAAGGTTGCAGTGCGCGGCCCGAGAAGCACTCTCCGGCCAACATGCCCAACGTCCAGCAACAGCTCCCAAACCGAAGGAGCCAGGACCCAAAGACCTAGCTGGCCTGAAGAGTCCCCAGGGGGCCCCCAAACAGCCCCTCTCAATTTGGGTCTGGGGGCTTTCGTTGGGCATGGAACCTGGGAGGTACCTGCAAGGTTGCAGTTCGCAGCCTGAGAAGCACTCTCCGGCCAACATGCCCAACGTCCAGCAACAGCTCCCAAACCGAAGGAGCCAGGACCCAAAGACCTAGCTGGCCTGAAGGGCCCCCAGGGGGCCCCCAATCAGCCCCTCTCCATTTGGGTCTGGGGGCTTTCGTTGGGCCGGGAACCTGGGAGCTACCTACAAGGTTGCAGTTCGCGGCCCGAGAAGCACTCTCCGGCCAACATGCCCAACGTCCAGCAACAGCTCCCAAACCGATGGAGCCAGGACCCAAAGACCTAGCTGGCCTGAAGGGTCCCCAGGGGGCCCCCAAACAGCCCCTCTCCATTTGGGTCTGGGGGCTTTCGTTGGGCCGGGAACCTGGGAGCTACCTGCAAGGTTGCAGTTCACGGCCCGAGAACCACTCTCCGGCCAACATGCCCAACTGCAGCAACAGCTCCCAAACCGAAGGAGCCAGGACCCAAAGACCTAGCTGGCCTGAAGGGCCCCCAGGGGGCCCCCAAGCAGCCCCTCTCCATTTGGGTCTGGGGGCTTTCGTTGGGCCTGGGACCTGGGAGATACCTGCAAGGTTGCAGTTCGCAGCCCGAGAAGCACTCTCCGGTCAACATGCCCAACGTCCAGCAACAGCTCCCAAACCGAAGGAGCCAGGACCCAAAGACCTAGCTGACCTGAAGGGCCCTCAGGGGGCCCCCAAGCAGCCCCTCTCAATTTGGATCTGGGGGCTTTCGCTGGGCCTGGGACCTGGGAGCTACCTGCAAGATTGCAGTTCGCAGCCCGAGAAGCACTCTCCGGTCAACATGCCAAACGTCCAGCAACAGCTCCCAAACCGAAGGAGCCAGGACCCAAAGACCTAGCTGGCCTGAAGGGCCCCCAGGGGGCCCCCAAGCAGCCCCTCTCTATTTGGGTCTGGGGGCTTTCGTTGGGCCGGGGACATGGGAGGTACCTGCAAGGTTGCAGTTCGCAGCCCGAGAAGCACTCTCCGGCCAACATGCCCAACGTCCAGCAACAGCTCCCAAACCGAAGGAGCCAGGACCCAAAGACCTAGCTGGCCTGAAGAGTCCCCAGGGGGCCCCCAAGCAGCCCCTCTCAATTTGGGTCTGGGGGCTTTCGTTGGGCCAGGATCCTGGGAGCTACCTGCAAGGTTGCAGTTCACGGCCCGAGAAGCACTCTCCGGCCAACATGCCCAACGTCCAGCAACAGCTCCCAAACCGAAGGAGCCAGGACCCAAAGACCTAGCTGGCCTGAAGGGGCCCCAGGGGGCCCCCAAACAGCCCCTCTCCATTTGGGTCTGGGGACTTTCGTTGGGCCGGGGACCTGGGAGGTACCTGCAAGGTTGCAGTGCGCGGCCCGAGAAGCACTCTCCGGCCAACATGCCCAACGTCCAGCAACAGCTCCCAAACCCAAGGAGCCAGGACCCAAAGACCTAGCTGGCCTGAAGGGCCCCCAGGGGGCCCCCAAGCAGCCCCTCTCCATTTGGGTCTGGGGGCTTTCGTTGGGCCGGGAACCTGGGAGCTACTAGCAAGGTTGCAGTTCACGGCCCGAGAAGCACTCTCCGGCCAACATGCCCAACTGCAGCAACAGCTCCCAAACCGAAGGAGCCAGGACCCAAAGACCTAGATGGCCTGCAGTGTCCCCAGGGGGCCCGCAAGCAGCCCCTCTCCATTTGGGTCTGGGGGCTTTCGTTGGGCCGGGAACCTGGGAGGTGCCTGCAAGGTTGCAGTTCGCGGCCCGAGAAGCACTCTCCGGCCATCATGCCCAACGTCCAGCAACAGCTCCCAAACCGAAGGAGCCAGGACCCAAAGACCTAGCTGGCCTGAAGAGTCCCCAGGGGGCCCCCAAACAGCCCCTCTCCATTTGGGTCTGGGGGCTTTCGTTGGGCCGGGAACCTGGGAGATACCTGCAAGTTTGCAGTTCACGTACCGAGAAGCACTCTCCGGCCAACATGCCCAACGTCCAGCAACAGCTCCCAAACCGAAGGAGCCAGGACCCAAAGACCTAGCTGGCCTGAAGGGCCCCCAGGGGGCCCCCAAGCAGCCCCTCTCAATTTGGGTCTGGGGGCTTTCGTTGGGCATTGAGCCTGGGAGGTAACTGCAAGGTTGCAGTCCGCGGCCCGAGAAGCACTCTCCGGCCAACATGCCCAACTGCAGCAACAGCTCCCAAAGCGAAGGAGCCAGGACCCAAAGACCTAGCTGGCCTGAAGGGCCCCCAGGGGGCCCCCAAGCAGCCCCTCTCCATTTGGGTCTGGGGGCTTTCGTTGGGCCTGGGACCTGGGAGGTACCTGCAAGGTTGCAGTTCGAGGCCCGAGAAGCACTCTCCGGTCAACATGCCCAACGTCCAGCAACAGCTCCCAAACCAAAGGAGCCAGGACCCAAAGACCTAGCTGGCCTGAAGGGCCCCCAGGGGGCCCCCAAGCAGCCCCTCTCCATTTGGGTCTGGGGGCTTTCGTTGGGCCGGGGACATGGGAGGTACCTGCAAGGTTGCAGTTCGCAGCCCGAGAAGCACTCTCCGGCCAACATGCCCAACGTCCAGCAACAGCTCCCAAACCGAAGGAGCCAGGACCCAAAGACCTAGCTGGCCTGAAGAGTCCCCAGGGGGCCCCCAAACAGCCCCTCTCAATTTGGGTCTGGGGGCTTTCGTTGGGCATGGAACCTGGGAGGTACCTGCAAGGTTGCAGTTCGCAGCCTGAGAAGCACTCTCCGGCCAACATGCACAACTGCAGCAACAGCTCCCAAACCCAAGGAGCCAGGACCCAAAGACCTAGCTGGCCTGAAGAGTCCCCAGGGGGCCCCCAAACAGCCCCTCTCCATTTGGGTCTGGGGGCTTTCGTTGGGCCTGGGACCTGGGAGGTACCTGCAAGGTTGAAGTTCGCAGCCTGAGAAGCACTCTCCGGCCAACATGCCCAACGTCCAGCAACAGCTCCCAAACCGAAGGAGCCAGGACCCAACGACCTAGCTGGCCTGAAGGGCCCCCTGGGGGCCCCCAAACAGCCCCTCTCAATTTGGGTCTGGGGGCTTTCGTTGGGCATGGAACCTGGGAGCTACCTGCAAGGTTGCAGTTCGCAGCCCGAGAAGCACTCTCCGGCCAACATGCCCAACTGCAGCAACAGCTCCCAAACCGAAGGAGCCAGGACCCAAAGAAATAGCTGGCCTTAGGGTCCCCAGGGGGCCCGCAAGCAGCCCCTCTCAATTTGGGTCTGGGGGCTTTCGTTGGGCCGGGAACCTGGGAGTTGCCTGCAAGGTTGCAGTTCGCGGCCCGAGAAGCACTCTCCGGTCAACATGCCCAACGTCAAGCAACAGCTCCCAAACCCAAGGAGCCAGGACCCAAAGACCTAGCTGGCCTGAAGAGTCCCCAGGGGGCCCGCAAGCAGCCCCTCTCAATTTGGGTCTGGGGGCTTTCGTTGGGCCGGGAACCTGGGAGTTGCCTGCAAGGTTGCAGTTCGCGGCCCGAGAAGCACTCTCCGGTCAACATGCCCAACGTCAAGCAACAGCTCCCAAACCCAAGGAGCCAGGACCCAAAGACCTAGCTGGACTGAAGAGTCCCCAGGGGGCCCCCAAGCAGCCCCTCTCCATTTGGGTCTGGGGGCTTTCGTTGGGCCGGGAACCTGGGAGGTGCCTGCAAGGTTGCAGTTCGCGGCCCGAGAAGCACTCTCCGGCCAACATGCCCAACGTCCAGCAACAGCTCCCAAACCGAAGGAGCCAGGACCCAAAGACCTAGCTGGCCTGAAGGGCCCCCAGGGGGCCCCCAAGCAGCCCCTCTCCATTTGGGTCTGGGGGCTTTCGTTGGGCCGGGAACCTGGGAGGTACCTGCAAGGTTGCAGTTCGAGGCCCGAGAAGCATTCTCCGGCCAACATGCCCAACTGCAGCAACAGCTCCCAAACCGAAGGAGCCAGGACCCAAAGACCTAGCTGGCCTGAAGGGCCCCCAGGGGGCCCCCAAGCAGCCCCTCTCAATTTGGGTCTGGGGGCTTTCGTTGGGCCGGGGACATGGGAGGTACCTCCAAGGTTGCAGTTCGCAGCCCGAGAAGCACTCTCCGGTCAACATGCCCAACGTCCAGCAACAGCTCCCAAACCGAAGGAGCCAGGACCCAAAGACCTAGCTGGCCTGAAGGGCCCCCAGGGGGCCCCCAAGCAGCCCCTCTCCATTTGGGTCTGGGGGCTTTCGTTGGGCCGGGGACCTGGGAGGTACCTGCAAGGTTGCAGTTCGCGGCCCGAGAAGCACTCTCCCGCCAACATGCCCAACTGCAGCAACAGCTCCCAAACCGAAGGAGCCAGGACCCAAAGACCTAGCTGGCCTGAAGAGTCCCCAGGGGGCCCCCAAACAGCCCCTCTCCATTTGGGTCTGGGGGCTTTCGTTGGGCATGGAACCTGGGAGGTACCTGCAAGGTTGCAGTTCGCAGCCTGAGAAGCACTCTCCGGCCAACATGCCCAACGTCCAGCAACAGCTCCCAAACCGAAGGAGCCAGGACCCAAAGACCTAGCTGGCCTGAAGGGCCCCCTGGGGGCCCCCAAACAGCCCCTCTCCATTTGGGTCTGGGGGCTTTCGTTGGGCATGGAACCTGGGAGCTACCTGCAAGGTTGCAGTTCGCAGCCCGAGAAGCACTCTCCGGCCAACATGCACAACTGCAGCAACAGCTCCCAAACCGAAGGAGCCAGGACCCAAAGAAATAGCTGGCCTGGAGGGTCCCCAGGGGGCCCGCAAGCAGCCCCTCTCAATTTCGGTCTGGGGGCTTTCGTTGGGCCGGGAACCTGGGAGGTGCCTGCAAGGTTGCAGTTCGCGGCCCGAGAAGCACTCTCCGGTCAACATGCCCAACGTCCAGCAACAGCTCCCAAACCCAAGGAGCCAGGACCCAAAGACCTAGCTGGACTGAAGAGTCCCCAGGGGGCCCCCAAGCAGCCCCTCTCCATTTGGGTCTGGGGGCTTTCGTTGGGCCGGTAACCTGGGAGGTGCCTGCAAGGTTGCAGTTCGCGGCCCGAGAAGCACTCTCCAGCCAACATGCCCAACGTCCATCAACAGCTCCCAAACCGAAGGAGCCAGGACCCAAAGACCTAGCTGGCCTGAAGGGCCCCCAGGGGGCCCCCAAGCAGCCCCTCTCCATTTGGGTCTGGGGGCTTTCGTTGGGCCGGGAACCTGGGAGCTACCTGCAAGGTTGCAGTTCGCGGCCCGAGAAGCACTCTCCGGCCAACATGCCCAACTGCAGCAACAGCTCCCAAACCGAAGGAGCCAGGACCCAAAGACCTAGCTGGCCTGAAGGGCCCCCAGGGGGCCCCCAAGCAGCCCCTCTCCATTTGGGTCTGGGGGCTTCCGTTGGTCCGGGAACCTGGGAGGTACCTGCAAGGTTGCAGTTCGCAGCCCGAGAAGCACTCTCCGGCCAACATGCCCAACTGCAGCAACAGCTCCCAAACCGAAGGAGCCAGGACCCAAAGACCTAGATGGCCTGCTGTGTCCCCAGGGGGCCCGCAAGCAGCCCCTCTCCATTTGGGTCTGGGGGCTTTCGTTGGGCCGGGAACCTGGGAGGTGCCTGCAAGGTTGCAGGTCGCGGCCCGAGAAGCACTCTCCGGCCATCATGCCCAACGTCCAGCAGCAGCTCCCAAACCCAAGGAGCCAGGACCCAAAGACCTAGCTGGCCAGAAGAGTCCCCAGGGGGCCCCCAAACAGCCCCTCTCCATTTGGGTCTGGGGGCTTTCGTTGGGCCGGGAACCTGGGAGATACCTGCAAGGTTGCAGTTCACGTACCGAGAAGCACTCTCCGGCCAACATGCCCAACGTCCAGCAACAGCTCCCAAACCGAAGGAGCCAGGACCCAAAGACCTAGCTGGCCTGAAGGGCCCCCAGGGGGCCCCCAAGCAGCCCCTCTCAATTTGGGTCTGGGGGCTTTCGTTGGGCATTGAGCCTGGGAGGTAACTGCAAGGTTGCAGTTCGCGGCCCGAGAAGCACTCTCCGGCCAACATGCCCAACTGCAGCAACAGCTACCAAAACGAAGGAGCCAGGACCCAAAGACCTAGCTGGCCTGAAGGGCCCCCAGGGGGCCCCCAAGCAGCCCCTCTCCATTTGGGTCTGGGGGCTTTCGTTGGGCCTGGGACCTGGGAGGTACCTGCAAGGTTGCAGTTCGAGGCCCGAGAAGCACTCTCCGGTCAACATGCCCAACGTCCAGCAACAGCTCCCAAACCGAAGGAGCCAGGACCCAAAGACCTAGCTGGCCTGAAGGGCCCCCAGGGGGCCCCCAAGCAGCCCCTCTCCATTTGGGTCTGGGGGCTTTCGTTGGGCCGGGGACATGGGAGGTACCTGCAAGGTTGCAGTTCGCAGCCCGAGAAGCACTCTCCGGCCAACATGCCAAACGTCCAGCAACAGCTCCCAAACCGAAGGAGCCAGGACCCAAAGACCTAGCTGGCCTGAAGAGTCCCCAGGGGGCCCCCAAACAGCCCCTCTCAATTTGGGTCTGGGGGCTTTCGTTGGGCATGGAACCTGGGAGGTACCTGCAAGGTTGCAGTTCGCAGCCTGAGAAGCACTCTCCGGCCAACATGCACAACCGCAGCAACAGCTCCCAAACCCAAGGAGCCAGGACCCAAAGACCTAGCTGGCCTGAAGAGTCCCCAGGGGGCCCCCAAACAGCCCCTCTCAATTTGGGTCTGGGGGCTTTCGTTGGGCCTGGGACCTGGGAGGTACCTGCAAGGTTGAAGTTCGCAGCCTGAGAAGCACTCTCCGGCCAACATGCCCAACGTCCAGCAACAGCTCCCAAACCGAAGGAGCCAGGACCCAACGACCTAGCTGGCCTGAAGGGCCCCTGGGGGCCCCCAAAAAGCCCCTCTCCAATTTGGGTCTGGGGGCTTTCGTTGGGCATGGAACCTGGGAGCTACCTGCAAGGTTGCAGTTCGCAGCCCGAGAAGCACTCTCCGGCCAACATGCCCAACTGCAGCAACAGCTCCCAAACCGAAGGAGCCAGGACCCAAAGAAATATGCTGGCCTTAGGGTCCCCAGGGGGCCCGCAAGCAGCCCCTCTCAATTTGGGTCTGGGGGCTTTCGTTGGGCCGGGAACCTGGGAGTTGCCTGCAAGGTTGCAGTTCGCGGCCCGAGAAGCACTCTCCGGTCAACATGCCCAACGTCAAGCAACAGCTCCCAAACCCAAGGAGCCAGGACACAAAGACCTAGCTGGACTGAAGAGTCCCCAGGGGGCCCCAAGCAGCCCCTCTCCATTTGGGTCTGGGGGCTTTCCGTTGGGCCGGGAACCTGGGAGGTGCCTGCAAGGTTGCAGTTCGCGGCCCGAGAAGCACTCTCCGGCCAACATGCCCAACGTCCAGCAACAGCTCCCAAACCGAAGGAGCCAGGACCCAAAGACCTAGCTGGCCTGAAGGGCCCCCAGGGGGCCCCCAAGCAGCCCCTCTCCATTTGGGTCTGGGGGCTTTCGTTGGGCCGGGAACCTGGGAGGTACCTGCAAGGTTGCA